>NC_092632.1:78779030-79110530 GCF_039555335.1 Amphiura filiformis | reverse complement strand
ACACATGTTTGTTGTTTTTAGTTTGTAAATTTATCATGTAATTTGACCTACAAGTTACCTTTTGATAAATGTTAATAAATAAATGTGAAAAATATGAAATATGAATGCCACACTGTTAATTAACTGTAGAATTTTCCAAAACCAGTTTAAAAGGGGTAAAACATTTTGTTCCTTAGATTTTCTTCTTGATAAATACAGTAAGCCAAAAAATTAAGGTATCAGTTGTGTTCAAACAAAGACAGGTATATCGTAACTGGAACAAGTAGCCAATAGAGCTGCATCTTTTAGCTCGAATTTAAGACCTTATTTGTTGAAAGTGTTCAAGAAATAAAGACACAACAATCCAAAAAGCCAAGGAAGATGCCTATTCAAAAGTTGTAGTTTGCTCCATCGAATGCCCTATTGATTTGTACACAAAGCGTTCACGAACAAGAGAACTAGCTCTGTGCTTCCATTGATTAGGACATTAAAACTAGCGTCATGCTTTGCTTTCATTGATTATAACACAAGTACAACTTTTGATTTCGTTTCTTCATTAGTTTTTAGATCACCGTTTCATTAATTCTCAACCAATTTCACCAAATAAGGTCTTAAATCAGAGCTAAAGAGCACAGGCATTGGCTGTTTGTCTTTATTTAGGATAGACAGGGGTGAACACAACTGGTACCTTAATTATTTGGCTTATGTACTACAAAAGCACATTATGTAGGTTTACCACTGTCATACAGAGAATTTTTAATACTGGTATATGAGCAACCCACTGAGCAAAGGGATTTTTGAATTATAAGGTATTAATCAACTGAAGCCAAAACGCCAGTTCGTTAACAATTACACTTTACACATAAATAGCTTCAAAAATAATGAACAATACAATTTCATATTCCATTGGTTTTAGCTGAGACGAATATATTTAGGTATATTCGTCTCAGGTTTTAGTACTAAGTTGATCAGCAGTATGAACACACACCATGAGTCATGTTCAACCATACCAACTTGAGGTCCTTGTCAAAAACAGCAGAAAGCTAAACTTCTTTTGTTCAATTATTCTGCTATTATTTGCTTAGTACAGTTTAACTACTTTGCAATGCTGTACAGTTAATGGTCCTGTGTTATTTGTTAGCTTGCCTATACAGAGGCAATAACCTGGGAACCAAGTGAGAACAGTGCAGTGCATTGATTGTTTACCCCAGGTTAAATCAGAATTCAATAAAAAACAAATAAAGAAACAAATAAACACCAGTAAATTGATTGATAAATAAATAAATAAATAAATAAATAAATAAATAAATAAATAAATAAAGAAAGAAAGAAAGAAAGAAAGAAAGAAAGAAAGAAAGAAAGAAAGAAAGAAAGAAAGAAAGAAAGAAAGAAAGAAATAAATAAATAAATAAATAAATAAATAAATAAATAAATAAATAAATAAATAAATAAATAAATAAATAAATAAATAAATAAATAAATAAAGAAAAAGAAAGAAAGAAATAAATAAATAAAAAAATAAATAAATAAATAAATAAATAAATAAATAAATAAATAAAGAAAGAAAGAAAGAAAGAAAGAAAGAAATAAATAAATAAATAAATAAATAAATAAATAAAGAAAGAAATAACTAAATAAATAAAGAAAGAAAGAAATAAAGAAATAAAGAAATAAAGAAATAAAGAAATAAAGAAATAAAGAAAGAAAAGAAAAGAAGGAAAGAAAGAAGAAAGAAAGAAAGAAATAAATAAATAAATAAATAAATAAATAAATAAATAAATAAATAAATAAATAAATAAATAAATAAATAAATAAAAAGAAAGAAAGAAAGAAAGAAAGAAAGAAAAAGAAAGAAAGAAAGAAAGAAAGAAAGAAAGAAAGAAAGAAAGAAAGAAAGAAAGAAAGAAAAGAAAAGAAGGAAAGAAAGAAAAGAATAAATAAATAAATTTTAAAAAATAAATAAAATAAAAAAATAAATAAAATAAAAAAATAAAAAAGAATTAAATAAAGAAAGAAAGAAAGAAAGAAAGAAAGAAAGAAAGAAAGAAAGAAAGAAAGAAAGAAAAAGAAGGAAAGAAAGAAAAGAAAGAAAAGAATAAATTAATTAATAAATAAATAAAAAAATAAAAAAATAAATAAATAAATAAATAAATAAATAAATAAATAAATAAATAAATAAGAAAGAAAGAAAGAAAGAAAGAAAGAAAGAAAGAAAGAAAGAAAGAAAGAAAAGAAAAGAAGGAAAGAAAGAAAAGAATAAATAAATAAATAAATAAATTTTAAAAAATAAATAAAATAAAATAAAATAAAATAAAAAAATAAAAAAGAATTAAATAAATAAATAAACAAACAAACAAACAAACAAACAAACAAACAAACAAATAAATAAATAGATAAATAAATAAATAAAAAGAAAGAAAGAAAGAAAGAAAGAAAGAAAGAAAGAAAGAAAGAAAGAAAGAAAGAAAGAAAGAAAGAAAGAAAGAAAGAAAGAAGAAAAGAAAAGAAAAGAAAAGAAAAGAAAAGAAAAGGAAAGATTGAATAGTTCAATATCAATTAATGTGAGGAAACTACAATAAGTAGTTTGAAATGATGCAATCCTGGGAATACTATGCTATGTTCAAAAGGATGCAATCCAATAGGTCAATATATCATTTAATGTGAGTAAACTGCAATTCATAATATAATCTGGCATGTAAGGGGTAGTACAATAGCGCTTATTATCTGGTTGGCAAAAATATTCCTTCACAGGCTTTTTAGAAATAATACATATAATTGAACACACTATAAAGGTCTATCAATACATTATTCAATAGCACTTGCATGTTAAAGTCACACATGGACACTGTGTGTTTACCAACATCACCATCCTCATGCCATGTGACAGAGCATTACATCCACATGTGAAATTCAATGCTATTTGTAATCAATGAATCAATGCAGTCACACACTTTTTGAATCCACCTTGATGGTAAACATGGACAACTGATACCCATAAAAATAAATCAATATTGGAGTTGGGTGTTACCTGAATCCTGATCTAAACACTATACTTAAATACTATTCCTAATGATTCTGCTAATCCTTAACCTTATACTTTATCCTAACACCAGAATCTAACCCTAATCGAGTCAAGTCATCACAATTCCGCCATTATGGGACCAAGGTCACAAACACCACACCCACATACCCCATCCCAACTCACACACACACTTACAGTGCCACAAATCAGTGCAGAGTAGGTTAGATATGAAAATTGATAGTTTTACGGAAATCGTATGTTTAGATGTTATGAATAAAAAAGTGATATCATCCCCAATTGTGGTATACCACACATACCAATGATACCATTCTATGGGCTGTTGTGAAACATAATTTTGCATCTAATATCAAAACCACTAGTGCAATTTACCTCAAAACTTGGAATTTGGATTATTTAATTAGTACAGGCCTTAAAAAGGGTTGATTTTTGGCCTTGTGGCGGCGTCGACGTTTTTAGAAAAAAGGGTGCTTTTCAGGTAAAGTTTCGACGTTTAGGGTATATTTGTTCAACTTCAGTGGGTTTGTTTCAGAATTTACGCCATTTAGGGGTCCATTTTAGTTTCTTACGCTGAATTACGCCATATTTTAGGGGTAAGATTTACAGAGCCTTACGTCAATAAGGGGTGAAATTTTTCCACACTGATTACGTCATTTAGGGTCCATTTTTGAGGTGCTGGGATGAGCATGCATACCACTTTGGTATGCAAGTAACCCCCCGGGTGTGAGGTACAAAACACAATAAGACAAAATGTGATGACCTACCTTTAAGTGTCTGACATGTGTCTCCTTCATATTGTGTGGAGCAATGACAATCATACCCGCGTGAAACAGTGGCATTATTGACACACGTACCACCATTCAAACAGGTAACCATACGTCCATTGGAACATATATCTGCAAAATTAGAAGGGCAAACACAACATCTCACCTTAACCAATGAAGATTATGTGTGTTATTTAATTGTGGGCTTTACCCATGGAAGTAAGCATATATCGACCCAGGGTTCCAACTTGCACGTCCCCTGGATCACTAGAAGGGGGAAGGAAACATAATTAATAAGTCATAAGAACGTTTCTTTCTAGTCTCGTACTTTAAACCTTGAACCCCGGTGGGGTCACTCAAGTTGAGTTACTGACCGCATGATCATTACCAAAATTGCAGAAAAAGAGGTCAATTTGAGAGAACGTCCGCGAACAAAATTGTCTGTGAAATTTAGGGGTAAAACTTGTCCTCGAAATGGATCGCGAATTCAGTTATCACATGCATATAGAAGAGGTTTACAATGTAATTCAGGGAGTTTGTTAAAAAGCATTTGTGCTTTTAGGTACCCAATCAATGATAGATGTAAAGGCATAATTTTATGATTCTGTTGTTCCATTTAAAATTATATGTTACAGAAGAAAAATGTGTGAATGTGTTTTGAAGCCTTATCCTTGATGTCAAAATAAGGGCAAGTTTGCAAAAGTGTCCTTGGAATTGTAAAAATAGGGGCATTTAAAAGTACCATTTTGTCCTTGTTTTGAGGTAAAAAAGGGGGTAAAATTTCATGAAATGTTCTTGTAATTGGCTCAAAATATGCTAAGGTGTCATATTATAGCCATATATTTTGACATCTTTTTTTTAAAATAATAATTATAGAAATGGAATATTTGCTAGTTTAGTGGCAAGTTTAGGTAGTAAAGACATAGCATACACAATTTAAGTAAAATCCTTTCACTCTAAATAATAAAAATAATAAAAAATAGCTGTAAAAATGCCTATTTTTACACTTTTATTTGTAACATGCCAAGAGACACCTTTTTTCAACAGCTTTTAATTTTTTTTATGGATCCTTATAGAAATTCATGTGACCTGTTTCCCAAAATGGTGCAGTAAACCAATCAAAAAAACAGAAAGAGGCATTATGAATTATAAGTTAACAGATCAAAAAAGGATTTAAAAGTTTGCCTTGCGTATGTTACTATTGTCTGTCAAACTTTTGATTGATTTTGAAGTCCCTCAGTTTTTATAAACAAAGACTTGAAGCATAAACTAAAGGGTAAATCTATTGTAAATAACTTCATTTCTCCATATTATAATCAATTTGTAAGTGGCTGCCATCTTTTTTGAACATATAACAATTTTAAATTTTTTCTTGAAATGTCTGTCAAATAGTAACATACGCAAGACGGTGCTGTAATTCCTGCTAAACTAGGGTGATACAGCTAATTATGCTACATGACATAGCATTTAGCTCCACCTAGCTTTGTGGCACTATCACTTTGTGAGGAGAAGCTTTTTTGATGACACAATCCATTGTTAAGTGTTGTCTGTCAAACATTTGTACTTAAGTATCATACGCTAAGATTTGTATGTGTCTGTCAAAAGTAACATACGCAATACGTTTAAAAAAGTTAAAAATCACTTGATGTTCACATTATGATGATAGTTTAGAGTTTATAAAAGTGTTTTAAAACATGTGATTTATAAACTGCATGTGATCTTTATTCAATTTCCCATCTTGAACTACTGTTTTTGCCAAATTATTATTCTGTATGTTACATTTGACAGACATCTTATGTATGTTATGGCTTGACAGACACACATATTTTATTTATAACAATTTATCCTCCTTATTGTAATATTTGGACACATTTTTTTCCACAATCAGTTGCTGTAGGTCCTACACCTAAATAACCACAAAATACCTTATGTAATACTTTATAAATTTTTATTTGATTGCAGAAAATCATCAAAATTGTGTCTGTCAAATATAACGTCACGCAAGGGCTAGAAAATTAAATTTGTGAAGTAAATGGTCTATAACTTATCTTTCTTTTAGTGTATTATGAACGATATATGTGCATACTATAATTTAAACCTGGTTGGAGACCAAAAGAAAAGAGCTGGAAAAATAATTGTGTGTTACACTTTTATGACACCTTAGCTTATTTTGAGCCAATTAACTGCGAAAGGGGGTATTTCAAACTTTTGGTAACGCTCATGTGCGTCACCCTGTGCAGGAGAGTGACCCCACCGGGCCTTGAACATCAGGTGTACAAAATGTAACAGCAGAATCTTGGTTTCTCAGATGCGTACTTATTCAATCTCTCTCTTTTCAACTATTCTGTAAAGTGTGGGTCTGGCAGTGCACTAAACAGATCATCAATCTGAGGTTGGATTAGAGCCTAAGGCTATCAATAAATCCAATTATTTATTTATTTTATTTATTAATTAATTGTTCTAATTAACTACTCCACAAGTCTAAAATCATCAGAACTATAGACTATAGGTAAACTTGAATTATTTGAACTGATTAATTTGTTCCAGGTCACTTATTTCAAACTTCTGACTAGATTAAGCAGTATACACCAATCCGACTAGGCCATTCCTGCGGTGTCCCCGACGTAAAACTGCGGTGTCCCAAGGTCGGGGTTCCATCATTTACT
Source organism: Amphiura filiformis (assembly GCF_039555335.1). NCBI lineage: Eukaryota > Metazoa > Echinodermata > Ophiuroidea > Amphilepidida > Amphiuridae > Amphiura > Amphiura filiformis. The sequence continues at coordinate 79,104,081 of NC_092632.1, read as the reverse complement.
TCTTACTGTGCTATACAGAATTGTACATATCAGTGATTTTCAATACACGATCATGAATTGATTGAACAAATTAAATCTCCCGCACTGGTACAATTGTGGTTCCGTCAATAGAGGGCCAAATACAGTAAACGCTTCTCGGATTGGTGTATACAGACTTTTATTAGACGTACAATATTGTATGTAACATATCTACGTTATTTAATTTATTGCCATTCTATTTCCAGTAATGTTTAAGTTCTAGCGAATGTTTGATGATGTAAAATCAATAATATATTTCTACCAGATATTATACGTAACATATTATCGATTTTACGTCATCAAACATTTCAGCAGATTTGAAAAGCGGATTAAAATGGTACCCTAAATGCGTTACAAACGATTTTAAAACTACCCCTTTTCATGAAAATCACTGTTTTTGCCCCTTAACGCGTCACGCGCGTAACGTGCTCAACCAATATATTGGCATTGAACTTGTTAAAATACAACTCTTGGAACAAATATAGAGACCTGCTGTAAATTTGTAAAAGTGTAAATTTCTCCCCATTTTATAGATATTCCCTTATTTATGATAGTCATATCACCAGGTCATTGTACATTGTCAGAAGTCTGGAGGAGGACTGAGCAATTGGTATTTCAAGTTGTATATCACCCGTCTACATTCACTTTCAAAAAGTTCATTGGTGTAAAATAGACCCAAAGCAAGTACTGTGCGGTTGTTTTCCTAAGCCCTGAGCAAGTATTTTACTATGAGTCGTCATGAACACCTAAACCGGTAGCGACCAGTCACAAGGCCCGAAGAAAAACCAATGAAAAAGCGCATGTTTTGAGTACAGAATGTAATCTTCTTTTCAACTGATATTTGTCGGCATTTTAGTGCCGAATTTAGCTACCCTTTTTGAGTAACATCTGTGCGATTAAGGTACCTTTTCCCCATTTTGGCTGTTTTTGATACCCTAAAGAGATACTTGCGTATCACTCCCAGCTGTGAAAAAAAGACGCTTTTACTTGCTTTTTTTGTACGCGGGTGAAATACAACTTGGAATACAAGTGCCCCCTGGTCAAAGTCAAAAGTTGCTAACTTTGTGACTGCAAATTTAGTCAAACTTGAATAAGCAACCAACATTACCCTAGGTATAAGGTAGTTTTCTTACTGTAGTTTTCACAGGTTTGTCCTTCAAATCCATCTGCACATGCGCAATAGAAACGTCCTTCTCCTCCACTGAAGCAAGTAGCACCATTCTTACAAGGACCACCGTCACATCCACCTGTGAACAGCAAAATTGCTCAAATATATAATCTATAATCTGAATGATTTTTAAATATTAAATTAATTTTGTGATCCTTGCATCTTCTTTTTATGACATGTTTTAGTAGATATCATATTCAGATATCATATTCAGATATCATATTCAGATATCAACGAAAAATGCCTATTCCTAAAATTTCAGTTGATTCCGAATAAATTAATCTTCAATAAATTTTTTGTACATAGATATTGTGTAGCCAGAGGTTTCTATTTTTTTTTATGGTATAAAAATCTCAACTTTTTTAGAGAAAAGTGGGGGGATTTGCTGTGAATCACGAAATGCCCCTTTAAGCTTGATTTATGTTGTTTTAAAGTTACAAATGTTTCTCTAAAATGCTTCATGGATTCATAGGCTTTAACATTCTTGCTTTGTTTATCAAAGCTATCTAGGCCAGCATGCATATATTAGCCTACACTGGCTATCCAGGCTTGTGCATTTGTATGAGCTTTCTTTTGGAACGGTCCATGGTTTTCCATGGATTAGCATGTGTTCCTCACGGACCAACCTGGGTAAACAAACATTTTCCCAAAAAGGTCATTTTATAGGTCATTGGAAGCACTGATTGCTATAGTTTGTATGCCTTCCTCAAGGCAGTTTTGAGATTTTCCCAAAATCTTTTATTATATTGGCAGGAATCTGTTATGCTAGTTGGATTCCTTACATTATGTTCTTTCTGGAAATACCCACTTTCATATACTTATCATCATTATTTTTAGAAATACAATAAAAAAATGATATACAAAATATCTGTAAAAAATATTTTGCTTTAAAACTGTTTGACTGAATGATCAATAAGCATTGTTCATAACAGAGCTCTCATGTTTAATTAATATGTTCTGAAAGTGTTAATGGCTATTTGCCGTAGCAGTGATTATGTACCGTACTGACGCAAGTATAGTCCCACCTTCGAGTAAAGTCCCACCCCCAAATTTTCGAAACATTTCAGAAATTTAAAGTTATTTATTTTTTCGGGTTTGGAGTGTCCCTGGACCTAGACCTAAATGCTAGGATCATTCATGGTTGATTAAAAAAATTAAAAATAAAAATAATATTGTAGGCCTATGTGTTTTGAATAAATTTGTACTCATGTCATACTCTATAAATGATTTCAAAATGCATTGAATTTGTATGCATCATTATTAGAGTATGACATGAGTACAAATTTATTCAAAACACATAGGCCTACAATATATATATTTTTTTAATTCGAGTATGGTCCCACCCCCCCACCCCATTTTGAAAAATGTTCACCCAAAAACGGGGTGGGACTATACTCGCGTCAGTACGGTAATAGGACTTTACCATAGCAATAGATGAATACAATTTTTGAATATATCACCTGTGTATGTCTGCAATCACTGATTGAATACAATACTGCCCTTTTCAAAGATACTAATCATTCTATAGAATTAAGATCCAGGTCTTTATCCCTGTTCTTTGACATCTGTGGTTCAATGCCTACATGTACATTTGTACCAAGTGAACATTGTAGCACTGGGTGATATATAAAATTGTATTCATCTATTGCTACATGTATGGTAGTTAATCCGATTATTACAAATTTACATCACTTCTACAGCGAATACCTATCATCTTCTGCTGCTATTTGTGCGCCAATCACAGTTTCTAAATGAACATTTACCAGCCTTCATCTTAATGTCAGGTGTGTCTTTTCAGATTGCTGAAATTTGCCAATTGCATACTTTATTGACACATTGTGTGCAATCAAAACTGCCAAAATCTCTGGTTCAGCAAATCACCCAATCTTCTGTTACCCTCCCCGTCCCCATTATTGCACTTATCAGAATAAATCCTTAGCATCTTTATTATTACAAAAGCCTATCTGAGTATTCATCAATTACTCCTGTCAAATTGGTAAACCTTTTTGACCACTCAATGACAACTCTTACTCAACTAATTCTATACAGCTTCAATACAGATCTATGTCAATTGTTACTTAAAATTGTTCCGGTTCATGAACCATTTTGTATGGTTTGTTATTGATTAATTTACTGTTTGTTAGGAGCCTGACATTGGTTTAAATAACAGACAGCTTCAACTTCCCATTCAATGCAAATTGTGTGGTTTACCATGTTTACTTTTTGTTCACTTTGACTTTGGTTAAAAACTGTTTTACTAATTTCTGTACATACAATACATTGAAAGGCTGTAACAAAATGATTGGTACCGGTACCCATAAATTTTGTTGTTTAAATTGAAAATCCAGCCTGGACCAAATGCAACATTAGAATACTCTTCAAATGACCAGTATATGTAGTTTATGACTTGTTATATAATTTTAAATCTACAAATTATTTGGATCTTGTGTTGAATTTTGATGTGTCACACTCATCCATCAATCAAAACTGATGGGTACCAAACTTTTTGATACAGTTTGCATGTTGTCACCTTAAAAAATAACAAATTTCATATAAATTCATTTTTACTTACAATTTACAATTATCCTTTTGATTTGGAGGTACTTGAGGGTTGGGCATGTACATGTACATTTGTAGTCTCTCATGATGAAGAGCCGATTTATGCAAAAATCTCTAATTTGCCAATTACTACTCTTGAGAAAACCAAATCAAAAATATCTGTCACAGCAGGGACCGTATACTGGTCCAAGTCATCAAAATACTTTAAAAATTTTAATACCATACTTCAATATGGTGACTTTATTGCAAAAAGGCCAAACAGAATATCTTATTTGCTTGTATATTTATTTGTTTGATGCATGTTTTATGAACTCATGAAATAGATGTATTTGTAGGATTGTAGAAATTAAACTTGTTTAGATTTTATGATTGTCAAATGTCAAATCCAAAAATACTCACTAGTTTTAGACTTTCGCCATCTTGGCTGATGTCACTCTGAAGAAGCCATCAGCCAAGATGGCGAAAGTCTAAAACTAGTGAGTATTTTTGGATTTGACAATAAAAAAAATCTAATCATGTTTTATGAAGTCTTGAGTTTCTATGATCCAGGACAATGTGTAACATTTTATACTGAAATTTGTATCGGTTTGGCTTGTGTTGTGTGGGAAAGCCTCAACGAGAGCAAACACATTATTATACAATTGTATACAAAAACAAGGATGTATCGTACACCTGAACTTACTTTTGACTTGTTCTAGAAAGTATTAGGGGGGAACTTATAAGTTGTGGGCCGTATATTTTGTATTAATTTTTTAGATTTTCCGTTTTGTGTGCTGCGTTTTCCTTCATTAATGTGCTTGCTTTTTATGCTTTGCTCACTTGCTTGCGTGTCACTAATGCTTTTACCCATGCGTTCACATTTTAATGTTTTAATGTTTCCATTGTGTACCTCACAACACTATACTGTCACCTGATGAAGGGCGAGGCCCAAAACTTAATTACATTTTCATTTACGACATTATGTTATTCGGTACAATTACCGAATAGGGTGCAACTTGAGTCCAGTCCTCGTTTACGGAGTTTAGGGTTAGGGTTTAGGGTTTAGGGTAGGGCAGTCTTGTAATAAGACTAGTAGAGTTGCACCCTATTCGGCAATCGCTCCTGTTATTCTTATGCGTGTTTATTTTCAAAGTTCACCTTAAGGGGGGTCGGTCTTTTGTGCGTAATTATAGAGGGCCAGGGGATTCACTCTATCATTATAATCAAAGAGCCCTAGGAATAAAAATTGTAGTGTAATTCACGCCAGATACAATTTCTTTTAATGACAAAAATGAATTTTTGTAATCGATCAAAAACCAAGCGTTTTATACAAATTTTGAATTTAGCCCGAATCCGTAAATATGGCACCTCTCGCCCTTTTTCAGGTCAAGGCTGTTTTTACCATTATGCAGCGAATCATTGTTGAAGCTATTTCACATACATGTCTAAAACACTCTAGAGAAAGAATTTTGCCATATACTGCTGAAATATCTTTTGTTGATTTGAATCGAATGTCTTAACGTCGTAAATTTTAAGGTCAAATTTCTAAAATCAAAACAAAACATTGCGACGCAGAATATTCCCCGACTTATGCAATTTCATCATCGTATCAGTGTCTTTATTATTTGTTTGAGCCCTTTTCCAAATATTAGGTACTATTTATACATAAAACGACCAATCTATCTTTACAAAATGCGTCATTTTAATGTAAACAAAAGGCTAAAGATAGCATTATGAGATTTATCTTTTATTATTACACTCTTCTGTTCATCTGCCTCCGTGGCAGAGCGGTAAAGACCGGGACTGATAATCAACGACGCGTGTAATCGTTGGTTCGAGTCCCCTCGAGGCCTGTGGGAACTTTTTTTTTCTTCGAAATTCATCATCGCATTCCGAAATGAGTCACTTGTCGCTAAATCGTGGATCGTAGGCCTATCCTTAAGTACTTTGTAGAGTTGAAAGCTTTCAAAGTGCAATAACCTGCCATTTTGTCAATACCTACAGATTTTGTCAACAACAATAAATAAATATATATAAGCAAATTAAAACAAGAAATAAAGTCCAAAGGTCAAAACAATTTCAGTAAACAACACAACAATTATGAGAAATCATATGCTGCATCCAGAATTATACAAGATGTGGGAGGTTTTGGTCTGTGTTTTGGTGCAAAAAATCACCTGGTGGTAAGTTCACATGCAGGTGACTTCCCTTAATTTATACTATTGTTTTTAGCCCTGTCCGGTCAAATAACTGTGAAGGCCTTTTCTACATTTAAAACTTTACACAATATAAAAAAGTGTGTTTCCTATATACATACATGTACATGCCTAAACCACAAATTTGCAAATCATATTCCAATTTCCATTATTTTCTAACCCTAATGCCCAAAGTGCTTATTGGCGACTGGAAAGGAAAGAAAGGAATAAAAAAAGAACGCGATTTTTGGCACTCATTCATGGAGCGCCTTTTAAATAAAACACTCTAAAATGGCATATGAAAACAGTACGGAAACACTCAATAAACTATGCATATTTATAAGGTTTGCATGGATCAAAAAAATTTGGCATGTGCAAAGGGGGGCAAAGATTTTTTGGCAGGCCAAGAAAGGGGGGGCAAGCATTTTTGGCAAGCCGAGAAAGGGGGCAAGCATTTTTAGTGAGCCATTTGGAAATTTCTCCCCCCCCCCCAGGGGGCTCATAATTATTGCACAGCCCCTTACATCAACTGTAACACTAATTATTCAAGTAGTACACCCACAGTAATACAATGCATGAATGGCACATGCACATGTCATGTCCATGTGTCATGTCATGTTTACAAAATTATAAGCTTACTGAAGTTACTCAGATCAAACTCAAGTACGACTCAATGAGCTTCAATGACTGAGCATGTGACTGTCATGACTGTGATTCACACATCCGTCAACAACATGAGCCAGTCCATTTTACATTTCTACCTATAAAAACTTAGATGAAACCTTCATTTCCCAGCTGCATGCAGCTCATGAGATTCACCAGATTCAAAGAAGGGCGCACACCACCAATAGCGCGTCCCATTGAAATACACGTGAAAACACGTCTCTTCTTTGCCCGATTTTAGACCTTTTCGGCAACAAATTGAACATAAATATACCACCAATCGATTGCAAATCGATGAAAATTTAATATATGTTTCAATGTACGGGTAGTCTTCCGATTAGATTTCATGATATGGGCGTTTAAACAGCACCATGACCATTTTCGACCCGTTTTTACCCTGAAACCCCGTTTCTGGTCATTTTCTCAATCCGAGGGCCTACTTTTTTCAAAAATTGGATTATGCAACTTTTATGGGATCCAAGTTCGTTTATAGGTCTCAAACTTTTATTTAAGTTATAACATGCTTCTCTTTTTCCTTACAAGTCCACAGAAAGGCCCAAAAGACCTCAAAAAAGATTTCGTTTTTACCGGAACTCATCCACATTACATCGTGCGCGGAGTGATTTAGAGGTGTGCGCCCTTATAATGCACATTTGTAAAGTTGTTTCTTTTCATTATAGATTTGCAAACTTTATTACATTTTGGATTAAATTGTCAAATTTTATTGCTCTAGGATAAAAAAAAAAAAAAAAAATACGTTTGAAGTTATGTGTCCAATGCAGAAAATATACAGTTTTTATGATTTTGACCATTCTAGCAGTCTTGGTCATTTTCTTCAAAAATGTTACTCGCATCAGCGTCTTTTGAATGGTATATTTGCATTTTTATTTCTTTAAACGTAATAAAAGTAAGTTTAAACATTGTCTACACATTCATATTTTTATATTAAGCATCATTTTGCCCCCCCCCCCCCCCAAAAAACTGAAATTTGAGTCGTTTTAAGGACACGTGCTAAAATTTAATCACGATATGAAATTAATGAAAACTCTCAGAACGCCGAATTTGCTGACTTTTTCATCACTTTAATGAACTTTAACAATATTAATTAAGAAATTTAAATTACATTTTCACTATAAAACACTTTAAAATCTTTAAGTGGCTTGTAAAGTTTTAATTCAGATCGCAAAATCGGAATTTTACACATATCCGTCCTGTTTTTGACGTGATTCCTGTAAAAAGCCTACTTCGGGCCAATTAAGCCTATCATGCCTTATAAGGGCGCACACCACCAATAGCGCGTCCCATTGAAATACACGTGAAAACACGTCTCTTCTTTGCCCGATTTTAGACCTTTTCGGCAACAAATTGAACATAAATATACCACCAATCGATTGCAAATCGATGAAAATTTAATATATGTTTCAATGTACGGGTAGTCTTCCGATTAGATTTCATGATATGGGCGTTTAAACAGCACCATGACCATTTTCGACCCGTTTTTACCCTGAAACCCCGTTTCTGGTCATTTTCTCAATCCGAGGGCCTACTTTTTTCAAAAATTGGATTATGCAACTTTTATGGGATCCAAGTTCGTTTATAGGTCTCAAACTTTTATTTAAGTTATAACATGCTTCTCTTTTTCCTTACAAGTCCACAGAAAGGCCCAAAATACCTCAAAAAAGATTTCGTTTTTACCGGAACTCATCCACATTACATCGTGCGCGGAGTGATTTAGAGGTGTGCGCCCTTATAATGCACATTTGTAAAGTTGTTTCTTTTCATTATAGATTTGCAAACTTTATTACATTTTGGATTAAATTGTCAAATTTTATTGCTCTAGGATAAATAGATTTGGAAAAAAATACGTTTGAAGTTATGTGTCCAATGCAGAAAATATACAGTTTTTATGATTTTGACCATTCTAGCGGCCTTGGCCATTTTCTTCAAAAATGTTACTCGCATCAGCGTCTTTTGAATGGTATATTTGCATTTTTATTTCTTTAAACGTAATAAAAGTAAGTTTAAACATTGTCTACACATTCATATTTTTATATTAAGCATCATTTTGCCCCCCCCCCCCGAAAAAAACTGAAATTTGAGTCGTTTTAAGGACACGTGCTAAAATTTAATCACGATATTAAATTAATGAAAACTCTCAGAACGCCGAATTTGCTGACTTTTTCATCACTTTAATGAACTTTAACAATATTAATTAAGAAATTTAAATTACATTTTCACTATAAAACACTTTAAAATCTTTAGGTGGCTTGTAAAGTTTTAATTCAGATCGCAAAATCGGAATTTTACACATATCCGTCCTGTTTTTGACGTGATTCCTGTAAAAAGCCTACTTCGGGCCAATTAAGCCTATCATGCCTTATAAGGGCGCACACCACCAATAGCGCGTCCCATTGAAATACACGTGAAAACACGTCTCTTCTTTGCCCGATTTTAGACCTTTTCGGCAACAAATTGAACATAAATATACCACCAATCGATTGCAAATCGATGAAAATTTAATATATGTTTCAATGTACGGGTAGTCTTCCGATTAGATTTCATGATATGGGCGTTTAAACAGCACCATGACCATTTTCGACCCGTTTTTACCCTGAAACCCCGTTTCTGGTCATTTTCTCAATCCGAGGGCCTACTTTTTTTTAAATTGGATTATGCAACTTTTATGGGATCCAAGTTCGTTTATAGGTCTCAAACTTTTATTTAAGTTATAACATGCTTCTCTTTTTCCTTACAAGTCCACAGAAAGGCCCAAAATAGCTCAAAAAAATTTCGTTTTTACTGGAACTCATCCACATTACATCGTGCGCGGAGTGATTTAGAGGTGTGCGCCCTTATAATGCACATTTGTAAAGTTGTTTCTTTTCATTATAGATTTGCAAACTTTATTACATTTTGGATTAAATTGTCAAATTTTATTGCTCTAGGATAAATAGATTTGGAAAAAAATACGTTTGAAGTTATGTGTCCAATGCAGAAAATATACAGTTTTTATGATTTTGACCATTCTAGCAGTCTTGGTCATTTTGTTCAAAATGTTACTCGCATCAGCGTCTTTTGAATGGTATATTTGCATTTTTATTTCTTTAAACGTAATAAAAGTAAGTTTAAACATTGTCTACACATTCATATTTTTATATTAAGCATCATTTTGCCCCCCGAAAAAAACTGAAATTTGAGTCGTTTTAAGGACACGTGCTAAAATTTAATCACGATATTAAATTAATGAAAACTCTCAGAACGCCGAATTTGCTGACTTTTCATCACTTTAATGAACTTTAACAATATTAATTAAGAAATTTAAATTACATTTTCACTATAAAACACTTTAAAATCTTTAGGTGGCTTGTAAAGTTTTAATTCAGATCGCAAAATCGGAATTTTACACATATCCGTCCTGTTTTTGACGTGATTCCTGTAAAAAGCCTACTTCGGGCCAATTAAGCCTATCATGCCTTATAAGGGCGCACACCACCAATAGCGCGTCCCATTGAAATACACGTGAAAACACGTCTCTTCTTTGCCCGATTTTAGACCTTTTCGGCAACAAATTGAACATAAATATACCACCAATCGATTGCAAATCGATGAAAATTTAATATATGTTTCAATGTACGGGTAGTCTTCCGATTAGATTTCATGATATGGGCGTTTAAACAGCACCATGACCATTTTCGACCAGTTTTTACCCTGAAACCCCGTTTCTGGTCATTTTCTCAATCCGAGGGCCTACTTTTTTCAAAAATTGGATTATGCAACTTTTATGGGATCCAAGTTCGTTTATAGGTCTCAAACTTTTATTTAAGTTATAACATGCTTCTCTTTTTCCTTACAAGTCCACAGAAAGGCCCAAAATACCTCAAAAAAGATTTCGTTTTTACCGGAACTCATCCACATTACATCGTGCGCGGAGTGATTTAGAGGTGTGCGCCCAGAATTGTTGACTTGCTAAACACAGCTCACATCCTATTAATTTATCTAAACGCAGCTTGTTTCCGATTGTAGGGGCGTGACTTTTTTTTCAGACTTTGTCGTTCTCAGTTTTTTGGTGTTTTTTTTTGTTTTTTGTTTTTTGTTTGTTTGGGTTTTTTTGTTTTGTTTTTTATTGTTTGTTTTCTGTGTTTTTTATTTTAGTTTCTTTGCATTAAAGTAAAGTAAAGTAAAGTAAAGTAAAGTAAAGTAAAGTAAAGTAAAGTAAAGTAAAGTAAAGTAAAGTAAAGTAAAGTAAAGTACAGTATTAAAGTAAAAAGTAAAGTAAAGTAAAAGTAAAGTAAAGTAAAGTAAAGTAAAGTAAAGTAAAAGTAAAGTAAAGTAAAAAGTAAAAGCACAGTATTAAAGTAAAGTAAAGTAAAGTAAAGTAAAGTAAAGTAAAGTAAAGTAAAGTAAAGTAAAGTAAAAGTAAAGCACAGTATTAAAGTAAAGTAAAGTAAAGTAAAGTAAAGTAAAGTATTAAGTAAAGAAAAGTAAAGTAAAGTAAAGCACAGTATTAAAGTAAAGTAAAGTAAAGTAAAGTAAAGCACAGTATTAAAGTAAAGTAAAGTAAAGTAAAGCACCGTATTAAAGTAAAGTAAAGTAAAGTAAAGTAGAAGTAAAAAGTAAAAGTAAAGTAAAGTAAAGTAAAGTAAAGTAAAAGTAAAGTAAAAGCACAGTATTAAAGTAAAGTAAAAGTAAAGTAAAGTAAAGTAAAGTAAAGTAAAGTAAAGTATAAAAGTAAGTAGGCCTATAACGTTAAGTATAACGTAAAGTAGCAAAGTATAAAAAGTAAAGTAATAAAGTAAAGTATATAAATATAAAATTAAAGTAAAGGGAGTGATTGAAATAAATAAAACCCCTTTTATTAGTAGAATTGTCGAACTTTTTACACCTATAATAATTATGTCACACTCCCCCCCAAAAAAAAAACCACACCAACATTGTACATTGTGATGAGTAGGCCTATATTAATTTGTAGGCCTACATGTACATCTCTTACATGCATTGTCCCAAGCTCCAATTTCATATGGCAGCATTATAGGCATCCCAGAAAAAAGAAGACTCGGAAAGCAAAGCCTGCTGTTACAGGGTAAATATAAGGGGCTGTGCAATAATTATGACCCCCCCTCCTCCTTTTGCACATGCCAAATTGTTGGGATCCTAATTTTCAAACCTTAAATAGTTTAGATATATGTTGCGAGCACAGCGAGCAGGAAAGTTTGCATATTAAAGCCTTTTCGTACTGTTTTCCTGAGCCTTTTTAGAGCGTTTGATTTAAACGGCGCCCTATGAATGTGTGCCAAAGATCGCTTGCCCCCCCCCTCTCGGTTGGCCAAAAATGTCTTGCCCTCTCCCCCAGAGGTCATAATTATTGCACAGCCCCTAAGTATTCAGGAGGATAGGAAACAGGAAAAGACGAGAGAAAAGAAAAAAATTGAAAAAAAAGCAAAGATAGAAAATAAAATAAAAACATTGGAAAAGGAAAGGAAAATGTTGAAAGGAAAGGCAAAGAAGCGAGCAATTTGTTCTAAATCTATGCAAAACACTCAATATTAAACGTGACCCAATCTGATACACTCAGGCTAAAGTCGGTAATTTTGAATATTGAGTTGCTGCCATTACTAACTTGCTCAGTACCTATAATCCTCGCGGCTATTGAATACATATGGTTGCAAAGTTATGAACCTTATATGTCCATTTCTTATGTTTTTTATTGTTTGTTTGTTTGTTTTTTCTCCTCACTTTTTGCTTGGTCCTATGGGACCATTAAGGACGTTTAGCTTATTTGCATAAAAACTAAAGAAGATATGCCCACAAGAGATTGTTACTGATGAACAACTTGTCCTTTAAGATTAATAAAACAGGCAATGTTACCTTGTTTTTATGTTTGTTTGGACGCTATGACGTCAAAATGACGTCATCGTCAAGTGTCCCATATTACCTGCATGTGCAGGTAATATGGGACACTGTGTTATCTCTATGGTGAAAATCAAAAGTTCAGAAAATCACTCTTTTGTTCTAAAAACATTTTTGTTACATGATTTTGAATGTTAAATGCAAATTTCTACAAGAAAATTCAATTTTCTAAATAGTTTTGCTTTTCGCATTGACAATGCACACAATTTCCTATGTGTCCCATATTACCTGCACCCATTCAGTTGAAAATCAGAGAAAATAATCATTTATAAAGGAAAGTGCCACTTGTCAGTGGAATTTTACCTGCTGATAAGCTTAACCCATCACCTAAAGATCATAAAAATGACAAATGCCCCTCAGTACCAGAGTTTTTGGATACACAATCATAAAATGTGACGTCATTGATTTTATATCAGGCCAAAAAACGACATCATTTTTTGGGCAATTTCACTCTTTTTGGCATTGATTTCCAAGAGTTTGATACACAGATTCCAAAACTGCATTTCTAGAAGCACAATTGATGTCTCTAAACACTTATTAACAAATCAACTTAAAGTGTTTACCTTCTCTAAGCTACTTTTTGTTAAAATGAAAACAGGTGTCCCATATTACCTGCTGTCCCATATTACCTGCACCAGCCACCTACCCTATATCGAAGTTTCATTATTACCGAATATTGGACCAAATCTGGTTACAATTTACAATCGCTAAAGCAAAAATTGGCCTAATGAATGATGAAAAGTATTGAAAACAGGACAGTAGGCCTAGGCCTAAACATAGTTGTAGTAACTACAAATTTCGAACGTTTGAGGACTTGTTCGGAGCCCGGTTCGGAGCCGTGAGTTCCAACTATTGGAACTAGCCTAAACATACATGTTTTACCCTATACATGTACATTAGCTAAATAATTTTAATTGTTAAAACACGTGATTACCAATGAAACGTATATTATTAAACATGTCATTTCCATGAAACATATAGACCTACCCGGAGACCTACTTATCCATGCTTATACTAGCTTGTATTATTAGGCCTATGTATATTTTGGCCCTATTTTATTATCATCATAAATAGACATCAACTTACTTTGTTGCATGGAATAAGCTACGCAGCCGACTAAAATCAACACGATCACTAGTTTCAAATTCATTTCAACATAATGTACACAATCTGTAAAAAAGATGCAGAAAAAAAAATACAATATAGAATTATTATATCAAGTAGTCCTGCATAATTTTAATATAAATCTTATACGATATCAATGGAAAAGTGCCTAACCTACGAATTTTTTTTAATTTTTTCCACCAAATGATTATACCCGGAAGAAAACAACATTATACATTAAGGTATATATACTTACATTTACAGCAAGAAAACAAACTTCAGTGGTTAGATCCAATGACGATGTTGATGGAATGATTTGATCAAATCTCCAATGCAATCTACATGGTGATATTTTTTCAAATAATAATCTTCCAAGAATTAAATTAAATCCTCAATAAAAAATAATGACAACGGATCTAGTCAATAAATTTGTCTTTATACCAAATAAAAATTTATCCAAAAGACTGTTAGTGTAATGAATCATCGGTGGATTCTAATTCATCAACAACACACCTGCAATGGTTTACTACTTGAGAAATTGAGTTCGCCATTCAGTTGTGATCTGAGCCGATACACCCTAATGGGTAACAATAGACCTTATTTGCAACACAATGCATGGGGTCATCCGTTGTAGTTTATTGACTTAAACTTTTTCACTGCATTTATTTTGCAGCTATAATTCCGTTATTAGCAAACACCATTAAAGCATATCCGCATATGGCTCAAGTAAAAAGAAAGCAAGTTAACATCGCGTCATCGCAGGCTAAAAATTGAGATAGGCCTAATGCATGCCGATTAACATAATGAAGCTAAATGTGAAAAGAGCAGTGAAAATAAATAGGATGAACAAATTGTATTCTTTCTCCAGAGCACATAAACGTCAAAAAAAAGTGTAGGCTATCTGGCAGGATTCGAACCGGCGACTACTAGCAAGACGCTCTACCAACTGAGCCAGAGCACCAGAGAAGCGCATCGCAGCTTCTCTAAATTTCTGTGAACGATATAAATCTAGATGTATTACATGTAGGCTACTAGTATTGGGTTGTGTTCGTCGCATCATTCCATTCCTATAGGCCTATTCGGAAGGCGCGGCATCAGAAGAGCTATCAGAACTGCATAATATATAATAACAAAGTCACGTAGGCTCTTGAGATGAGCTTCTCATCTTGGTATGATTAAGTGAAATTATGCGAGCACAGCACTGTTTTTCTTTGTCAAATATTAAAATAAGTTAATAAAGCCAAACTAATGAGGTGAAAGAAAACTCACTTCATGAGACTAATTTTCTATGGGGGATTGGCAAACTTAAACTTTGTCCTAAAAGCACAATAAATTTGGCTAGTGAATCAAATTGAACAAAAAGACTCATGTTAAAAGATTATGGCTTTAAACTTAACGTTTGCAGAACACCGATTTCATTTCATGTTTGTCTTTTGCTGTGGTTCAAGTCAAGAGATATGATATACCTTTTTATAGGCCTATTTTTGAGCTCTATTATTTCGATTCCGAAACGTTTGTAGGCCTACCATTCAAACATTGTCCAGGGGATTTTTCATTCATAGCAGCACCAGTACTGGCTGGGACCTGGCCTGGGAAAATAATAATTGAATAGCACCCTCACACATTGCCTTAACTATCACTTTACGGCACCGCGTAGAGGAGATCATGAATATTAATGAAGTTCTGTAGGCACTTCGTATCTGGTTTAGCCAGGGTTTTTACACGACTACGGATAAAATACAGGCCACACACCGACATCGCCCGGTATTACATTAGTAGGGGGGCCTACAGCCAGAGACACTGAAATGAATACACGGGATCGATACACGTAAATGTGCTATGCAGTATGCACGATTGATATTCAGACGATAAATCTTTGGATACCGGGTTAGAAAATCATGAATATCTCCCGTAAATGATTTCGTATAAAGAAACCAGATGTGGTTCCTTGCACTTGAATATATATTTTGAACAGATATGATAGTCGTTAGTTTGCGCTTTGAGAGAGTAGCTTGCGTCTTGAGCTGAAAAAGTGACCAAAATTCAAGATTTTAAATATAGCGCAGCGTAGACCCTCGTGGAGGTAGTCTCGGGCCATACTGTATCTATCACGAACATACAGGATCGACGAGTGTCAGACCGACTGACACAAACTGGCTGTGTAGGAGACTATCTAAAAGGAAGTCTAAAAGCAGATGACAATGGCGTATGTAGGCCTATGCTCGCTGACCGTACAGAGGTCAGTCACAGGCTAATGTCATTAGCCTTAGTCGGATGTCCTTCAGCCCATGCACGGTAAACAGGTGGGAACACAACCATCGTGGCTGTGGATTCAACCTACCATGGCATTTTCTGCCATGAAGATATCGGCGCGATGACACTATGGGCCATAGGCCTACATTTGTTTCAAAACCACTATTAGGTATAGGGCATTTTTGTTTGGCAATGAGACACCTTTTCAGAAGTATTTATTTATAATATTCGTGCTTGCTCAAGTGGCATTCTATGCAAGGGCGTAAATCGGGTGGGGGACAGGGGGACACGTCCCCCTCACTTTTCAAAGTGGGGGGGACACAATATCAAATGTCCCCCCACATTTTGGTCCCCACCCCCCAAAAAAAAAGGAAAAAGGAAAAGGAGAGAAGAGAAAGGGAGAAAAGGTGAAAACGAGAAGAGAAAGGGAGAAAAAGAGAAGAGAAAAGGGAGAAAAAGAGAAGAAAAAATGTTAAATTGCACGTAATTGAGTAGGCCCCCATCAGTATCACTGTCCATACCTAAAAATCCGCACAGCCGGGTCGATCGTAAGTATAATATATTATAGGCTTGTGATTATTTTGGGCAAATTGCTTGAAGGCGGGTCCACTGCCCAAAAGCCTGTACTGCGGGCCCGTCGATATGCAGGGCCCGTGACATTTTATCACCAAAGTCAGTTTTAAGACGGACTCAATGCTGACTTCAACATCAATTCATGCATGCTTTAGTAATAATTCCGAATCTCAAAGTAAAATTTTGCAAATTGAGTTCGGTCCCTTTTTTGGTTTGTTTTTATGATAACAGTGTAAAAATTTATGCACCAAATGACTTCAATTGGACCTTCATTTTGCAAATTTTCCAACGTCTGAGGGCGGAACATCCCCCTCATACACCTCCCTGCGTATACATAAACAAGTGGTCCCTTTTTTTCTGTTTTAGTGAAGACTTGTCCACAAGTTATATAGGCCGTCATTTCACAGTTTTTCAGCTGTTTCAAGCTAAAATTTTACACAATAATAGTGCCAAAATGGTCCACCAAATGACTTCAATTAGGTCTTCATTTTGCAAAAGTTTCTTACTTCTAAGGGGGGCACATCCCCCCTCAGACACCCCCCTACGTCACTTCGGCGCGACGTGCGGCGCAGTCGCGCCGAAGTATCAATTACTAATAATTTTCATTGTGTCCCCCACTTTCAAAAATGGATTTACGCCCATGATTCTATGCGAATTTTGTTAGGTCTATTAACCCCGGGGGATCGGCCTTATAATAAGGGCATATAAGGCTGCTAAATTGTTGGTCTAAAGTATATAAAAGCATGATGCAGTTATGTTTACAGTATAGAATTCACCACGACCTTTGCAGGGCTTAAACCCATTAAAAGCTATTAAACCAAGAAACACTAATTGAAAACAGCTCAACTATGTTAAATCAGATCTTCTCTGGTTAAATCCACACTACACACATGTTTTGTTTTACCTGTCAATATGCGATATTACAATGAGCTGGTATTATAGTTTCAGTTGGGTGAACGATTATAAAGCAAACGAAAGGTAACAATACTGCTTGGGCCTTTGTTTCCCAAATGAGACAATAGTCTGCATATTGTTAACCAGCATTCTTGAAAATGAGAAACATAATAGTTGTAGAATAACACGCGGTTTGGAAATAATTTCTTCATTTTTTTGGTGTTATCTGTCATTTACATATCAGAGCTTATCAGGGAGGTATACGACAATTTGCAGATGCCCAACCTACATGCCTAGGCATCAAGTACACAAAATATCCGTCTAGTAGTTAAGCTTTAATGCCATCGCAAGAGAGCAGTACACAAGTGAGTGATAGTCAGTAAAAGATGCATTCGATTTACACAGAAAATTTTGCAGGCCGTGCCGTGCCCTTCCTTCCTGTTCCTAAAACACCAAAGTGCGAATATTTCCAATCACCTAAATTAGCTAAAATTTAGGACATGTTACAAAACTATATTTTCTAGAATTTCAGAGAGTTCTTTAAATATTGGCCGGTTATTTTTCACACAGTGACGTTAACTAGGCAATGCCCTATACCTATAACATACACTGTTTGTAGAGGTCACGCGTCAATGGTGAGAGTACTGTGTATTGTGTATAGGAAAATCCCGGGGGGGGGGGCACTCCAATTGTGGCCTGTACACCATCCGCGATAATGAAAACGCGTAAAAGGGTAGTTTTTCGTGGGTAGGCACGGTACGCGCGTATCGTGTTTAGGGTGTCAAAAACATGAAAAATTGGAAAAAAGGGTAGCAAAATTGCAATTGTTGATCCGCGGAAATGAAATTAGGGTGTGAAATTTGAACAAAATCCCTGTTTAGGGCGCGTGTTACCTGTTAGGGTATCGTTTTAGCCAAAGGTTAAATCCTTGTTTAGGGTGCTTTTGAGTTGATTATCGCGGATGGTGTACGGGCCTTAATGGGAGTGACACCCCCGGGAGGAAAATGAACAGTAACTGCAGGGCATGCAGTACCGCAGGTATTAAAACCCTAAGTGAAAAATAAATATAGGAGGCCTATATATAAATAAATACATTGTAAGTCATTTAACTTAACAAACTTAAGGGCTGGGGTAGGCCTATGAACGTTTGGGCAGTATTTATTGGGGGGCATTAGAGCACATCAGACATATCGAATTGCATTCTGAATACGAAGAATGTCATTCTGATATCAAATAATTTTGATTTTTTGAAATTCGCAATTTAATACACATTTTATGGCAAATCATTAAAAATTGATATTTTGATATTTAACAGTAGGCCTACTCGAAGTAAACTTTATAAATCTGATGATTTATACTTAAAGTGTATGTAGGTGGGATGAAAAGCCGACGATCAATTGAAAATTTAGACCTTTCGTATTATATGGATTTTTTTTCCAAAAACACACACATAATAAAGGTCTTTTTGGGAAAAAAATCCATATCTTCAATATGAAAGGTCAAAATTTTCAATTGACCGTCGGCTTTTCCTCCCAGCTATATACACTTTAAGAATATATCATTAGATTTATATAATTTACTTCGAGGACTGTTATAGCCTATATCAAAAATTTGAAAAATATCAAATTTTTATAATTTGTCATAAAATTTGTATTAGGCTATATTGTGATTTTCAAAAAATGAAAATTATTTGATATCAGAAAGACATGCTTCGTATTCAGAATGCAATTCGATAGGTCTGAGGTGCTCTCATGTTCCACAAAAAATACTGTCGAAACGCAATAAACGCTCATTCAAGTTGAGACAAAATATTGCATGCTCCATCTTTTGTCCAAGAAACATGGTGCATGACGTCACTTCATTAATATTAATAACCTGCTCTGGTGACTGGTGGTGGTGCCGAAAAGTGCTACCCAATGCAGGAAAGATCAAGAAGTGCCGCACAGTTTGAATTGTTTTGGGTAAGCTAATACGCCAAAATCTCGCATTATACGTCATTTTTTGCAGTTTTCTTATTCAGTGATTAATTTATTGGTAAGATTTATAAGCCCGTTGAACATATTTTTATTCTTAGAATAGCATGAATTAAGTATTTTCATGGACATGGACCACAAATTCACTGAATTTCAGGTCCGTATTAATATTTAGAGGTTAATAACTGCGTATCGGTTATTTGGAGGCATTGTGAAAAATCTAAACATTTTGCCTTTGGAACCGAGGAATATCCCGAGGGCCGTAGCCACGAGGGACATTCCGAGGCACAAAGAACAATGTTTAGATTTTTCACAATGCCTGACATTACTAATGCAAAGTTATTAACCTCATTCATAACCGTCACTTTAACCTCTTCACCTTACAAAATAACATCAAATTGCATCAAAAATAGATGATTTTTACATCTCCCCTTTCCAAAAATCGATCAGGCTAAAACAGGCTGACCAATAACAATTTAAGTGCGTATCACAATCTGTGCAAATATGGTAGCGCGCAATCCAAATACGGCAGCCAGCGCGCGCGCAGTTTGCTCGACGCACAACAACACGAAAACGCCGGTCAACTGTGTGCGACATTGGAACAATTACGCATTTTGCGGTCAATTGTGAGATATTAATGACCTCGATTTGCGTTCGCGTTTTCACAAATAACTAAATGTAATTGGATCTCACGCATCGCGTTTATTAATGAGGTTATGAATAAGTTTTAAACGTCGTAGATGTCATTCATGATCATGCATTTATTTATTTTAATGTTTATGATAAGGCCAACCAAGTAATAAAAATAACATGTATATCGTCCGGACTTGTTCAAAAATCGGTGAGGGAGGTCCTTATTATTTGTTATTGTGTTAGTTTTTTACCATTCATTTCTGTGTAAAATTGTAGGTATGCCAGGCAAACACATTTGCTAGTCAGCCAAATTCGCCGACAATGTCAATGCATTTTTACATAGAAATTTAAAACAACTGGCCGAAGAAAGAAACCTACATAAATATGTTTTCTATACTTCACTTGACCCAAATATATGATTTTTTATGGTGATCCGTTCACAAACACTTGTAAGGGGGGGCCTGATGCAAAAAAGGGGGGCCCTGAAAATTTTTCACCCTCCTAAGGGGGGGCCCTGAAAAAAATGACCATGATTTTTCCTGGGAAAATGGAGTTTATATGCTTTTCTATGGGGTTGACCGATAATTTTCATGTCGAAAAAGGGGGGCCCTGAAATTTCCGAGGTCTGTAAAGGGGGGGCCCGAAAAATTTTCACGATAAAATTTTTTGCATCAGGCCCCCCCTTACAAGTGTTTGTGAACGGTCCCTTTAAAGTCACTCACACATGGAATTTTAGAGGGATTTTGATAGCAGTTCCATTAAAAAAAGCTGCTATCATCATGAGACTAAGATCTAGAAACACCCCGAAATGCCGCTTTGGGGAATTTTGCTAGCTGAATCTTTTGACATTGTTTGATGAAAGTCAATCTTTGACAAGATGTAACTTTGCTACGGAAAGTGCTATGAAAAAAAGGTTTTCATTTTTGGCTTTGTTTACTCAAGGGCTTTAATTTGATATATAAAATGATGCAGTTTGATGGCAAATTTGAATTCACCTGGCATACCTAAAAATTGCAATTGCCGGCGAATTGCAAAGTGTTTGTCAACACATCAGACAGTCATCAAATCGGGGAGGCCCCCAGATATTTTTGTTATTTCCACACACTGATATTTGCATCGAGGTCCGCGTCGAGCGTACTACGCAAAGACCACACGCTACGGAGCAAGCATAGCGTGACTGGAAAACAGTGATGTCCATGGCCTCTCCTGTGGTGCATGTACAATCACGTCACTCTGTGCCTGTTTGTGCTCAAACGCAAAAAAGCTCCGATTGTACGCAACAAGTTGACAGGAGTGAAATAACTGAAATTACCGTAAACCACCAAACAAACAAAACACGGCGAGCTGCACGTCGGCTGCTTTCAAAACAACAACAATAAAATTACAATTAACTATTGTTTTTGTACTTCCTATCCACTGTTAAATGTAATAAAATATGTAATGTTTCAATAAAATTCATTATCCATGTGTCCATGTGTGTTTCATTTTAAAGATAAAATAGTAACTACAAATTTCGAACATTTGAGGACTTAAACTGTTTGGAACCAGGCCAATTTACACTTGAGTTCACGGGCTAATTAGGTATTCATACGGCCATATCTCGGGCCCTTATGATCCGATTCTTACCAAATTTGGACTGGATGTTTTTCATCATGTTCTACTGAAATATGTGATGCGATCAAGCAAAATCAGTCGGAACTCGGAAATATTAAATTTTCAGTTTCTTATAGGATCGTCAAAAGCATTTGCAAAGCTGCATTTTGCAGAAAACTCCAACAAAAATGAACAACCCGTTCCAAAGATATGGGCGATTAAAGAGTTTCCAAAACAACAGGAAACAAAAGGAAATATTGCCTTTGTTTGGCTATATCTCAAAATCAATATTTCCGAGTTACGACTGATTTTGCTTGATCGCATCACATATGGTCATGAAAATGCTGAAATGCAATAAAGTTTTTTGTGACGTCATCACTTCGGTACTCTATTGGATTACGGAAGAAATATTCATTAGGCCGAGTAAAAAAAACTACATGTTTCTCGTCCGTGCCCTCCTCCTTTTTTGAAGATTTTTCAAATTTCTTTTTATTTTGTAAACTTTCAGTTATAACTTGTTGAATAAGATGTTTCAGAAGTTGAAACTTATTTTACGGCTTTGTATGCATAATACATAGGGGTGTGATTTTCGGTAATTTTGTCCCCGGTACCAGCGCATTTTTCGGCGGGTAACCGGGTACCAAATAAAAAAAAAAAAAAAATTGAATTTGAATGCATTTTGATATCATTAATAGAGTATGACATGAAAACTATGTATCAATTTTCATATTAAAATTACAAAACAATGTGCAAAATTCATTTTTTTTAGGTCAACCATGATCCTAGCATTTAGGTCTAGGTCCAGAGACACTACAAAACCGAAAACTTTGAAAAATTTTTTTTAAAAAAACAAACATTTTTTTTTTTTTTTTTTTTTTTTTTTTACCGGGCAGGGAATTTCCTGCCCGGGTAATAGGATTATCGGGCGGGACTCGAATTCCCGGGACTCACTCACACCCTTAATAATACATCATTTCAGAAGAGTTTTGTGATCACTAGAGGGGCCTACCTCTCAAAACAATAGAATAAAAAGGGCCTCCTCCTTTTTCTCAGATATCAATTTGTATGTCGAATACCCTAAATATGGTGCCAAATACGGGTATTTAGCGTCGTTTTCCAATAAAAAATAGAAAATAAAAAGCCCCTCATCCTCCTAATTTTCAAAAACCCGGACGAGAAACACATTTTTATTTTTACCTGGCCTTACCAGGACTGAAGCAATGTGGAAATTTCTATGTTTGTACTGGGCAAGTACCGGACATTTTTCAACACAGAGATTACTATTACTACAAATTCGTCCAAAGGTAAGCAAAGGGTTGGGGATCGCATTTTTAACTTTGACTAAACTGTTTCGGAGTTAAGGGGGTACTACACCCCTGGCCAATTTTGTGCCTATTTTTGCATTTTTCTCAAAAATTATAGCACATTGGTAACAGGTAAGATATGTATATTATAGGGGCAAAGACTACAACTACTGTACTGAAAATTCAGCAACTCAAAGCAAGTAGTTATTGATTTATTGATCAAATATTGGTTTTCCCTCATTTTTGACTGTAACTCCACTACTGTTGTCTGTGCTGAAATAAAATTTCCAGTGCAGTAGTTGTAGTCCTTGCCCCTATAATATACACATCTTACTTGTCCCCAATGCGCTATACTTTTTGAAAAAAATGCAAAAATAGGCACAAAATTGGGCAGGGGTGTAGTACCCCTAAGTAGACCATTTCGGGGCTGTATTTGTTGTGCATGTCACATTTTGAACAATGAGTGAAAACCGACAACATTCGCTGACCAGCAGTGAATTATAGCGACGCTTTAGTATACCGCCGTTCACGGAAGAACGGCGGTATACAAGTACCGTAAACACCCAGGTATAAGCCTTCCTTCGGCTATATACATGTAAGCCCACCCCCTATTTTTCAGAACAATCTGGGAACAAGGGTATACTCAGGTATAAGCCCAGTACTAAATTTTGGCCAAGTTCTTAAATCAAATCAATGCTTTGCTCTCATATTTAAGAACAAATTCAAGCACTACATGTAGCCCTTCCCCAGTTATAAGCCCACCCCCATTTTTGAAGTGAAATCTGCCATCTAGGGGGGTGGGCTTATACCCGAGTGGTTACGGTATACCTAACCTGTGCAGGGTTCGATTTAGAAAATAAATTTTACATGCACAACTCTGATTTTTTCCTCAAAATGGACTGAATAACACAAAATTTTGCATGCACAGGCAAAATTCTACATGCACAGAGCCAAAGTTACTAAATTGAACACTGAACCTGTGTTTTCATATCATATTTTGTGGTGAAAAATGATTACAAATGTGTAATTTGCAATCATTTTTGGAGCAACGATTTCTTCGAACCGATGGCTAAGTGTGTATGTGAATGCACAATAAACACATGTACAAACACATACACAGTCGGAGCCGGGAGTTTCAATTATTGGAACTGGTTATTTCCCCATTTAAGCCCTACCCCTATCTTGAAGAAAGTGTTTGCAATGTGTTTATAAATTAATAAATTAATAATTTATAATCCCCTTTCAACCTGCAGATTAAAAAAAAGTATTAAAAAAATGTGTGATGTTTACTCCAGCAGTGTTTTATATTATTTTTTGCAATTTTGTCTTTTTTTTTTTTTTTTCAAAAGTGAAAAAAAAAAATCGTCAAAAAAACTAAATGCTGCGCTACAGGAAACAAACTTTTTTTTTTGCCTTAGATCTGCGGGAACTCAGTCTTCAATGATAGTCAGTCATTTATCTTTTGGTCGTTATATGACTATCATTTGAGGACTGAGTTCTTATGATACATCTTCCAAGCAAGGAGCAATTTCAGACAATAGCTTGGGATTAGTGGGGCAGGGGTTATCTATTGAATCCTTTCATGACCACTGAAGCATAGTCAAGTCTGCCAAGGACACTCGGCATGAATTGAAAGACCATGTCACTCTCGACAAAAGAATGCATGCATGTCAAAGGTCATACAACACCAATTTGGTGTTTGTTATGCTCCTCGGAATATGTACCTTAAGGCCTATGTCTGTTTTTGATCCAGAAATCTATCGCATCAACCATGCTCAAGCTTACTTACACAATATAACAAGTTTAGTTTGTGTGCATGTTGGTTTTAATTTTAAATTTAAATATTACAGAAGCATCAATTCTAATTGTTTTTCTTCTCCATTTATGCACCAATTAGATTGCATCAGCATGGATGAGTCGGACTCCTCTCTTCATTTCAGTGAAGAAGACATCCGCACACAGCTGGAGCTGCTTGGTTATCAAGATGTACCCACACATAGATTGCGACAATTTGCTACTGGTAATGTTTGATATGTGACAAATGATTTTAACTTCATCCTACATCTGGTGTTAGTAACAAACTTTATTTGTTCAACGGAAACAAATTTCAGTATTTACTGAGACTTGTGATATTGAAACAAAATAATAGATCATCATACAATGAGCGCATTATAAATTAGAATATTAAGGTATTGGTACCGTATATCCACTATCGTTGTTTGTCAGGGGGTCAAACACCCACCTTTTTTTATTTTCCCACCATGCTTTTTAGCCAGACACTCTTTTTATCAGGAATTGAACCCCTACCCTTTTGTGATCAAAGCTTTCAACATTGTCGTTGTAGAATTTGGAAGACTGAACATCGCAAACACAAGTTTAATTATTACTATCTGCACCATCATTGTCTATTTCAGAATCCTCATCTAATAAACACTCATGATTTTCTTCTTCATCTGAATCATTTTTGTAGTTCGAACGTTTGAGGACTTGTTCTCAAGTTGTAGGTACTCTCGTAGGGTGCCTCCAGGGTTTTATTTTGGCAAGTTTGCATTAGTATATCTAGTAAAATACCCACTTTAGAAACCTGTGTCACTGATGAATGTCATCTGTGATTGCTCAACTTATTCTACGCATCAGCTTTTGTCCAAAGAAATAGTTAAAAAGATGATTTTTGAGTGATTTTTATGAGCAGCGAAAAGTCCACTCCACGACTATGTACATGTGAATATGGTGATGAATGCACGCTAAATCGCAGCGACACATACACATAGCTCCTTGGAACTCACGGTCGAGCCGTGAGTTCCAATTATTGAACTAACATTATTGGTACAATTACTTGCCTGGCCCTTGTCCCTGACAAAAGAAATCAAATTACTTGATTACCATATATTTTTTTCAATTGGTAGCTCTACCAACACACTTTATATTTTGCTCCCATGCTTTTTAGAAACCCATCTTTTATACACACACACTCAATAAGCCAAGATTTCTCCATGTTACAAAATTTAAAATCCGTAATACAAATTGTTGTGATTTTCCGTTGTCCAATATAAAGCACTGAAAAGTTGAAAGAAACATGTTTTAAAAGGTGTATTTTGTCTTACCTTTTACTGTAGTATGGCCAGAATATTGCACCATAGTCCCAGAATTAATGCTAAAATGGGTTGATTATTGCTAAATAATCACTTTCTTTGTTTTATTTTGCAAATCAACACAAAAGTTGGAATTTTACACAGTTTTTCACTATTTTATGGCATTTTCAAATTTCCGTGAGCAAACCCCAAATTCTGTGAATTTTTCTTTTTTTCCGTATTACAGAGAAATCGTTATTTTACCATACATACTGACGAGCTGACAATTAAAAAAAATTTAAGAATTATAAAATGCATTAATTTTGCATGGGTTTTCAGGCCACCTACCGGAAACAATTAGCTTAAACTTCCTTTTGGGGTATATGTGCAATGTGCATACATACATATACATGTGTTATCTATCCACTCTCTTCTCCATTTTTCCCTCAACAGATCTTGAGAGACTGATAGCCAATGACAGCACGCAAGGAGGACAGTACTATGATGATCGCTCAGTTGTTTCTGATTTATGTGAGTGATGGGATTGGTTTTCTTGAGGCAGAGACATCGAAACTTTATAACTTTAAAAAATGATCATATTGAGTGTACTGAAAAGAAAGGACAAGATCTTCCTTGTTGAATTTCAATTGGGCACATACTCTGGGTAAAAATAAATATCTTCCGCTGGAACCTACTTGCATAATTTCTATGCAGGTAAATAATATAAAAAGTTATTTAAACATATACTTAACCTTACTTTGTTTGCCTTTCTTTTGAAATTGAATGAAAAGCATCTAATGTGACAGCAGATGATTCCACAAGACCGCATAATGTAGAAGAAGCGCCACCAGGAGTCAGTAGGGAAGCATATAGACCAGAATACCACAAGCAGTATATACCTGTACATGTAAGTAAATGTTAGATGAATTACCATTCCAATTGGGAAACACAGAGCTAGAGAGAGAGAGAGAGCAATCAGCAGACAGATGGACAAACAGACAGACAGAGATATAAAGAGACAGACAATCTCACACAAACAGTAAAAAATGAAGACATGCGTGTGTGAAAGGAGATGAGTGAAAGAAAGAAGTAAGCAGGGAAAAGAGAAGAGCATGAGACTGAAAGAAGTAATGGAGGTTGAGGGAAAATAGGAGGCTAGTCTGGCCTTGCTTTGTCTTGATTGAATGGCTCACGGTCTCCAGTTAGGAGGCTAGTCTGGCCTTGCTTTGTCTTGATTGAATGGCTCACGGTCTCCAGTTAGGAGGCTAGGCTGGCCTTGCTTTGTCTTGATTGAATGGCTCACGGTCTCCAGTTAGGAGGCTAGTCTGGCCTTGCTTTGTCTTGATTGAATGGCTCACGGTCTCCAGTTAGGAGGCTAGTCTGGCCTTGCTTTGTCTTGATTGAATGGCTCACAGTCTCCAGTTAGGAGGCTAGTCTGGCCTTGCTTTGTCTTGATTGAATGGCTCACGGTCTCCAGTTAGGAGGCTAGTCTGGCCTTGCTTTGTCTTGATTGAATGGCTCACAGTCTCCAGTTAGGAGGCTAGTCTGGCCTTGCTTTGTCTTGGTTGAATGGCTCACAGTCTCCAGTTAGGAGGCTAGGCTGGCCTTGCTTTGTCTTGATTGAATGGCTCACAGTCTCCAGTTAGGAGGCTAGGCTGGCCTTGCTTTGTCTTGATTGAATGGCTCACGGTCTCCAGTTAGGAGGCTAGTCTGGCCTTGCTTTGTCTTGATTGAATGGCTCACGGTCTCCAGTTAGGAGGCTAGTCTGGCCTTGCTTTGTCTTGATTGAATGGCTCACAGTCTCCAGTTAGGAGGCTAGTCTGGCCTTGCTTTGTCTTGATTGAATGGCTCACGGTCTCCAGTTAGGAGGCTAGTCTGGCCTTGCTTTGTCTTGGTTGAATGGCTCACAGTCTCCAGTTAGGAGGCTAGTCTGGCCTTGCTTTGTCTTGATTGAATGGCTCACAGTCTCCAGTCATGAAGCTAGTCTGGCCTTGCTTTGTCTTGATTGAATGGCTCACAGTCTCCAGTTAGGAGGCTAGTCTGGCCTTGCTTTGTCTTGATTGAATGGCTCACGGTCTCCAGTTAGGAGGCTAGTCTGGCCTTGCTTTGTCTTGATTGAATGGCTCACAGTCTCCAGTTAGGAGGCTAGTCTGGCCTTGCTTTGTCTTGATTGAATGGCTCACGGTCTCCAGTTAGGAGGCTAGTCTGGCCTTGCTTTGTCTTGATTGAATGGCTCACGGTCTCCAGTTAGGAGGCTAGTCTGGCCTTGCTTTGTCTTGATTGAATGGCTCACAGTCTCCAGTTAGGAGGCTAGTCTGGCCTTGCTTTGTCTTGATTGAATGGCTCACGGTCTCCAGTTAGGAGGCTAGTCTGGCCTTGCTTTGTCTTGATTGAATGGCTCACGGTCTCCAGTTAGGAGGCTAGTCTGGCCTTGCTTTGTCTTGATTGAATGGCTCACAGTCTCCAGTTAGGAGGCTAGTCTGGCCTTGCTTTGTCTTGATTGAATGGCTCACAGTCTCCAGTTAGGAGGCTAGTCTGGCCTTGCTTTGTCTTGATTGAATGGCTCACGGTCTCCAGTTAGGAGGCTAGTCTGGCCTTGCTTTGTCTTGATTGAATGGCTCACAGTCTCCAGTTAGGAGGCTAATCTGGCCTTGCTTTGTCTTGATTGAATGGCTCACGGTCTCCAGTTAGGAGGCTAGTCTGGCCTTGCTTTGTCTTTAATGAATGGCTCACGGTCTCCAGTTAGGAGGCTAGTCTGGCCTTGCTTTGTCTTGATTGAATGGCTCACGGTCTCCAGTTAGGAGGCTAGTCTGGCCTTGCTTTGTCTTGATTGAATGGCTCACGGTCTCCAGTTAGGAGGCTAGTCTGGCCTTGCTTTGTCTTGGTTGAATGGCTCACAGTCTCCAGTTAGGAGGCTAGGCTGGCCTTGCTTTGCCTTGATTGAATGGCTCACAGTCTCCAGTTAGGAGGCTAGGCTGGCCTTGCTTTGTCTTGATTGAATGGCTCACGGTCTCCAGTTAGGAGGCTAGTCTGGCCTTGCTTTGTCTTGATTGAATGGCTCACGGTCTCCAGTTAGGAGGCTAGTCTGGCCTTGCTTTGTCTTGATTGAATGGCTCACGGTCTCCAGTTAGGAGGCTAGTCTGGCCTTGCTTTGTCTTGATTGAATGGCTCACAGTCTCCAGTTAGGAGGCTAGTCTGGCCTTGCTTTGTCTTGGTTGAATGGCTCACAGTCTCCAGTTAGGAGGCTAGGCTGGCCTTGCTTTGTCTTGATTGAATGGCTCACGGTCTCCAGTTATGAGGCTAGTCTGGCCTTGCTTTGTCTTGATTGAATGGCTCACGGTCTCCAGTTAGGAGGCTAGTCTGGCCTTGCTTTGTCTTGATTGAATGGCTCACGGTCTCCAGTTAGGAGGCTAGTCTGGCCTTGCTTTGTCTTGATTGAATGGCTCACGGTCTCCAGTTAGGAGGCTAGTCTGGCCTTGCTTTGTCTTGATTGAATGGCTCACAGTCTCCAGTTAGGAGGCTAGTCTGGCCTTGCTTTGTCTTGATTGAATGGCTCACGGTCTCCAGTTAGGAGGCTAGTCTGGCCTTGCTTTGTCTTTAATGAATGGCTCACGGTCTCCAGTTAGGAGGCTAGTCTGGCCTTGCTTTGTCTTGATTGAATGGCTCACGGTCTCCAGTTAGGAGGCTAGTCTGGCCTTGCTTTGTCTTGATTGAATGGCTCACGGTCTCCAGTTAGGAGGCTAGTCTGGCCTTGCTTTGTCTTGATTGAATGGCTCACGGTCTCCAGTTAGGAGGCTAGTCTGGCCTTGCTTTGTCTTGATTGAATGGCTCACAGTCTCCAGTTAGGAGGCTAGTCTGGCCTTGCTTTGTCTTGATTGAATGGCTCACGGTCTCCAGTTAGGAGGCTAGTCTGGCCTTGCTTTGTCTTTAATGAATGGCTCACGGTCTCCAGTTAGGAGGCTAGTCTGGCCTTGCTTTGTCTTGATTGAATGGCTCACGGTCTCCAGTTAGGAGGCTAGTCTGGCCTTGCTTTGTCTTGATTGAATGGCTCACGGTCTCCAGTTAGGAGGCTAGTCTGGCCTTGCTTTGTCTTGATTGAATGGCTCACAGTCTCCAGTTAGGAGGCTAGTCTGGCCTTGCTTTGTCTTGATTGAATGGCTCACGGTCTCCAGTTAGGAGGCTAGTCTGGCCTTGCTTTGTCTTGGTTGAATGGCTCACGGTCTCCAGTTAGGAGGCTAGTCTGGCCTTGCTTTGTCTTGATTGAATGGCTCACAGTCTCCAGTTAGGAGGCTAGTCTGGCCTTGCTTTGTCTTGATTGAATGGCTCACGGTCTCCAGTTAGGAGGCTAGTCTGGCCTTGCTTTGTCTTGATTGAATGGCTCACGGTCTCCAGTTAGGAGGCTAGTCTGGCCTTGCTTTGTCTTGATTGAATGGCTCACAGTCTCCAGTTAGGAGGCTAGTCTGGCCTTGCTTTGTCTTGATTGAGTGGCTCACGGTCTCCAGTTAGGAGGCTAGGCTGGCCTTGCTTTGTCTTGGTTGAATGGCTCACGGTCTCCAGTTAGGAGGCTAGGCTGGCCTTGCTTTGTCTTGATTGAATGGCTCACGGTCTCCAGTTAGGAGGCTAGTCTGGCCTTGCTTTGTCTTGATTGAATGGCTCACGGTCTCCAGTTAGGAGGCTAGTCTGGCCTTGCTTTGTCTTGATTGAATGGCTCACGGTCTCCAGTTAGGAGGCTAGTCTGGCCTTGCTTTGTCTTGATTGAATGGCTCACGATCTCCAGTTAGGAGGCTAGTCTGGCCTTGCTTTGTCTTGATTGAATGGCTCACAGTCTCCAGTTAGGAGGCTAGTCTGGCCTTGCTTTGTCTTGATTGAATGGCTCATGGTCTCCAGTTAGGAGGCTAGTCTGGCCTTGCTTTGTCTTGATTGAATGGCTCACGGTCTCCAGTTAGGAGGCTGGCCTTGCTTTGTCTTGATTGAATGGCTCACGGTCTCCAGTTAGGAGGCTAGTCTGGCCTTGCTTTGTCTTGATTGAATGGCTCACAGTCTCCAGTTAGGAGGCTAGTCTGGCCTTGCTTTGTCTTGATTGAATGGCTCACAGTCTCCAGTTAGGAGGCTAGTCTGGCCTTGCTTTGTCTTGATTGAATGGCTCACGGTCTCCAGTTAGGAGGCTAAGCTGGCCTTGCTTTGTCTTGATTGAATGGCTCACGGTCTCCAGTTAGGAGGCTAGTCTGGCCTTGCTTTGTCTTGATTGAATGGCTCACAGTCTCCAGTTAGGAGGCTAGTCTGGCCTTGCTTTGTCTTGATTGAATGGCTCACAGTCTCCAGTTAGGAGGCTAGTCTGGCCTTGCTTTGTCTTGATTGAATGGCTCACAGTCTCCAGTTAGGAGGCTAGTCTGGCCTTGCTTTGTCTTGATTGAATGGCTCACGGTCTCCAGTTAGGAGGCTAGGCTGGCCTTGCTTTGTCTTGATTGAATGGCTCACGGTCTCCAGTTAGGAGGCTAGTCTGGCCTTGCTTTGTCTTGATTGAATGGCTCACGGTCTCCAGTTAGGAGGCTAGTCTGGCCTTGCTTTGTCTTGATTGAATGGCTCACGGTCTCCAGTTAGGAGGCTAGTCTGGCCTTGCTTTGTCTTGATTGAATGGCTCACGGTCTCCAGTTAGGAGGCTAGTCTGGCCTTGCTTTGTCTTGATTGAATGGCTCACGGTCTCCAGTTAGGAGGCTAGTCTGGCCTTGCTTTGTCTTGATTGAATGGCTCACAGTCTCCAGTTAGGAGGCTAGGCTGGCCTTGCTTTGTCTTGATTGAATGGCTCACAGTCTCCAGTTAGGAGGCTAGGCTGGCCTTGCTTTGTCTTGATTGAATGGCTCACAGTCTCCAGTTAGGAGGCTAGTCTGGCCTTGCTTTGTCTTGATTGAATGGCTCACGGTCTCCAGTTAGGAGGCTAGTCTGGCCTTGCTTTGTCTTGATTGAATGGCTCACGGTCTCCAGTTGAGTGGCTAAAGCTTACAGTGAAAAATGTTGTAACCTCTTTAATACTGCCGTGAAACGAATAACCCTGTTCTCTGTTATTTCGCCGTCAATATTAAGATACTGATCCTGATGTACCTCGGATTATGCCCGGTGAAACCGCCATATTTTAGCTGCACAGTTCTGTGCTGCTTGTGTGCTTCGCAAGACAACATGACTTGTTACACATTAATGCCCCGGAACCGGCACTGAAATCCTGTGTACATGGCGAGTTGCACTACCACTAGGAACTGCAACACGGCAATTGAGGTTATACATGCTCATCAGAGGGAAGTAGTACTTCCAATAGTACCCCATTTCCTCATCAATCGGCTTCTTTACTGCATGATACTCGTTGGTCACATGATAGTGGTACTCGTTTAACCAATCAATGAACGAGAATATATTAATGAAGGATATGAAAGGAAAGAAATGTTTGTGAAATAATGTAAAGAGGGAAATAGAAGAGAGTGAGGGAAAGATAAAAAAGTTTCATTTCCTTTCTGACGATATACCTGTATTTTTATGATTTCCATGCCATAGAGAGACCACACCAAATATGGTAAAGAGAATTATACCTACCAAGATCACAGGTCAGAGATGGCACCTGCCTACAATCCAAAGAGTCACTTAATCAGACCTGACCCTAATGAGTTACTTGATAGTTCTATTGCATCAAGCAGATCAGAAGACCCACAGAGAAAGCCATGGTGGCCACCAGCAGAGAAGAAGGCACCCATGAAACGTAAAGTGCTGAGGTATAAATTTTATTTCATGATTATGATTGTTTATCTCTTGTGCCTGTGCTTTTATTGGGATATTGAGGTTGGGTTGAGGTTTGGATAGGTGTGTTAGGGTATGTACACTGTATTGTAAATGTTTGAGGTTGGTTTAAGCAGAGATGCCACTTTTCCAGAAATTCCGGGCCCCCAAACCCCCGGCCATGATGGGGATGGAGAGTTCCACTAGCTCTGCTCGTTACGCTTCGCAAAAGTTCAGGATTTTTTGGGTTAACCCTGTGGCATCTCTTAGGCTATGTATTGTAAGGGGTATCCTCAGTTAATTACTGGAATTTTTGTATGTCCTAAAGTTTCAGCTCATTTGTGGTCCATATTTGCAAAACTTTGAAAGTCAAAATTATTATTCTTTTAACGCTTTTTCACCGGTGAGAGTCCTGGTTTTCGGAACAATGAGAAGTGTTCTGTCAAGTGATGAACGAGTGGCATGTTATCAGTTCTTGCAGGTATTCCGGAGCTTGCGAGTTGACACACTAAAACTAAAAATCAAGTACTTTAATAACAAATGTGTCATATTCTCCCTCTTCCTGAGCAATTTGATTAGGCCCTTGTGTTACTAAATCATAGTTTATCATTTCCATTGTCAACTATTAATATAGGAAGAAAGGAGGTCACTCACAGGTGTTTGATGAATCCATTACAGAAAGTGAAACTGGTAAGTGATGTAGTGTTACCATAGAATATTTAATTTACCATATTGTCTTCAATGGCTCCATTCTGTTCAAGCAATACTTTCAGTGCACTAGAAGAATGAATATAAAGTGGGTAAAAAGTATCCACATGACATTGTTCGACGCACAACACGCAAACGCCGGTCAATTGTGTGCGACATTGGAACAATTACGCATTTTGCGGTCAATTGTGAGATATTAATGACCTCGATTTGCGTTCGTGTTTTAACAAATAACTAAATGTAATTGGATTGCATGCATTATGTTTATTAATGAGGTTTTGAATGATCGAGAATTAAATTTAGTTTCGTTTAGGGGAGGGGGTAAAAATACTCGATTATGTTTGTACAAAAACATCGGTCTGAACAATATGTCATTATTATTATTATGTCAAAATTTTCAACATTTCATTATTATGTTTCTGGCAGGGAGGG
Organism: Amphiura filiformis; assembly: GCF_039555335.1. Lineage (NCBI taxonomy): Eukaryota > Metazoa > Echinodermata > Ophiuroidea > Amphilepidida > Amphiuridae > Amphiura > Amphiura filiformis. Next base: position 79,070,292 of record NC_092632.1, on the reverse strand, counting down.
AGAGGGTCGGCTGAGAAACTAAACTAGTTCCCTTTATAGGTTGTCATCAATATTTTGGTTTGTTCCCTAACAATCGCTAATTAATTGATATTTCATAAATAATAAGGATCAACCAAACATTGACGCTCAATCAAAAGAGCGAACTATCAGTGCCGTCTACCGTGGCTACAACCCTGCTAGAAATAAACTTGCTTGCGCCTGTTAATCAAAACAAAGTACAAATCAGTTGACTATTTATCAAAATGTATTTCTCGACTTTTCTGCACCAAACAGATGATATCAGTTATCTGAATGATCGTTTCCATGGCATCTCAATACCAGGTGAAGATGATGAAGACACAGCATCTGTTGTTACGGATTCTGATACATCATCCATACATGTAACTCACCATGGCCCCAGCAGGAGAAGACCGGTATCAGCGAGTGCACTGGTAAGTGCTAGTTAAATTTCAGTGTTGCCTGTAAGAATTTGTAAATGCAGGCATGAACATTTTCAGAGTTTAAGCTGATTTCAGTGTTTTTTGTTATTGTTTTCAGTGTTTTTCAACCTATTTCTTAATCAAATTCACAGAAAATGGTAAAAAACAAGGTTTTCAGTGTTTTTTTTAAAAAGACCAGTTTTCATGCCTGTAAATGTAGTGATGTTTATTTCTAGGTCATGAGATGAGCTATAATTTTTTTTTTTTTACTACCGTGATGTTGCAGAGTCGGGAGCTAGCATTGTGTATGGTGCAAAGCTAGTTCATAAATTTCCACTTGGCAACAGCAGAGCGCTTCCGCAGCCAATCACAGACAAGTGTGTTTCAACACGTGATGTACGCTTAAAATATGCTCTCGTCAAAAGTTTACAGGAAAAGATGAGGTTCTGAATAGTTGAGTAGGTCTAACAAAGAGAGTCTAATGAACGGCGACGAGGGGGCCTTCCAACTGAGTCACGTCTATGACCAATTGATCTTGAGGGCGTCATCATCTTCCGATGACGCCATACCATCCAACAAGGATCAATTGGCATATACCATTGAGAAAGGCAACAGACAGGATTGCTGAAACTGTATGGAAAACATGAGTTTTTTCTTGGAATTTTTACTATGAAAACTTTGAAATCTGATAACTGTATTCCTGATGAATCTCTTCAACAACAAAAAAAAAAGGTCTAACACCTGTAATTAATTCTACTTTTGTGTCCTTTTTCTTCCCTTCCTTAGTATGCACACAGACCCTCAGGAGATGAAGATACAGTGTTCAAACCTCACCTACCAAGATCTTGTAAGTAAATGTTACATACTCTAGGCATGAATTTTGTAGGGGGGTGAAATTTCTGGGGGAATCAGGAAATGTTTTCTTAAGAATGGACAATTTTCATCCAAAATAGGGTGATATGGTCATTTTTGCCAAAAATAAGAGCTTTCCTGTGATTTTTTTTCTGATGGGGATGGGGACAGTTAAAAGCAGATGCCCTTTGGTGCAAAAACTTTAACATTACTAACACAAATAACAATTTTTGTAAACCTATGTAGATTTGCACATCTCCACCAATATCACAATTGCTCTTCTTTACCATGTAAGTGCCCCTTTAGTCAAATTAAAGTGAATCACCTTGTTTTTTAGCTGTTACCAATTATTTCATATTTTCATGGCGTCCATGGGCAGGAAAAACCTCCTATGTGTCTTTGGCCCTTGAACATGTTTAAAACAAAACTGCGAATAGTTTTGCTTTATACATGTTCAGGGGCAAAAAAACACATAGGTTTCCTGCCCATTGACCAATTGGCCTATGATAACCCAAACTGTCACTTTGAGCCAAATATTTATAATTAGCTTTGAAATGTGAATCTAATTTTCAGCAAACTTAGGAATTATTCTCTGTTTGATATGATTTTGCTTTTTATTTCCTTTCACACTTTTTTGTCCTGATTCAACACAACCTAACTGCAAAGAAAGACATGACCCAAGACAAATGAATGTGTTTTTTATTTCCTTGCACAGTTATCCGTCCTGATTCAGCACAGCCTAAATCCAAATACAGACATGACCCAAAGACAGATCCTGTCTCAAGGTAAGCGGTTTATTGGTATTGGAGATGTATACTGCTTCAAAAAGGCATCAGCAATGTTGTCACATCAATGAGTTGTCAACAGCAGATCATGACCAATCATAAACAAGTGAGAGAGGTAGCAAATAATACATGTCCCACACTTACAGCCTACGAGAAAGAGCATATTGGGAGCAAGTGTAATCCTAGTATCAAGAAACCAACCATGATTTAGCATCTGATTGAATGCTCTGATCTCCCTATGTCCATTGTATATCGACTGCTCAGTGCCAGAAGTGGGAAAGTGCAATAGCTGCCATGTGTAGATGAGTACAGTATACTGTGTGTAAATTGCCAAATGTTCACAGGGCAGCTATTGCACTTACCCACTTGCACTGAGCAGTCGATATATACTCATGGCAGTAGCAAACTTTCTTAAAAGAAATTTATTTGACTGAGATGATGCTGTGTGATCTTCTTTTCTCTCTTTTTCATGGTTAGCATAAAAGTTTCTTGAACTTTCACTTTATAAAACATTGTTCCAATTTGAATTGATTACAAAATGATGAAGTTTGCAATACAAGAAATGGTTTTTACTAACTTTAAATAATACTATTGCAGGCATCAGATGTATCAAGCAGCATGGAATGCAAAGAAAGCACCTGGTGAAAAGAGCAGGAAAGATTTGAGGTGGAATGTCAGGGTATGTATTCTTCTCAACTCTTTTCTACCCACACTACAGTTGTCAGATTTGTTGTAAGGAGCCACAAGTTTGCACAGAGAATTAAGATAAATTTGCCTCAAAATGCTATAATAAGCACAAAGTAATGTGACTTTTTAAAAAAAAAAAAAGTTAGGAAGAAATGTAAGACAATATAGATTCCAAGCATGACTTGCCAGGATAGGAGTTAATTGTATAAATGATATTCATATAAGTTTCTGCAGTTAGCTCTTCTGGATCAATTGATGCCAATTGTATTTTACTGCCACCTCGTATTTTTCAAACCATTCTGAAAACAAGGGTGCACACGGGTATAAATAAGCCCAGTAGTAATTTTGGACAAGTTCTTAAATCATATCAATGATTTTCTTTCACATTTAAGAACAAATATTAAAAAACTTCAGTTAAAAATTTACATTCCATACTTGTAATTTAAAAAAATTGACATAAATGATAGAAATTACTGGTACATCGGGCATATACAAATGGGGAAGATTTGTCTTATTTTCAAATTGAACTACTAGCCATTCACTAGCCCCCCCCATTTTTGAAGTGAAATTGCCCATCTAGGAGGGTGGGATTATACCTGAGTGGTTACGGTAATAAAAACAATTACAAATAATTGTTCTCTTGTTTCTGTATTTTGATGTTAATGATTTACAATCAACTCATTGTTTACTTTCTTACAGGAACAAATGATGTACAAACATGAATTACCAAAGCCACAGAACCAGCCTCGTGTCTACGTGCCTAATACATACAAAGTGCCAACGGACAAGAAAAGACAAGCCTTACGATGGGCAGTCAGAACTAGTTTAGCTAATAAACAAATGCCATACACTTCGTTTGAATCATAATGTTTTGTGTTGGATGCATCAGCATTGCAATGCATATGATATGTGACCTATCATATTGTTGTGAACATCACATACGGATGAATCTGAGATAACTATAAACCGTCCATTTGTAATTTGTGGAGAACCTGATGGAGAACAAGGACGGTATAATCAGAGAATGAATTCAAAATACTAAATATAGCTTGGCGTCTGACCTCACCGGTCAATCAAACTTGGAAACAATTTGATTAAAATTTGTGGTGAAATTGAAATTTCTTAACACTGTGATAAAACAGCATGTACCTTCAAATATACAACCGTCTCGAAAGTTAGGTCCTAATAATTAGTAATTTATGGGAGCACGGTGGCCGAGCGGAACGGGCTACGACTCATAATCGGAAGGTTGCGGGTTCGAGCCCTGGCGGCGCCATCGTGTTGTGCCCTTGAGTAAGGCACTTTATCTCGATTACTCCTCTCCACCCAGGTGTGAAATGGGGAGCTGTTATGAATACTGTCCATTGAGCGCCCAAAAGGTGAGCATGCCTTGGGCATTGTATGGCAGCTGACATATTCTAACGACGGCAGAATAAATGTAAAGCGCTTTGGTACATGTTCACATGTGAAAGGCGTTGTATAAATACCAACATTTATTTTTTTTAATTTTAATTTTCTTTCCTGAAGGCACCATGTCAACAATGCCTAGAAGAGTCCTTTTTCCTTGTAAAATTACCATCATTTTTTGCCATTATTTGCGATTCCTTTACTCTGAAGAGGACATCGAATGAACCAACCTTCCTTTAGCATGCTACTATAATCAAATTAAGTATTTCTTGGCCAAGCTGAAATCACACACGAATATAGCGCGGTACAGAAGAAAGTACCTTGCACTGCGTACACGCTTAGTACACTACATGGACGCAACACGCATGTTCCACTTTGGCCAAGAAATACTAAATTTGATTATAGCCAATAACATGCTGTGGGAGTTTACCGTCAGATGCAAACTAGTCCATTTAATTCATTCTGTTTATATCAACCCAGGCAACAGTTTGCACTGTAACAACGCCCTCTATAGTCCGAATAATACAAAGTAATGCAGATGCAGACAGTTTATACTTTATACTTGTCTGCGATTTATACGTATGCGGTAATGATGATACAAGCATATGGATGGAGTTGTTGGCAGCAACATACATGCACTACATGTACTACACTTTTATAGAGCGCTTATCAACTAAAGAAACAAAGTGCTGGGAAAAAGGAAGAAAAACATCAGCCAAAAGATGGGTCTTCAGATTCTTTTTGGAGATCTGGACATTAGTGGATGCAGGATATTGAGGCAGATTATTCCATAAAAATGGGCTGTGAAGGAGTACTCCCTGTCATCAGCTTGTCAATAAGTGCCAAGCAAAAATGCTTACCAAAGCATACATTTTGTCATAAGACGTGGTCTCAGTCCCAGTTCTATATTGTATGATTGCCCATTGACTCTTTGTTGAAGTAGGCCAATATACACTATACAGGGGTGTATCAAAATAAAGTTTGAAAAATGCCACTAGATTAGAAAGTATGAGGTATTTGGGCAAAATGATATAGTTTTGGTGGCTATTTTTGCGAACAGTGTAAAAATGCAGTTGTGCAAAGTCAATTAAGATGAAAATTACAGTTTCACCACTTTCTTTAGTAATTGACTGAATTGTTTGGCAATCATGTGATTGCTTTGAAGCACCAAGTGGAATGGCCACCTGACCTTACACCTCTGGATTACTTATTGTGGGCTATCTGAAATCAAAGGTTTTCACAAGTCCTGCAGACCTTGATGAACTCTAGAGACACATAATTGCACACGTTGACATCCCCAGGCAGGACAGACCTCTCATAAGACATGGTGTGAATGCTATGTTGAGGATTGCTGATATCTACATACAGAGGAATGGTGGGCATGCCCCGGAGACCATGTGAAAGACTAAGACTGTCAATTTATAATGTAAATAAAGTGGTCAAACATATGATTTTATGATTTTAATTGACTTTGCACAACTGCATTTTTACTAGACTAACAAAAATGTCTTTATTAAAGTGATATTACAGTTGTGGGAAGACAAGTTGTCAGACAAGTTGTTGATTCAGATACCAACTATAGCATTTTGACCAAATACCTCACACTTTTTTAATCTAATGGTATTTTTCAAATTGTATACATGTACTTAATTTTAATAATGAGCACAACCTGCTTTCAAAAGTACAGGAAAGTGCTTGAAAGGTGTGTGACTTAAAGAAAAATGTAAAACTATTCAGCAACACTCACATGTTTGTCCACATAATTTCAGAGTAACCATATTCCATCAGCGGAGTGATACTGGTGAATGACTGGTGTTGTGTATGATCTTTATTTCTTAACAGTGTCCTTTTGGATGATGTTTCTTGATTATTATAAAGAATAAAAGAAAGAGACCAGCCCTACCCTGAGGGGCCAGAAGTTTCCAAAAATTGTTGACACTTCTAAAAAGACATTGTCAAGAAGTAAGGGTTGTACATAATTATCAAGTCATTCGTCGGTATCACACCGCTGATGATGGGAGTATGGTTAGATACTCTGAACTTATTTGGTCAAAAACTTTTTCTTTGAAGTTTTTTTGTTTGTTTTTGTCAGAAATATATCCATCAGTTGCTGATGAAAAAAGACACTTGGATTTCAAGGAATGGAAAATGGACACCGAACTATTTTGTCAGCAATAATATGATTTTATTCATATTCATAAATTCAATGAAATAGTTAAATTATGATTTTCAATTCAAACATATAATTGTAAGCATTTTGTGCATAATTTGTAAATAAATGATACTCTGTACAATAACAATATGTCTGACTTATTTCTTAATTTACATATAGACAACTTACAAAGCAGCATAACAACCACCTTGAGATCTTGGGGAACAAACCAAAATTTGATGACATCTTACAAACAAAAAATCGGTTGTTTGGAAGCTGACCGCTCCCTCCTTGAAACGTGGGTGTGAAATGTTGATAATTCTAACTTGCAAGGTCAACTTTAACAAATGTTTTTGACTAGTTTTTATAATTCCCCAATTTTTTGTTCATAGGACATCAAACTTTTAGTCTGTTCCCTCAGTTTACTTTGATTTTTGACAAAGAAATTGTGCCTCCTTTCATATCATCTAAGAGAAAAGCTTTTTGGCCTTTAGTACAAACATGCACATAAGCCAACATTGCACATTTGTATGTATTGGAGTCAACTAAAGTTGTTATTTTATAATAACTACTCCCTATTCCAGCACTATTTTTTTTTTTTTTTTAAAAAATAATCCTTATCCTTTATTTGGTTCTAACTGGCAATAAAAGTCACATTTTAATTTTTTGGTCAATTATTGGACAAAAGGACCAAAAACATGCATTTTTAGGGTGTTTTTCATATCCTGTGACAATCAATCCAAAAGACTTGTACAAAGACTAATTATGCATTCTATTTTTTGAAAAACATTTTCTATTTCAAAAATAACATAAAATATTTACATTCTTAGCCAATACTCAAGATTTTGAATGCTTAGACTTGTGCCAAGTCTTAGAAATTTGTGACTACAATTGTAAGAAAACATGCAAAATTGCATGTTTGCATGTTTTTGGCCCATTTTTCCTCAAATTGCAAAAAATAATAAAATTTGACTTTTATTGCCAGAACTAACTAAATTTAGCTATGTTTCATTTGGCAGAACAGGATACTTTTTAATCCAAAAAATGAGTGTTTGGGATATAAAGAAGTTGTTTTGAATGATGGTAGTGGATTGAAAGTATGTTTTGTACTTGTATATATTTGTATACTTGTTGCTTCACTGCTTGCCGGGCCGTTTTGCACCCACATAACGGTGAACTTCTGTGCACTTCTGATATGGCATGCATGGATAACAATATCGTCAGATGGTGATATCGTGATATGTTTTTGGCTGCGATATGCATGTGAAAGACTGACGATGCCCAAGCCTATTCCAAACCTACGTTTAAATTTGTACTTGACCGGCCCCATTCACTGACATGGGCCTATTTCTTCCTGAATACAAAATCGTGTCACAAAAATCTGCTTCAAAATGTTGCCATTATTTAATTGTATGCATACAGTATCGACCTTTTCGGTAAATCCCATAAGCCTTTGCGGATAGACCTGAGATGTTGTCATTTGACGTCACACCGATGTGCACATCGTTTAGCAAACATAGTTTCTGCACATTTCAAAGCTGTGAAATGTGCAGTAATTAATGGTGTGCGCATCGGCGTGACAACATCTCAGGTTTACTCGCAAAGGCTTATGGGTTTACAAAAAAGGACAATTCACCATGGCGTGTTCAAACCTATGCTCTTTATTCAGGAGGATCATGTTAAACCAGTTCTGTTCTATGTATTCTCATTTCCCAATCCACAGCAAATTACCAATGATGCCTGTTTCCTTGTATTATGGTATTTAACAAGTTGTCAACTATACTTTGATCAGCTCAGCTCGTAATCGACGGGCCTTATAACATCGCGGATTAATATCAAAGTATTTTATTATGGGAATTTTCTTGTAACATCTCGCAAGAAGCTTCATGAATGATCAATTCAAGTCCTATACTTTGTCTGCTTTTAACACACAAAATAGTCAGGTCAGCTAATAGCACTCTTAATGTGGGTCTACTTTTCGGCGTAGGGGTAAAAGCCTCACATTTCCTACCTATTACGAGCTGATCAAACTCAAACTACATGTAAGAGGGTGATAACACCATTAAACTATCAAATTGATACAACTAAATACAACTAACATTATATAAATAATTGAAGCAAGGATATAATACAAAGTAAGCTACAAACATGCTATAATTTAGACTGTATTGCTTGGAACTCATTTCAGTAGTTGTGGAGTAAAATATAAAAACAAAAGAAACAGGACATCTAGCTATACTAGTACATTAGAAAGAAAGTATAGCATTTCATTCAGATCAAAATACTGATCAAGTTGATAAAAAATACAAATTCTGAATCTAAATAAAAACAATTGGGCACATATTCACACAGATTACTTTTTTCCTTTTTTCCTCTTGCTCTTTGTTTCAAAACTATCATAAATCACAATGATGTCGCTTATAACTTTAATAAGTAATTAAAATTGGTTTATGATTTGTTTTTTGTCATTATACAGCTGTCGTATATATGTATGTGTAGCACCCTTATTATTCAAAATACATTTACAATAACTCCATGTACAGGCACAATATGCAAATTATTCACAAGTTGCAACCATCAAAGTTGATTACAATTACCGAGAGATATGCAGAACACCGACTCACAAATATCGCTATTTAAAAGTAATCATGACCGCCCTTATGATAGCATCTGCAGAAAGCATATATTTTTTTCATATTCCCAACCCCAGTAAAAATTAGGCCAGAGTTATGCTCCCTTTAGACAGGGTTCCCGCGGTCCTCGAAAGTCCTTGAATTTGAAAACACCTTTTCAAGGCCTTGAAAGTCCTGGAAATTTGCACAAGGTCCTTGAAAGTCAATGAAAATTGGAATTTTACCTAAAGTATAATTTTGACAAATTTTGGGGAGTGGAGGTTGTTAAAGCCATATTATAACATTTTTATACAAAACAGATTTAGCATTTCTTTGCCATAAAATGTTAGCTTTTACTGTCAGATATATCGATCCCCTCCTCTTTTAATTATATTTCAAACATGACACTCATAGACAGCATATATATCAGACGCAGTCTGATGAATGATACAGAAAACATGTAGTAATTCAAGATTACGGTACTTCAAGCAATATGCAAAATGGAAAAATGTAACACTTGTTGGTAGTGTTTCTATCTACTGTTGAAGTATTACAGTGAATTACAAATTTCTGTTGAGAGTACATATGTGACACAATCTGGTCAATTTGAAACTGAGATAAAGGTAAATAAATAAATATATGGAGTAAAAAACAAAAAATACATAAGAAAATAGACATCAAAAAACTTCATAACTTTAGAACCAAGTATGCTAGACCTTTGGTGTTTTCAGTAAATGATAGCCTATTGTATTTATAATGTAATAATTACAGTAACTCAATTTTCATAAATGCTTCCTTTGGCCCCCATGGACCATATCGTGTCACTTATAACAATGTTGCTTTGGTCACATTAATTTTTGTCATATTATAATTACAATTCAAGAGGTGCAAGGCTTCTAATACCTGAAAGATTTATTGCTTTATGCATCAAACAGCTTCTACATCATTTTCCTTGATGCATGTTGGATAATCCTTTGCTTATTGTGCAGATGAATGATCAAAGCCAAAGTTGAGTGGGTACTAAGACATTTACATTTTGAGAGATGGGTTTGGAAAAGGGATTCAAAACAGGTCATGATTACAGCAGTTTGGAAGATACTGTATGTTCAATATGTTACCATAACAGAAGGAATTGAGACACTTGAATGGCCCTCCAGAAGCCTTGATCTTCACCCCTTGGAGAACCTTTGGGATCAGCTCAAGAGTTGAGTCAACAAGAAGATAAAGGCAGATACAACTCTCGTGGGATTGCGTCGCATCGTTATCAATGAGAGGAACGGGATTGAGCAAGATAACATTCGATGCCTCATTAGGAGCCATTATTTAATTGTATGCATACAGTATCGACCTTTTCGGTAAATCCCATAAGCCTTTGCGGATAGACCTGAGATGTCGTCATTTGACGTCACACCGATGTGCACATCGTTTAGCAAACATAGTTTCTGCACATTTCAAAGCTGTGAAATGTGCAGTAATTAATGGTGTGCGCATCGGCGTGACAACATCTCAGGTTTACTCGCAAAAGGCTTATGGGTTTACAAAAAGGACAATTCACCATGGCGTGTTCAAACCTATGCTCTTTATTCAGGAGGATCATGTTAAACCAGTTCTGTTCTATGTATTCTCATTTCCCAATCCACACCAATGATGCCTGTTTCCTTGTATTATAGTATTTAACAAGTTGTCAACTATACTTTGATCAGCTCGTAATCGACGGGCCTTATAACATCGCGGATTAATATCAAAGTATTTTATTATGGGAATTTTCTTGTAACATCTCGCAAGAAGCTTCATGAATGATCAATTCAAGTCCTATACTTTGTCTGCTTTTAACACACAAAATAGTCAGGTCAGCTAATAGCACTCTTAACGTGGGTCTACTTTTCGGCGTAGTGGTAAAAGCCTCACATTTCCTACCTATTACGAGCTGATCAAACTCAAACTACATGTAAGAGGGTGATAACACGATTAAACTATCAAATTGATACAACTAAATACAACTAACATTATATAAATAATTGAAGCAAGGATATAATACAAAGTAAGCTACAAACATGCTATAATTTAGACCGTATTGCTTGGAACTCATTTCAGTAGTTGTGGAGTAAAATGTAAAAACAAAAGAAACAGGACATCTAGCTATACTAGTACATTAGAAAGAAAGTATTGCATTTCATTCAGATCAAAATACTGATCAAGTTGATAAAAACATACAAATTCTGAATCTAAATAAAAAACAATTGGGAACATATTCACACAGATTACTTTTTTCCTTTTCTCCTCTTGCTCTTTGTTTCAAAACTATCATAAATCACATTGATGTCGCTTATAACTTTAATAAGTAATTAAAATTGGTTTATGATTTGTTTTTTGTCATTATACAGCTGTCGTATATATGTATGTGTAGCACCCTTATTATTCAAAATACATTTACAATAACTCCATGTACAGGCACCGCACAATATGCAAATTATTCACAAGTTGCAACCATCAAAGTTGATTACAATTACCGAGAGATATGCAGAACACCGACTCGCAAATATCGCTATTTAAAAGTAATCATGACCGCCCTACTCCTAAGATTTAGCATCTGCAGAAAGCATATATTTTTTTCATATTCCCAACCCCAGTAAAAATTAGGCCAGAGTTATGCTCCCTTTAGACAGGGTTCCTGTGGTCCTCGAAAGGCCTTGAATTTGAAAACACCTTTTCAAGGCCTTGAAAGTCCTGGAAATTTGCACAAGGTCCTTGAAAGTCCATGAAAATTGGAATTTTACCTAAAATATAATTTTGACAAATTTTGGGGAGTGGAGGTTGTTAAAGCCATATTATAACATTTTTATACAAAACAGATTTAGCATTTCTTTGCCATAAAATGTTAACTTTTACTGTCAGATATATCCCCTCCTCTTTTACTATATTTCAAACATGACACTCATAGACAGCACATATAAAATATGTGACACAGTCTGATGTATGATACGGAAAACATGTAGTAATTCAAGATTACTTCAAGCAATATGCAAAATGGAAAAATGTAACACTTGTTGGTAGTGTTTCTATCTACTGTTGAAGTATTACAGTGAATTACAAATTTCTGTTGAGAGTACATATGTGACACAATCTGGTCAATTTGAAACTGAGATAAAGGTAAATATATGGAGTAAAAAACAATAAAATACATAAGAAAATAGACATCAAAAAACTTCATAACTTTAGAACCAAGTGCACTAGTCCTTTGGTGTTTTCAGTAAATGATAGCCTATTGTATTTATAATGTAATAATTACAGTAACTCAATTTTCATAAATGCTTCCTTTGGCCCCCATGGACCATATCGTGTCACTTATAACAATGTTGCTTTGGTCACATTAATTTTTGTCATATTATAATTACAATTCAAGAGGTGCAAGGCTTCTAATACCTGAAAGATTTATTGCTTTATGCATCACACAGCTTCTACATCGGAACTACCAACAGGATTGCCGGCCACATGTAGTTTTAAAACCAGGATTTACAGAGCTTTAAGTGTGAAGTTAATTGGGCAATTTCAGTTGAAATCCATACTCCCTCTAAGGAAGACATGACCTTTATCTTCTATACAGGGAGTGTACATTTCAAATAGAAGTACCTCAATGTGTGACTGATCCATTTGAAATCTACACCCCCTGTGTAGGAAATTATAAGGCCATGTTTTCCATATGGGGTGTATGGATTTCAACTATAGTCCATTGCCATCAACCTATAAGCGTTACCTTAATACATAACTACTGCAATGCCTTGATTAGCCTTGACATAACAAAAAACTATGACAAAAACGTTTGAAGCCAATTCTTAAACACTTTAGAATATTCTTGCAATCTCATTGGTTCTTACCCGTGTGATATGACACGATATCACAGGTGGTGTATGACGTGCATTCCCTAAATTCAGTAAATTTTCATCGTCAACCGTGTAATGAATGGGATTATTTTGAAATTTTAAAACGCTTGAAATATCACAAACAAATAGGCCTATGTTGATAAATAATATAAATACAAGCTAAAACCGTTGGGGTTCGATAATGAACCCCACAAAACTAACCGAGTATATGGAAAATGCCATACGGCCGGGCGGTTTCACGAGTTGCCGGCTCGATCATGTCATCCGCCGCCTGCGATATCACACACTTCAGCGCGTGCATATCGACGCTATACTCGTACTGCGCTATTTGAACCAATTGGAGGTGCATAGCAACAACCGGACTGATCGATTCCAAGCCCTGGGTAATTCCATGTAAAATGTAGGATTTAATTTGATTAAAATTTGGTATATTTATGATAAATATATTTATTTGAATTGAATTGTTTAAGAATGAGAATAAAGGTATTGTTTTTAGCCGTTGTCGTGCATCTATCATCTCATAAACATGCGGCATCATTATTTTCTGCGTAAAACAACTCGGCTTCGCCTCGTTGTTTTACTTAAAATAATGATGTCGCCCGTGTTATATGAGACAATAGATGCACTCCAGCGGCTAAAAACAATATCTTTATTCTCTAAATATCCAGTGATGTAGCGAGGGGGCATATGCCCTCTGCACGTTCTTAGGGCCCCAAATCGCTGCTGGTTAAAAAATATTTTGGTCAACCAATTGCACCTTTGTCTGTTTAGCTGGTGATATTGAAGTTGCTACAAATATGTGTGCTGAAAAAAAATTGCCCCCCCCCCCACACACACACTTTTTAGATTCTTGAGCACTCTGTGCAAAAAAAATTGGGGTCAACAGTTAATAATTTCAAAGTTAATTAAAATTTTAAAAAAATGGGGCCACCAATCCTTGTCCTGGGCGCCACAACCCCTAGCTATGTCACTGCAAATATGATCTACAGTGTTAACTACAATATCCACAATTTTGAGAGAGATTTGGGAATACTGAAGGCAGTGCTTTGGTTATCAGCATATATTAAATACAATATTTTACAAATTACACATTCCAAATTTACTTTGCACATATGGCATGTTGCAGGCACATCATCCTGTGTACTGTACACACTGAACGTCACAATATTGAAAACTTACATGTGTTCAACTCACTCACACACAAAGTTTTAGTTTATTTAGTTTTAGTTTCACATAATCCTATCATTCCTCCAAACAGTGTACATATTTGGTAATCTGTTTTAATAAATCTATGGAGTAGTTTAAATGATGAAGAGATTGATTTACTACAGGTATATTATATAACGAGAAGATTACGCGGTGCGTAAAAAATGTGTCCAAGCCAAATTGCGAGATTTTTGTAAAATGAATGACCTTTGACCTCACATCCATTGACATCACATGCCGTTGTACCCATGGGTCTTGATGTAAAAGTTGTACTGAAAGCCATCAAAGCACCTAAATGACCTTTATCTATTAACCCTAACCCAACTGAGTCTCACTAAAGCTCACTATTAAAACCACTCTGCGTGCATGCATTCCACAGGACTTGATGATGCAATCAGCCTAATAAGTCATGTACACCCAGGGAATTGCTGCCGGGGCAGCCAAACCTCGGTAGCTACATGTCGGTGATCGTATGCCTGGCATGCGAGGGGTCCCGTGGTTCGAATCCCGGGGGTACCAAACGATTTCTTTCTTCACCTTCTCTCCTTTTTTGTGTCTTCTTTCCCTTCCGATAGCAAAAAAAAAACACGGGTAGGGTTAGGGTTAAAGCATGTGGGGAAAAATCAACATACAAAGTCATGGGGTTATATTTTTGCACATACCGTATTTCGTCAAAGAAACGCCCCCGGGGGCGTTACATTTTCCCAAGGGGGCGTTTATTTGAGGTCATTTTTAGCATGACAATTCCCGTTAAAATCATTAGGTAAGCTTAAAAGTCACGCTAAAATGACGAACTATGAACTTTTGACACTGACTTTTGGTTCACTTCCGGTGTTCCGATGCAGATTTTTGCCATTTATTGCTGCTATTCACGACCATGTGAGCAACTTGGTAAGCTTTAATACTACACAAGATAGCATGGAAATATCGGAATTTTTTAAACATCTTGGTTGAAAAAAGTGGTGGGGGGCGTTTATTTGAGGGGGGGCGACTATTTGACAAAATACGGTATACATTCATCGGAGCTCATATCATAGTCCTCATTCCAAACTTCGTTTGGCTGGGACAATTACAGTTAGAAATAGAAAAACTATTTTATTCTATTGGAATATTTTACATCATTAGTAGTAGAATTAATTAATAAATTCCTTTACAATAGGAATAACTATGGGAACATGAAACTACAGAAAGAGGCTACGTAACCAATGCAATCAACAGGGAATCATTGCACCCCATGAGAACTACCTGCCAATTGGCCAAAAAGTTTTCATTATCAATTGGCCCAATCAGCAACATTGTTAGAATAATTTTACCATGCGAAAAAATTGCAAAGCTGTATTCTGATTTGGTGATTAAAGTGAAGATATCATGTAATTGACCAATCAGAGGCAATGTTAGATTGGCAGGTAGTGCTCAGGGGTTAAAACAGTATCTGACCAATCCTTACTTTCCTACTTGTACATTATGGTCCCACAATTTGTTAGAATGCAATATCTAAAAAAAATCTAACTAAAAATAATTCTGAAGCTGCATAAATTTAACTCGTAAAATATAATTTGTACTTTCATATTCATCTGTAAAAAACATTGTTCTAACATTTAAAAAAAACTGTACCTATATCATAATACAATTATCATTAATAGTATTATGCTAAATAAATACATTTACATATCTTAATTACAATAGATAGTAGTGTTAAGACCTGCATATAATTCTACATTTTTTGCATGCATTTTCCACAAATGCTGACCCCTGTGGAAGATTTCAGAAATATCTGCCACAGGGGGAGTATGAATTTCAAATGGAATGAGCACATTAGACACCTCCATTTGAATTTCATACACCCTCTGAGGAAGTACTGAAGCTTCCCCTGAGGGAGTGTGAGTTTCAAATGGAGCTACTAATATGTTCATTCCATTTGAAATTCATACTCCCCCTGTGCAAGATACAAAATGTATTTCCAAAATCTTCCACAGGGGTAGTGTGGATTTTAAATGGAATAGTCCATTTTCTGCTCCTGCTTAGATTATCATTTCTCTGTAAAATCACAGGAGGATGGCCTGATCAACAGCCTCATCCCCACTTCCTCCATCTAATATCTGTGCTCATCTTTTTTCTTTGATCTTTTTTCATTGATCTTGTGAGATCTGAAAGATGTTTTGTTTTGATTTTGTAACAGGCCTGAGAGTGTGTCTTTGAAAACATATCTGGTTTTGGTGAACGGAGGGTCTGGAACAGCTAAAAAAATCTGAAATTATCTGGAAACAGATTAAAATCTGATCTCTCACACCCCTGTGTCCCTCCTTATTCACACAATATTGGGTCATTCAACCAAGGTGATAATAGCATGTGATGAAATATGACCATCCTAGCTTCTTTCATGTTGTATTTATTTCACTGACAAATGCATGCAAATGCTGAAGTATACAGGCCTCTACAATGTATAGTACGTCTCATCTAACGTTGAGAGTAATGCCATGTTGGATTTTCCAGTGGCAGATTCAAATCAATGTGTTTACGCGGTATGGACAAATTGCGCTTCTGTGTATGTGTACACACCCTGCGTGATTAGATTATATCGCATGTGATTCGCATCCACTGTGAAATCCAAAATGGCGTTACTTTCAACTTGAGATATATTTGCTCAAATAATGTGATCCATGTCAAAACATAGCAGACGATATTATTTCAGAAAATGAAAGAAAAATGGACAACGCTGTCTAATATAAATAGTACTCAATACTATAATAACAAATCTTTTTTTCTGTATAAATTCAGATATAAATAAACCAAGTTTGTTTGTGATACTGATCCGTTCCACAAAAGAAAGGGATTTTTGAGCATTTTGAACAAAAGTCAATCGGCCTAATTCATTAAATATCCCTGCTCTCTCTTAAATAATCTAGTGCTTTGATAAGTAATATGGGTCCGGGTACCTCATCCAAAAACACTAACATTATGGAATGGTTAATAAAAAGAAGAGGTCCATTGAAATAGTACATACAGCAGCTATTGCATGTCCATACACAATAATGCATGCACAACAATGTGTCACAATGTTAACTTCAAAAGTAATTTGAATTTCTAATTTTGGATATAAGGCCTACATTCAATTCACTCTCTCATAGAATGCTCAACTATCATTTTGAAATATAAATTAAGTACTGAAATTCAAAAATAAATATATAGTACAGGCTATATTGAATCTTTGCCAAAATAGTTAATCTAGTTTTTCTTCCAATACAAGTGGGTACAGCAACAAGAGTACCACTATAAAGCAGTTAAAACATTCTGTGTGTTATAAGCATTTGCACTATTCCACCCTTTTAGAGCAACACAACTCTTGTACAGAAAACACAAGGATCCACAACATGTTCATCTATCAGGGCACAGTTCTTTAACCCCAATACATTTGTACATTCATTCATTGAATGACCTTTGAAAATGTGGGTACAAAAACTCATACTCTGCAACTTGAGGTCAAATTTTGCACTATGAGCGTTTAATTTAGGTCATTGAACCATGCCATTGGGATGAGGCCATTGTGGCCAATAGTGAAAGTGCAACAAGTTTTTGTATCAGGCAAACAGCGTCACTCTGGAGCCATACAGATTCACACATCTAGAATAAGCTTCTGATTCTAGGTTTGAGTAGGCCTAGCTTTCATCTCACAGTAACTCCCATTCATCCGGGTCAGGTGAACTCATCGCACCAGGCTGATGGCGTTGAAACATCTTTGTAAATCTCTGGTAGAGGTGTCCCTCATTGTTAATTGCCCAGAGCTCATCACTTTGGCTCACTGTAGCAGAAAATTAAGTGTAGAGGAGGAAAATGATGAGTCTTGATATTACTACACTGTTGAGGATAGAACAATACAAAGCAGACTAACATGATCAAATATTTTAATGGTGCGTTTTGTGATCCATAGCCTCATCCTGCACTTTTGTCCAAAAAAAGTTGAGATTTTTATTCCACTGGAAACCTCTGGCTACGTAATGTTTATGTGCAAAATATTTCTTGCAGATTGCTTCATTTGGCAAAAATATTGCCAAATTTGTATTAATTACAAAACAGTGGCCTATGAAGCAATGTAATACACATAATTATGCATAACTCGCTAAACACAAAATCGGAATCAACTAAAATTTAAGAAATAAGCTTTTTTTTGTGGATATCTTTTACATGCCATAAAAAGAAGATGCTAGGATTATGAAATACTCCTTTATGAATTCATTAATTTTAAAACATAATCTTAAAGATGACACTAGCAAAATTGGAATGGATGGAAGGGTAGGATTGAAAGGGAAGTGAGAAGAACACAAAAAGAGGATACAAATGAAGGATGGGAGGCACAGATAAGGTATATGTTACCTGCTACAACCAAATGAGTATAAAGTCACAAGTTGGTAGTTTCCAGACATCCTGGCTTCTGAGTTGATGTTCTTTGTTTGCCGCGCACCTGTACAAGCCAGTAGTATGTCCTTTGTGAATGATCTATTGTGTCCCTATTCACAAAGGACATACAGACATACTATTGGATTGAAGAGTTGCATGTGAAACAAAGAACAACAACGCAGTAGCCAGGGCATTTCGAAACTACCAACTCGCGACTTTATGCTCATTTCGTGGTAGCAGGTCACATATAAATGAATACCAGAGAAGGATGGGATAAAGAGAAGCAAGAGTGGTGGAAGGAGGAGGAATGGGAATATGGAGGCAGAAAAGCAGGAAGAAGAACAAGGTTTAGAGTAGTAGAGAGAATTGGCATTGACAGTCTGTAAATTGCATCTTTCATAACTCTTAACGCGGCTGTGTACTCTAGCCATTGTTTCTTTCTCAAAATTGAGTTTTTATGATGTTTGTACCTTGTTATGTTTTTTATAAATACAAGGAATGAAAATCCAGATTTGTAAACTCCAACTGCAATGTTTTAAGGATTTTATTTCACTATTCCAATCAGTTTTGAAATTGAAAAGGAAATAAAATCTTTGTTGTACCAGCAAGGTACACGCAAACAACTCATCGCGTTGCGTGTCGCGCAATTTGTTAACGCACAAATCGTGGCGCATCGCGACGCTTACCTGCATCGCGGGCGCATCTTATGGAAACACCACGGAAGCACTGATTTCACAAAAACCTAGTGGTCAAATGGCTCCGTTTTAGCTGGTAAAATGTGGGTTTTTCAAGTTCTTTCCCCGATTTAAATATCAAGTTATGAATGGATTTCGCTCAAACTTCTCAAGGGGCTGTGGATTTACCCGATGTTCACGTAATATAAGTTACAAAAGCGAAAACTGTCGCATTCTCCTGTGAGATTCTATGAAAGTGCAAAATGTGACCACATTAAACTTCAACGGCCATTATTTCAATGTTCATTTTCTCTGTAAAATGACGATTTAGGTACACGATAACTCAATAAATACAGCATCTATAGGTAAGCAAATATGATCATCGTAAAAAGCATGATCGACTCAAGAAACGGTTTTCTCATTTTTTTATATTTTGGTCTATTTCCGATTTTGGGCATCATTTTTGTGCAAATAGGCGTTTTGAATTTTAAAAGTTCATTTTGATGCCTTATATGGTCAATATCTCAAAAAATAAGGCCAATATCAAAAAATATAAAAAAACGTTTTTGGAATGGAGCCTCAAGATTGAGCTAAAAACAAAATAAAATATTTTGGAAAGAGTGTTTTTTTTGTTATGATGTACCTAACAAATATTGCCAAAAACTCACTTTTTGTGATTTTCTTCAAAATTGTTGTTTTTACCCCAAATCTGTATTTATATTAAGATTTATTGATGTCTTGCCTTCATAAAAATGTATACTTTTATATGTTTTATTGTGAATAATTACAAAGTTATTGCACTTTTACTACATGCATGTCTGAGAGTACACAGCCACCTTAATAGTCATGTTATTAAGAAATCAGAGCCAATTCTGATGAAAGCTGAAAAGTGTCATAGTTGTCTGACAATGGGCTATTCCATTTAAAACACAATACCCCTGTGGAAAACTTTGGAAATATCTTTCAAAGAGTGATTTTATGAAAGATATTTCCAAAGTTTTCCTCAGGAAATGGAATGAACACATCAGGCAGCTCCATTTTAATTTCATACACCCTCTTAAGAAAGATTCAACCTGAATCTTCCACTGAGGGAGGGTGAGTTTCAAATGGAGCTCTGTGTTCATTCCATTTGAAATTTCTTACTCCTTCTGTGGAAGATATTTCCAAAATCTTCCACAGGGGTAGTGTGGATTTTAAATGGAATAGCCCAATAAACCTGTTGAAACCCTCTTACCTGTAAGGTATGCAAAGTTGCCTGGTACTTTCTTCCAGTAATCTCCCATTGGGTTCTTATCTGTCACTCCAAACCTACATGCTATGTCACCATTAGGACATAGAGCCCATACATTCTGGGAGCTTATGCATATTTGAAGTGCTGTGGTACCTGAAGTGCAAACACATTATAAGGGTACATTAAAATGCATTATTTACAGTCTGAACATGCCTCACGATAAATCATATTGAAGATTATTATTATGGAAGCACTGAATGTATAATATGGCACGGCACCCCTTTGATTCTTTTATCTCTGCCGTATTAGGAGATCAGAAAAGGCAAAGTTTGTAACATATAAATTTGTAAAATGACCTCAAAATGTTTACCTTTGACATCACACATGCTACTGTACCCAAGGTTTGCTGTGTTCAAACCATGTGGGAGGAATGACAAAATGTTTACCTTTGGTGCCCTGAATTAATAATTACCTCACTTGATCCCTAAATAACCTTTGACCCCCAGATTCCATACCACCCAAAATTGCCCCTGCCCAAAAGATTATTGCATGCAAGTACCATACAAATTCATCAACTTCTGTACACATGAAGCTTTTTGGACATATTTGTAAAATTACCTCAAATGACCCCTGGATGATCTTTGGCCTCACATCTGTTGTGAGAAATCAGCAAAAGGAAGCCAGAGTTAGGCTACAAAAGTTGATTTTGAGTTTCCGTCGGCAGCAGCTCACACAATATTTTTCGGGCCCGCACTTGAATTCATGATTGTGATTTTTCAAAAATAAAAATAAAACCTGGTCATTTTTGCACAAAAAAAAAAAAAAAAAGAAGATGTAGTAGAGTAAAGTTACCACATGTCCCCAAAAAAATTGCAACAACAGAAGGTTTTTTGGTATTTTCTTGCAGTATAAGGTCTAACAAATAACATATCAAAAGTTTAGAAAAATTGAACTTGGGCGAAGGGTCCAAATGTGACGTAATCAAAATGGCCGCCAAAAGCTGGAAAAATACCCATTAATCTACTGATTTCATCAATTTTTCACTCGTTATTGTGGGTTCCACTGGTGACAACCTTGTTCAGAAGTACATTACTGGATGTAGTAATTAATCTCTATATTGTGGTATTCAGATGGTTCAATTTGACAGCCATAATGAATTTCAAAATGGCCGCCATTTTGGTATTTTGGCTTATGAAGTCAAATCATGCACATAATTGTAAGGAGAAACTTAAGGCGCTAGATTTTCTAGAATAGCAGAGCTGCCAACATTTGAATCTTGAAAAAAGGGAGATTTCCTGTTGCAATCAGGGAGATTTGACAAAATGTGTACATCTTAATGGATGAAACCATTTCCTTTTCAGGGAGATGACCAAAAATTAAGGGTTCTGAAGGTTTAAAAGTAGGGAGACTCCTGCGAAAAGAGGGAGAGTTGGCAGCTCTGGAATAGCCAATATCCTTTGCACCAATAATCCCATTCAAATTTATATAGAGGTAGGCATACAAACCAAATTGGCAGCAAGAGTGAATTTCAAAATATGTTGGCTTATTGAGTTTAATTATGCACGTATTGTAACTTGAAACTTAAAGTGACAGAACTTTTAAAATAACCAACATCATTTGCACCCAATTAGTTGGCATCATCATCATCATCATCATCATCATCATCATCATCTGAGAATAATTCTTGATCCATATTCTCACATTGGCCTATGTGTCCACATGCTCCAGTGCAATTGAGTCTTTTCTTTCTGCAGCTACATTTCACTGTGATGCATCCTGCAGAACAATTGCATCGAATCATCTTCAGCAATGATTCTGGTGCTGGATTTCTTTTCATCATAAGTGGAACTAATTTGTCACCTTGAACAATCCATCTCCATTAAGTTGGATTCATACTATCACTTTTACCCATCCAATACATGACCTGTAGATACGTTCTCCTGGAGTAAAGCTTTGCAGCTGTGGATGGAAGTCTTTCAGGTTTAACAAAGCTCTTTGCTGTGCAAACCTTTTTGGAAAGAAACCTGTAGCGTAAGGACTCCAAGACTCTGATTGCTGACCATTAAACATGGATACCTGCAGCCTTCACTTTCTATATATATATATTCTTGATCAATACTGTGAGTGCACAATGCCTTGTGACAAACTTGTAATACATAATCACCATTGATGATTTTGTGCAATACAGACTTCTTCCCAAATCCAAATATTCTTGAAGTAGTGTCGCAACCTGAAAACGCATGGGCAAACAACAAATCCGAACAAATGTCATCACTGAGTAAGCGTTTCTTGCCAGGAAATTGCAAGCATCTAATATTATTTGCAACCCGACTCTTGCGGCGCTAATGCATGTTATCCTTTGTGCTTGGTCCACCAGTGTATCCATCAAAGACAACTGTGGTCTTGCCATGGTGATCAAATGTGAAAGATGCATAATTATCAGCAAGGTACGTGCTTCCTTCTGCCCACTCCAAGCGATGTAGAAGAGAACCTTCATCAAGAACATAGTGATCAGTCCTTGGAACTGTCTCAGGAGCATGGCTTGTAGTAGTGGTGCTTTATCTGGCTTTTGTAAAACATACTTTGCTTCAAACAAAGATGGTGGATATGGTGATAGTTCATGATAAACTTCCTTATCTAAGCACAGATCTCGACCAGATTGTGATACAACCAGGAACCTTTGAAACAACAAAGCTGGAGCAATGGTTTGGCCATCAGTGACCTGGACCTAACATTTTGACTCTAGCCTACCATTTGTAGCTATATGAAAGGACAGCCTGTCCTTCCATTTGTTTGACTGTATCTTTACCTACTTTGAACAGGTTTTGCACATTAACATCCTCATCAGCATTTATCCCTTCCATCTGCTTGGACTGTCAAGGTCACTGATGACCAAACCATTGCATCACTATTACAAGCCATACAGGATCATGCGACTTATCAGAGGCTGATGGCCCTGAGACAATTCCAAGGACTGATCACTATGTTCCTCTTCTATTAATCATGCATCTTTTACAAGAGTCGGGTTGCAAATAACGTAGACATATCAGATGCTAACAGAAAGAAGCCTTCTTCTCAAATGATCTGAAGAAACAGATTCTCATTAAACTAATTGTGGACCGTATGCAACAGAAAGGATACCATGTGATCCACGCTGAAGAAGATGCACATGTTGATACAGTGAAAGCAGCAGTCGCAATGACGTCATTTAAGCCAACAACCCTAATTGTAGAAGACACATCTGTTTGTATTACTTCTTCATTATGCAGAAAAGGACGGTAATGACTTGTATTTTCTGTCTGACAATGATAAACCATATGTGTATGATATCAAGATTCCAAAGCGCTTACTCAGTTATGACATTTGTTCGGATTTGTTGTTTGCCCATGCGTTTTCAGGTTGTGACACTACTTCAAGAATATTTGGGGTAGGCAAGTCTGTATTCAACAAAATCATCATTGGTGATCCTGTATTACAAGTTTGTTCCAAGGCATTTTGCACTCTCAATATGGATCAACAATATGTATTAAGTGAAGGCTGCAAAGCAATGGTGTATGTTTAATGGTCAGCAATCAGAGTCTTTGGAATCCTTACTCTACATGTTTCTTTCCAAAAAAGTTTGCACAGCAAAGAGCTTTGTTGAACCTGAAAGACTTCCACCCACACCCTCTGCTGCAAAGCTTCACTTCAGGAGAATGTATCTACAGGGCATGCATTGGATGTGTAAAAGTGATGATATGAATCCAAGTGACTGGGGATGGATTGTTGTTCAAGGTGACAAATTTGTTCCACTCATGATTAAAAGAAGTCCAGCACCAGAATCATTGATGAAGATGATTCGATGCAATTGTTCTGCAGGATGCATCACAATGAAATGTAGATGCAGAAAGAATGGACTCAATTGCACTGGAGCATGTGGACACATATAGGCCAATGTGAGAACTATTCTCAGATGATGATGATGGTATAGCAAGATGAATTTTGTGTACTTCAAGAATATACTGCAATCAACATATCAATATGGTGATTATAGCAGACAGCCATGCTATATGGCTGCCAAATTGGTACATATGCCTACTTAAAAGTGTAATTTTAATGGTACTATGGGTGCATAGGATGTTGGTTATTTTAGAATTTCTGTAAGCTTTAAGTTTCAAGTTGCAATAAGTGCATAGTTTAAGTCAATAAGCCAACATACCAAAATGGCGGCCATTTTGAAATTCACTCTTGCTGCCAATTTGGTTTGTATGCCTACCTCTATATAAATTTTAATGGAATATGGGTACAAAGGATATTGGCTATTTTAGAAAAGCCAACGCTTTAAGTTTCGTTTTACAATTACGTGCATGATTTGATTTTAAATGTCAAAGTACCAAAACGGCGGCCATTTTGAAATTCATAATGGCTGTCAAATCGATCCATCTGAATACCACAATATAAAAATTTATTACTACATCCAGTAATGTACATCTGAACAAGATTTTCACCAGTGGAACCCACAATAACGAGTGAAAAATGGATGAAATCAGTAGATTAATGGGTATTTTTCCTGATTTTGGCGGCCATTTTGATTTCGTCACAGTTGGACCCCTCGCCCAAGTTCAATTTTTCTAAACTTTTGATATGTTATTCATTAGACCTCATACTGCAAGAAAATACCAAAAAACCTTCTGTTGCAATTTTTTTGGGGTCATGTGGTAGCTGTGTCATATTTTGATCCTACTAATGAATATCCGTGCATTTTTAGTGGAAAATTAAAATCAAAACAACAATTTTGCTACCAGCGATTTGGTCAACTTGTTTCGATAGACTGGCAAATAAGAACATGTTTTACACTCAAGTTTGGTTATATAATGAAAGTCACAAAAAAATGAAAAAGTTACCTCACTTGTTATCAGAAATTTATGTGATGGAAAACTCACAATCGACTGTCAGTAGCCTTAACATTTTTAGCACACACACCCCCACACCCCTGTCTGTGTTTGCCTCCAAACGTGGACATTGTGTTTTGCTATCTAACCGAGGACGTGTGTATGATGTTTTCATCACCTAACCGTGGACTAAAATGGCGGATTTTTTTTGTGTATAATACCAAACGGAATTTTAGCCATCACCCTGCGGACGGTAGTTTTTACATGTGTGGTCCTCGGTTTCAGACAAATAGCGTTTAAAGCATCTAGCATGCATTTGAGGTCTTTTGCAGCAGTTTGAGACCGAGGACAGTCCACGGTTGGAAGTAGGTCCACAGTTTAGGGTGAAAAATCTTGTGTGTGTCCTCGTTTGTCGGCAAACACATACGCACCCCTACTGACAACCGTGGGCCTGCATTGTGTGTGTGGCTGTTAACAGCGAAACCATGGACCCATACCCACAGACATATCATAATCCAAACATGGACTTCTGTGTGAAATTATGAAAGTTAATTGACTAACTGTGGACCTTATAGAGGACCCTACCTCATATGCAAAGGTATGCTGTATAGCACCCTCTGCCACTGTCTTACGACCGTGGATGTCCACAGTTTGCAATGTGTGGTTTTTCACATTTGTAGGTGAAAACAAACACACCCCCAATAAACTAATGACAACAGGTGGAGACAAGTAACCCAGCCTCAGTGGCAGTTGACCCAAAGGCTGACATTAAAATTGTTAACTTGATTGTTGCGAGTGGCCTTCTTTTCCTTGTTCTTTGTCTTCAAATCTGTTTCTCACTTCTCTTTCCATACAGGCCAGCATGCTTATATAGGCTTTTTAGCCTGGCTTGAGCATTTCGTTTGAGCCTGGTCCCATCAGGACCCAAGCGTGTCTCCACACGGAGCAACCGTTTAAACAAACAAACAAACAAACAAACCCCAATCACTACTATCTTCCCTAACTATGCCATCTACAAGACATTAAGGGAAAATAATTTGGTCTCATCAATACAGACTAGACCATCGAAACCCAATATCCTAAGGCCTATTTCACTCATCCAAACAACACCAGTAGCCACGGTGCCTCCCAGTAGATTGATCTGCGACCCTCAAGTAATCTTTACTGGATTAATCTGGATATCTTTTTAGGGAACTCACTACTGCATTCTTGAAAGCTAAAGTAATATCCATCAACTTGAAATTGTTACTTATAATAATAATATTTATTTCAATTGTCATAAAATTACAAACATGAAAAAAAAAACACTAAAAGCAATTTAAATGACAATCCAGGAAAGAAGAAATAGACTAAACAGTCCACTTCTTTGGAAATTAGAAGAAAGGGAATATTTTATGCTTCACATACTGTGCCCCGATATTGCTGATAGGCCTACGGGCCAAAAAAGTAAAAAGAAGAACTATACAAGGGCAAAGCAACATAAATTACTACATGAGTTAATCAGGACCTTTCATTAATATATAGTCTATATAAAGTGATCATTATTCTTTTGGTCGAACTGATGTCACAAAGGGGAAAACGCTCTGCACAAACCCAGGTATACATGTGCAGTATTAATATGGTTGCTATGTGCAGACTTTTTGTATGCACCTTTTCCTGCACATTGCAAAGGGCAAAAGAGGGGAAACAATCCCAGGCGTCCAATGAGCAGTGGTATCACCAGCACTTTTTCAGAGGGTGAGCAAAAGGGGGGGGGGGGGGGGGGGGCAAGGCAACTTTCAAGGGGCCAAACTCTGACGAAAATGGTCAAAATGGGTTTGAAAGTACAAAACAGCCCTAAAAATCTTAAATATCAGAGCAGCCAGCATCACACAGGGGGAAAAGATTTCTCACAGGGGGAGCTGCCCCCTGGCTATGCCACTGTTGATGAGATGAATTTTCTTACAAATGATATCAGCAGATTAGACAAGCAACTCTTTAGTCAGTTTTCATGATTTTTCGTAACTTATTTGAAATGTACAACCTCAACTTCAAACAGTTGAATACCTGAACAATGAAAAAGAAAAAGTAAAGAAAATTCTAGAACTACTACTTTCATTATACAAAAAGGGGCATCAAATGTAGGACAAATTTCACAGTTGATCATCACTAACAATTTCACATCATCCTGGAGGCAAGCGGTTTACATAGATACCACAAACAACGTATGAACTACAATGTGTGTCACCATGGCAACAGGTGAAGCCCAGCTGTTGCTTACAGAGACTATGAGATAGGAATGCCAGCAATCCTTGAGTAACAGCTGATGAGCCAGGAAGAGTATTTAGCCATTTATCCATGACAATTGCAAGGTGTTACAAATCTCAAAACTAGTGCTTTGCCAACATATCTGCTGTATTTATTTGAAGGAAGTTAAGAGGTAAACGACATCCTTTCGGTAGGCTGATGTGAAATTTAAGACAAGGTTGGCGACCGGAATATCTATAAAATTGATGAGTTTCTGTGGGAAATTTTTATTTCAGAACAGAGTGTTTCTTTGTCCACCACCACTTTATTTCCTATGTTTCTTCATCTATGTTGCTTATTAAAGGGATAGGCAAATATCTCACTGCCTTCTTGACTATGCAACAAACATGTGAGATTGGACAGAATATGAAAGGTATTCACAGTAGAAGTGATGATGTAACAGGATTAACTGCCATAGCAACAGGTTAAAACAATTTTTGAATATATCGCCCTGCACTACAAGCAGGTTGCACTCATCACCTGTCCTGTGTATCTCTGCAATCATAGATTGAATACAATACCGCCACTTTCAAAGATACTAATCTTACAGGTGCGAGTGATCAGCGTGATATGAATATTCTATAGAATTACGATCCAGGTCTTTATATCCCTGTTCTTTGACATTTATGGTTCAATGCAGAGGTACTGCATGAGCGTAATAATGCAGTGCGATATATTCAGAAGTTGTTTTAACTATTGCTATGGTAGTTAATCCTGTTATACCATTACTTCTAAGGTGATTTAATGTCAATATAGGGTGTATCAAAATGTTTGGTACCCATCAAATTTGGTGTTTATTGGCAAGCTTGCTTCTTCAATACAACATTAGATACTCTTGAAATGCCAATAATTTATAGTTTCATGACCTTTCATAACATTCATCTACAAATATGGTAGCTCCTGAGTTACGTTTTGTTGTGGTAGTCTTGTCCATAATCACTGGAAATTGATGGGTACCAATCATTTTGATACACCCTGTACAAAGCAATTTGTCTATTTTGTCTGTTTGAAACAGTACCCCAGACAGTTACGATAGATGCATGTGCAGTAACATCTTCTTGCTTTAACAATATGACGTAGCAGAAGAATCTTTGCCACACTAATTATGCATACTTACAAATGTGCATACACCATAACTGAGAACCAGGCAGACACTGACAAACAAACAGACATACAATGTTCACACAAGAAGTACAAAAATCCAACCCATCATTGTTTGAATGTGCACTCCTTTCAATGATCCCAATTTCCTACCTTCAACTTGTTCCCATTGCGTTCCAATAGGCATAGTCTCTGAGATTTCCTTCCGCACGTAAACATTCTTTCTATTATCGATTGCCCACACACTGCTGTCTCCCTGTCCACCAACAGCCACCTGCATGAAGAATGTCCCATATCCAGAAGGTTTGCCATCCACTGGTACCCAAGCAGGAGGTAGTGACTCAACTTGGGGCATAGTAACCCCTATCCTGAAATGCATGCCCCCTTCATGGTCACATGCCCATACTACATTGGAGCCACAGCAGATATGCACAACTTTACGAGTACCTGCGATGAATTGGATAGAAAGCTCCATTTTAATAACATTATGACAAAGATTAAAGGATTTGACAGCTGAAATAGATGACATGTTATAAGATGGATACTTCATCTCCAAGTTTTGAAAGATACAAATGGTGAGAACATATCTAGGGTGATATAAAGAAGAGGCAAAGTCAAAGGACTAAAGATGTATCAATGCTATTTTATACAAGACATAACATGTTTATTGCATAGAGTTGATTGACTATTGTTTATGAGTATGTTGTTGTTGGAACATTATAGAGATATATATATGTAAGGATCATGTATGAAATATATCAAGAAATATGAGTACCATAATAGAAACATTTCTATTGTGATATTACAAATGGTATATCAACCCATGGGTATAAAGATGAAAAAAAAACCAATGTTAATGTTAGGGAACAACCCAAATGTTTTATGATGGCCTATAAATGAAAGTACTTTCATCAGGAGGCTGACCCCTCCCTCCCACTAATGTTAGTGTGCAATGTTGAAAATTCCAACCCAAAAGATCAACTTTTATTTTAACTAATTTTTTTACAAATGTAATCAGACTTTTGGATCCCCTCCCATAAAATGCCTTTCATTTATAGGATGTCATCAAACTTTTAGTTAGTTCCCTTATGTAAATATTGTCCATTGGAGATTGTAGATTGAACATAGGAAAGACATGACACTGATGTAAACATTTCTATTGTGATATGGTATTTAGAGGAATTTCTTTCCCATGGATCTAAAGATGTAATAAACTCAGTCAGCACCTTCTACATGTATATTGTTCTATTGATAACTAATTCATTTCCATGTGATATTTGATATATTACACCCAACTTTTAAAACTTTCATAGTAATTTCATAATAATAATGATAATGATAATGATAATGATAATGATAATGATAATGATAATGATTAGAGCAGAAACAACAACAAAAAGGTTAAAAGTTACCATGGGTATAAGCAAAATATATAGAATGAAATTAAGTAACTTAAACATTAACAGCAAGTATGTTTTTACATTTGAATTGATTCACAGTCTTAGAGGTTTTAATATTGTAGGGAAGATTGTTCCAAAGTTCAGCTGCAGCAGAAGTAAATGAACGATGACCATGAGACTGAGTTGACACTGATGGAGTTACAAGAAGAAGTAGAGCGTAGATTGCGCATAGGCTTGTATTTATGAATAAGTTCTTGTAAATATAGCGGTGCGAGTCCATGAAAAGATTTGAAGGTAAGAAGAAGTATCTTGTGTATGCGAGATTTGATAGGTAGCCAGTGCAGATTGTGTAGAATTGGAGAAATGTGATCATGTGTTTTTGTAAGTGTTACAAGTCTAGCGGCTGAGTTCTGTATGCGTTGAAGCTTAGAAGTTTGTGAATCAGGAAGACCATAAAGCAAAGCATTGTTATTATCCAAACGGCAAGTAACAAAGGCATGAACAAGTTTTTCTGTAGTTTGTTAATCAAGAAATTTATAGAGTTTATTGATTTTAATTTGTGTCATAATCTGACCCAACCAGGCCAATAGTTAGGGGAAAAAGTTCACTTTGGTGACCACTCTCTGGCTAGTAAGGTTTGACGATTGATTAAACTTCTATGGACCATTTAGAAAAAATAGCCACCATGTCCCTCGCGAAAATCCCGGCATTTTTTTAAGCTAGAGGTTAAAATCAAAATGGCGGCCACCACCATTTTGAAAATTTAAGTTTTGAACCAGAGCACCTATAATCATGCACAAAGACACTTTTTCGGATATGTCGAGTACAAGGATTCCGATTCTGACATTAGTTTGACATTACGGCATCATTTTCACCCAGAAATCCAAGATGGTCGCCGATACCATCTTGAAAAATGTAGTTTTGAACAAGAGGACCTTAAATCGTGTACAAAGACACTTTTTTTTTTATTTTTACCACAAGGATTTCAAATTTGACATTACTTTGACATTACAAACTCATATTTACCCAGAAATCCAAGATGGTGGCACCGCGCCATCTTGAAAAAAATAAGTTTTGAACCAGATTACCTAAAATCGTGTACAAAGACACTTTTTCCGGTAAGTTGACCCCAAGAAATCCGAATCTGACATTAATTTGACGTTACAAAATAATTTTTGCCCAGAAATCCAAGATGGCCCCCATTTGGTAGAGCGTAAATGTGATTTTTGAATGAAAGCAGAAGCATAAATGTGTCATTTCCGCCTTATCTGGGGTTCATGTCCCTTATATGGGGTTTAAACTGCCTTATCTTGGGTTTACATCCCTTATCTAGGGATAAGGCGCCTTACCTGTGGTTTAGACAGCCTTATCCTGGGTTTACGTTCCTTACCTGTGGCTAAGATGCCTTAACCTTAGCATATCGCAGTCTAAACCCAGATAAGGCATCTAAACCCCAGATAATGCTTGCCGTAACCCCAGATAAGAGACGTAGACCGTCGATAAAGCAGTCCAACCCCCAAATAAGGCGCTTTAACCCTAAATGAGGAATATAAACCTAAGATAAGGCATCTAAACCCCACATAAGGTGCCTTAACTCTAGATAACGGTTGTTAACCCCAGATAAAGGTCGTAAACCTCAGATAAGGCATCTAAACCCAAATTTGAAATCCTTGTGGTCGACTTATCCAAAAAAGTGTCTTTGTACACGATTTAAGGTCCTCTTGTTCAAAACTACATTTTTCAAGATGGTGCCGGCCACCATCTTGGATTTCTGGGTGAAAATGATGCCGTAATGTCAAACTAATGTCAGAATCGGAATCCTTGTACTCGACATATCCGAAAAAGTGTCTTTGTGCATGATTATAGGTGCTCTGGTTCAAAACTTAAATTTTCAAAATGGTGGTGGCGGCCATTTTGGATTTTGGCCTCTAGCGAAAAATGCCGGGATTTTCGCGAGGGACATGGTGGCTATTTTTTTCTAAATGGTCCATAGAAGTCGAATCAATCGTCAAACCTTACTAGCCAGAGAGTGGTCACCAAAGTGAACTTTTTCCCCTAACTACAAAGGAAACAATATTGAATACCTAAAAGGAAGAAGGGCCCAACTCCATCTCCACAATATTTCCAATATTGCGCCAGAAAGGCCCAACTCCATGGAGTTAGGCTTTTCTTCCATGGAAACCATGATTAAGTTTACTTAATCAGCAGTTTAAAGTTGATGACAAAAATTATGGAGGTCCTTATTACCTCTGGCATATTAAATTTGCCCATTTTATCATCCTTCCAAAAATAAGAGCCTTTTTAAGTATAGCCACTTGTGGTGTCTTTTCTCATTGGGCATGCAAGTGACAGGCCAAAAATAAGGCATGTAGCCCATACATTTTTACCCTTGCCTCCTTCCCCTTTTGGTGCCACGTTAACCATAAATCCCAACATTAATTTCTTAATCCTAACCCTAATCCATACCCTAATCCTTAATCTAAGCTTTAACCTAATCCTAACCCTAACCCTGATATCTTGGGGTGTTTAGAGATATTCTAAAGTCTTGCTCTGTCCTCTCTCTCTCTCTGTGTCAGGTGTGGTCTTCACAAGAGTACGCCATCTCACTCGATCCGATGCCAAGTGTGTTGCACCTTGCATTCCCTGGTTAGAAACCAGCTTCACGTCATTAGTCCAAGATGTTGGTGGGCGTCCTCTTCCTCGTTTGCCTTCCATGGCCCCTTGCAAAATCTGTTTTTCTACACCTCCATGTTTCCTGACAATATGGCCAAAGTACTTCAGCTTTCTCTCCATTATGCCGCTTCTGATGGTTAGACTTGTACCAATCTTGTCAAGGATCCAGGAATTTGTTCTCCTGTCTTTCCATGTCACTCGTAGAAGCCTCCTGTAACACCACATCTCAAAAGCATCTACTCTTTTCCTATCATTCTTGGTCATAGCCCAAGACTACGCATCCATAAGTGGCAATGGAAAACACAGTTGCACCACGTAGGCGTACCTTGAGGTCAATGGATAGGCCTCTGCTTTTCCATATGCTTGACATGCCCTGCACAGTTGTCCTTGCAATAGCCAGTCTTCTCTTAATTTCAGTTGTGCTGTCACCACTGTTGTTAATCATTGAACCCAGATATTCAAATTGCTTCACCTCCTCAATCTGTTGTCCATCTATCACAAACTCATCATTTTTTCTCTCTCTGTCTACAACCATTATTTTTGTCTTCTTTGCTCTGTCCTACCTTTTTAAAAATCTCGACAGTACCTGCTGGTAGGGCCTCTTTACATTCATTTCTGAATAGACCACTTTGGAATACCCCATAAGGCTTTGTGATTTAAACCCTAAATAAATGTCACACCAATACATGCATCATTAGCATACATTGTTACTATGCACTTTTAACTGTGCAGTAACAATGTGTGCATCGGTATGACAATTTGGGGGTTAAACAGAAATGGTTTCGGGATTTTCATGGTCCCCACCAGTTATCTCTCTCTCTGTCACATAATTTATTAACAACAATCTTCTTAGCACATACAAGTACAACCCACTTATGATTGAATCATGCTCCTTTAACTTTTTTGTTATCTCACATAAACCAAAATGCCCTTCCCAGAGGCCATAGACCCATCCCATCCAGTACCCCCTCCACCCACAGTTCAAAGCTGCCTCATCCTATCCACATAATCTTACATTTATTTACAGCCAATCTTTGCAAATACAACCCCAAGTAGGATTTGATAAGTGATTTGGTGCCGACAGCCAAGTGAGCTTTATCATAACACAAGTGTGTGCCTATGGATCATATCAGCTGTCTTACACCTGGTCACAGGCCTAGCAAAGTAGGTCCAGTGGTAATGGGTATCTCCCTCACCGTTATTTGAGTGTGACATTTTAGTACAGATGTGTAAAACATGATGATTCCCTCTTTTGATTTTACGCTATAATATCATCAAGGGGTGTGATGCAACTCTTTTTTTTCTGTGTAAAAAACTGAAAATCAGCCTTTTTTTTGAAGGAAAAAGTCACAAAAGGTATTTTTATAAGAGTAATCAACATGTGAAACATATTCATTATTAATGAGTTTTAGGACCTAAATACCACTGGTACAATATCAGGATACATCAATGCATATTGTCCACTTTTCTTGGAAAATCATGGAAATCAGCCCTTTTTTTTTAAAAGAAAAAGTCACAAAAGGTCTTTTGATAAGAGTAATAAAAAAATGAAAAAAAAGTTAATTGTTAAATAGTTTTAGGACCTAAAAGACCTAGAAGTATTAATACTGGTAAAAGTATCAAGTTGACCATACAATTGAATACCTGAGTGGAAGAAGGGCCCAACTCCATCAAAACCTTTTTTGAGATATTAAGAAAAACTTAATATTTGCATAAGTTTTATAGACAGAATATTTTCTTCTTCAGGGTTTCCATGGCAACGGAACATGTCTTAATACGAGCTGGAGTTGGGCCCTTCTTCCACTAACATACTGCAAGTGCCAGTTCCATAAGCATGATAAGTAGATGTGTTATAATAGCTACAGAAATTTGGTAATTATCCATTAATTGCACACAAAAATGTAGAAGCATGTAATATGTTAGCAAGAAAGTTTATTGCAGTGAAAAGCAGATTTCATGAATGACTAAAATTCCTCTTAACCCAATATTTGTGGAAGGAGGGCCCAACTCCATGAAGTTGGGCCTTTCGTCCATGAAAACCATGATTAAATGTATGTGGAAGACTATTTAGAGAGTGGATTTTGGCACACAAGGAAGAACAGTCTGCTGGCAATAAAATGCTGGGTCTACCTCATTGTGGTAAACAATTGGAGTTGGGCCCTTCTTCCACCCAGGTATTCAATTTCTTTTCATTGCCTTTTGCAAGGATTAAGTAGCCCATGTGTTTAAAAGGCCCTATAGTAGGGCTAGGATTAAGAGAGCACCTATTAAAATGCGAAACTTATGAACTACACAGATTTTCACAAAATTGTAGTTGTTCTTTACCAATTTCCTTTCCTTTCATCATCAGGTTAAGAAATATGTGATGTGATCAAGCAAAATCAGTTGGAAGTCGGAAATATGGATTTTCAGATACAGCAAAACAAAGGAAATCATTTCTTTTGTTTTCTATTGTTTTTCTATCTTTAGAAATAAATGTTCAATTTCAATGGGGTTTTCTGCAAAATATACCGGTAGCTTTGCACACATGCTTTATAAAATCATGTAGAAAACTGACAATTGATTATGCCCGACTTCAGACTGATTTTGGTTGATCGCACCACATATTATCATTTGAAGACAAACATATGAATTTATAGGGCATTTTTGCACACACAAAAAACAAGAAATAGGCCATGTTGAAAATTTATAGGAGGGTAAAATGGAGGAAATAGGGATGTGGAATTATTGAATACATGATATGAATACAACATTTCCCTCCACCTTTGTGATGCCAATGACCCATGAAACCAAAAATAACCTGACTCCAGACAATCCTTCCAGCTCAGGTGATCCGCTTCTTCACCTTTTAATTAATTCAAAACTAATCAAGGGTTCGCTCTGTTTTAATTGGATCTTTTGGGAAATCTGATATTAACCTTTGAGGCCACGACATTGTTATTGCTAAAGATTAATGCTTAGGAGATCAAAATGAATCACTTTGTGTTACTATAGGCACATACCCACAAAGCTGACAGTTTGATGAGTTTGAATTGGTAACATTCTGACAACTTAATCTTGTTTCAAAATTTGATCCATTCTGATTTGAAAGAATCGGACAAATACGGCACACAAATTAAATAAATATGTCCACACTTCTAGCTTATGTTTCCCCTGATTTGGGCCATCTTTGGAAATGGCCTATTCCATTTCAAATACACACTACTCCTGTGAAAGACTTTGGAAATATCTTCCACAGGGGAGTATGGATTGGAAATGGAATTCAATCTCCCTCAGGGGAAGATTCAGGTTGAATCTTTCTTAGAGGGTGTATGAAATTCAAATGGAGTTGCCTAATCTGAAATTCATACTCCCCTTGTGGCAGATATTTCCAAAATATTCCACAGGGGTAGTGTGTATTTTAATGGAATAGCCCAAGCTACTTTAACATCTATATCCAAGAACAAATTGCTAAATACATTTTAAAAATATTTCAAAGTATTCATTAATTTGTGGTCGTAATGATCAGGCCCACTGTGGGTCAGGCCTGTAGTATTTGGGGGATGCAAGAAGCTATAAAGTGCACCTTTTGTGAATTTTCAATCAAAAAAGGGCTAATTTTCAATGTTTTTTGGATTGGCGGGGGGGGGCATATTGCACCCCTAGCTACATGTATGGTTTTTGGATTGGCGGTGGGGGG
The DNA here is from genome assembly GCF_039555335.1 of Amphiura filiformis. Lineage (NCBI taxonomy): Eukaryota > Metazoa > Echinodermata > Ophiuroidea > Amphilepidida > Amphiuridae > Amphiura > Amphiura filiformis. Next base: position 79,033,981 of record NC_092632.1, on the reverse strand, counting down.
GGCATATTGCACCCCTAGCTACATGTATGGTTTTGGTTCTCTCTTTCCTTCCCTCTTTATCAATCAATTTCTCTCTTTCTCTTTCTTTAACAAATTCATTCAGCAACTGCCCTTTTTATTTATGAGTGAAAAAAATAAATTAACCACTTGAGATAACAAGATCAATTTGCCCTCATCTTAAAATGACATCTTACGGTACTATAGTTTCAACTTTCAGTGACTAATTAAGGTACACAACCTTAAGTTCACCCTTAGGATACTCAGACTTAACAGATTACTCTTAGTATATCGAATTGGCTTGGACAAGCTAGCCACGTGAATATACAGTAATAGGATTGCATCAATATCACTCTGCATTGATTCTCTGCACTCTACATTCATTTGTTTGTGTAGCAACATATTTCAAATTAATTTTATAAAATGTTTTTAAAAAATCATTTATTGTCATATTCTTTACTTTAAGTTACACATTACTTAAACGCAAAGAAGCGTATAGCCATAGTGATACCTCAAACTACAAATATTTATCTTCATTAAACAAATCATAGAGAACTTGGCATTATTTAGGGTAGGTCAGTCTGCTAAAATAGATTTTACTTTCCCCGCTAATGATATTGCCTATAGAAAAATCCAATTTCTGTAAGAAATACCAGGTAAAAATGAAAGTAATACAAGTACCACTATTATGCCTATATGTAGCAGCAGTACCACTTAGCCTTATAAATCTGTGAAAATAAGCTGCCTAACAGAAGCCGTGTTTGAGTGCTTTGACAAAACTTCCAGCTGTACGGCGCTAGCTACCTTCAAAATGTTATTTTTGCTTTGAGATGGTTGAGTCGAAACCCAAGCTGATAAACCAAATAGGATCCATGCAATAGGATTGGTTAAATCTACTGATGACATCACTCAAATGAGGCCAAGAAAAAATTTTTTTGTTTGTCCTTTCATGAAAAAAATCTGGAGGGTCGGTAGGGCTATTTTTTTAATATGATGTAAACAGCGGATGTTAAAGTCCCATTTGTTTCAAAAACAAAACACAAACAAAGAAAAATGAGAAGAGTCATTGAAACATAGTCATGAGGTATCATTTGCCAAAGTTTGGGTTTCAAAATGCTCAAAAATATCTTAGAAAAGTATAAATTATTTTTTTAATGATTTTTTTGCAAAAAATTACAAACTTATAAAAGGGGAACAAAATAAAAAAAATAAAAACACTACCCAGGATTTTCATGATTTTTTGATCGGACGGGAAAGGGCAAACAAACAATTTTTGTTGTTGGCCTGATTGAAATAATCTTGAGCCTGTGATTGGTTGAGAGTATGGTGACTATACCTATTGGTGCAATGTGAATTTAGATAAAACTGGTTTGACAAGCTGCATGACTGGATGGGTGGAGTGGACTGTCTGGTGCACTGACATACATCTTTACATTTCATCTTATATTTCATAGATTTGACATTTATTGTATCATATCATAACTGAGATACATCGATACCTGGTTAGGAGTGGATTTTACTAACAATTCAGCACTCGCCTTTTGTGAAGATATTTTTCTTGTGAAATTGCATCCAGCTTCCATTTTTACATCCTCTGTTGTTGTGTTGTGGAATGATACACACAGAAATCATTTTGAAAAGTATATTTCACTGCTGATGTGATCTGAGAGAACTTTATACAAGTACAGTTAACACTTCACATTTGCCACAACTCACCACTCTTGGATTTTGATTTCTCATTATATTCCAGCATATTCAGTGTTACTTTTGAATTGACAATGGGAGCATTTAACATCATAGTAATCGGTGCCTTAATGGTTGTTCTTTCTAGCAGCGTCTGCTATGCCCAGTGTCCGGCATTTTGGACCCGATTTCGGCAGCACTGTTATCGCTATTTCGGCACTCCTAGAACCTGGAAAGAGGCAGAGAATTACTGCAAGAACTTCAGCCCTCCCAGTCACTCAAACTACACTAGGGTGGCTCATCTTGTATCACTCGAAAACAGAGAAGAAAACGACTTTGTGACAACATTCTGGGATTCTACTCGTTCCGATGGTGAGGATGACGTGTTCTTATGGTTAGGCCTTCATAAGGAAACAAGCTCAGACGATTTCAAGTGGGTGGACAATGGTCAGCCAAAGTATACCAACTGGGACTATGGACGACCAAATAACTACGGTGGAAAAGAGGACTGCGCCGAGATTTGGGAACTCCATCAGACACAGCAACCGCATCTTTCAATGTCTTGGAACGATGTCCTTTGTAATTCAAAGCGTCCTTTCATATGTGAGATGCCAGTCTAATTGTCAAAACATGACATTTTTTTAAATCTTGATATTTTTTGTTCTCTTCTAGCGTTACATTGATGGAGAATGAGTACAACGACTGAAGACAATTTTTGTTATCTTCATGAAAACTTAACATTTTGTTTCTTCCAGTCTTTTATCTACCAATATGTAATAATATATGACAATGGGAAGTATTGAGAATATGGATGAAGAATTTTGCATTAAAAATAAAATAAAGGCACATTACTTTCAATTTTTACAATTGATACCATATCTTCATTTTAGATTTCCCACATATTTAATACAAAAAAAAAATGTTTTCAAAATGCCAGCAACTTTTAGAACCAGGATTTTTAAAAGAACTGATATTTATGAATGATCCAAACTAAGGTATACTAAATTAGATTAATTTTTTTAATCAAAATAAAAACAAATATATGTGATGCGATCAAGCAAAATCAGTCGGATCTCGGAAGTATTGATTTAGCCAAACACAGGAAATATTTCCTTTTGTTTCCTTTTGTTTTGGAAACTCTTTAATTGCTCATATCTTTGGAACTGGTTGTTCAATTTCAATGGGGTTTTCTGCAAAATTCAGCTTTGTAAATATTTGTTACTAAAAATTAATATTTCCGAGTTCCAACTGATTTTGCTTGATCGCATCATCACATATAAACTTATTGTTGTTTTTAATTATACACAATACAAAAAAAGTACATCATCCTTATTCTTGTTACTTGGTAATGTAAGGCTACAATTATGTATGTATGGCGACAAAAGAAACTCTGTTCTATGGGCGGACAGACCTTTCAAGTAGGGTCGGTCGGTCAGGCTTTTTTTTCCAAATGACCTCCAAAATCACCAAAATCTGTAAACATTTTGCAATTTGGGGAACTATAAAAAAAAAAAAAATTTGTTCCTGATATTTTTCTATTTGGGATCTTTTGGGTCGGCATTCATTTGTACAGGAAAAATTTTTCCCCCAATTCTTGTAAAATCTGGGTTGTAGAACAGGGTTTTCACTTTGTCGTTGGCTAATGATGTATTATAATAAGCACAGTCACATATTTTCAATTCAATGCATTGTTTTCAAGTTTTTGGAAGATATAAAAACTGCAACATCCATTTTCTGAGATGACAGAAATCACAAAATATTAAACTGATTTTGAAATAATTTTTTATAATCTGTAGATTTAAAAAAACCTGCATTGAATTAAATCTCCCTTCAATTGTATGCATGAAATGGATTAGTTGATCATGAAACTGTACCATTTTTCACTGACAATGACAAGTTGGCCCCTTTGCACCATGGTCCAAATGTCATTTTCACTTTTCCCAAATTTAAACATACAGTTCTAGGAATGAACACTGCTGCATTGACATAATTTCAGTATTAATTTTCTTAATACAATCCAAACTCCCTTATTCGGACCTCTTTCATCCGGATCTCTCTGTTAGCCGAACACATGATCTTCGCAGGCAAACATGTTGTTAATGTTTTGACACCTTAACTTCATACTCAGTGTTTATATTATTATCCCATAATGAGTAATCATTTGTTGCCCACATTTAAGCACCCACGATACACGTAATGTAAAATTATACATCATTCACTTTATATCTTAATTTTTTCACTAATCTGGCCAATGCTTGGTCCCATCATGGCCAGATAAAAGAGGTAGAACTGTATTTTAGTGCAAGCTTGTAAACTGTGTTTAGAGCCTTTATTATTTTGCTGGCTGTATATAAGATGTCTATTAGTATTACAGTATCAATATGTCAAATAAACAAATTATATGTGTACACTAAAGTGAGAGAGAGGAACACAAACAGATTTTTGCATGCTACATGTACATGTGTTCTGATGTGCCCTTGACTGTCGTAACAAATGCAACCAATATCCAGAATATTACTTTGTTGCTTTAATTTCTGTTTAGATAAGGGGAAGATTTTAAGCAGGTTTATACCGTATTCATTTCATTAAACACCCATGCCCCTATAAGCGCCAACTCAGTAGTGACTTTACAACAAGCACCCATGCAAGCTGAAACATGGTCTGAAACATATAGCACACTGCTGAAGATGGCTGAATATTTTGGGCCATATCCAATTATCTATAAACAATGTAAAAAAATAAGCGTCACACAAAATGTCTTCATTAATTAAGCGTCCTGGGCTGTTAATGGAATGAATACTGTAATAGTAATGATGGTTCTACTCATAATTCCAGACTAAATAAGTATATAAAAGTATACATGTATTTAGAATGGCAAAGACTTGACAAATGAAACAATGAGGTCAAATTTGGGCAAAAATGTCCAGTTTTGGAGAAAATCCTCCCAAAAAAAAAAAAAAAAAAAAAAAATGGTTTTGGGGTTTTTTACCCAATTTTTTTTGGGAACGTAACGAAAAAATTCTTGAGTAATTTATTTGAATAACTTTTAAGAAATTTTCGCCAAAAATGATTAAAAGATGCTCCATTTTGCAAAAAAGTCATAAAAAAGCCTGATGTAATTTGTGCATGTCCAAATAAACTATAATAGAATTATACAATCACTGCATGCACACTGAGATGTTCATGTCTAAGCACCAACCCAAAGGAATGCATTGGACAAGTGTCAACACTCAGTGCTACCAAGTCTGTTTATTCATTTCTCAAGTACGCAGATTCTAACCTAAATAAATTCAACAAAGGAAAAACACAGATTGTAATTTTTTTAAACTAGATGTTGTCTTTAAAAATATATAAAAAATCCCTTTACAAGGGAAAGCTAGCCTCAGCTGAGAAGAGTCTTGCCCATCATATACATGTAAAACTAGGCAATAACATGCAGGAAAATTAGCACTCTGACAGTAGTATGCAGGATGCATCAATACACTCTGCGTATGTTTCGACAGCTTTCTTATTGGCTATGTGGTAATATGTTGTTCTAGGTGTGTAATAATGTGAATTATATACCTCATCTAAAGATTCCCGCCATCTGATTGGTTAAAAGCACAGGCATAGTTTTGACTTTGCCTGCAAAAGTAACTATTCCCCGGGCATAGTTCTGCGTGTGCTTTGTTCCCAGCGTAAATGATATTACATGCGCGTTAATGATTTCACAAGCACTATAATTATCTTGGAAATCGCAGATTGTAATCTGTGCCGTTCGCATTGAAACTATTAATATATTAATGACAAGAATCTTAAGATTTGGTATATAAAACAAATATTGACTGCTTTTTATTCGGGGCATGGTTAAAATTATAGACCTGTGGTGATCTCAAAACCATGACTATTCCCGTCGGTTACACCTAGGGGCATAGTCATGGTTTTGAGATCACCTTGGGCCTATAATTTTAACCATGCACCTCATACATGTAGCAGTCAATATATGAAGAGCTTTGTTTCAAAACCCCTTACATCCACTTTTGGCTGAAATTGAGTTATGGACATGACATTATAGTGTAGGCAAAAATACACATTTTGGTGGTTGTTTGACCTTCATACCACTTTCCCTTCCGGAGATATGGTATATTTCCGATTGGGAAATCTTAGGGAATTTCGAAATCTGAACATAAAATGAATATAGAATTGTTTTGTTTTAATTTTTGATGTATACCCGTAGCATGGAATGTTCTTTACCTATTAAAACCAAAGGAACTGTTTTTGGGTCACTATTTTTTGAAAAAAATCATTTTAATTAACAAAAGGTGTAGCTTGAAATACTCAAAAATGCCATTTTCCGAATTTAATTAAAAATTCATAATTAAAAAAGTAAATAAGATATTCCAATTTTTCTTTTTGATTTTGAAAGCATTAGTCAAGTTACATAAAGTAGTGTAAACAAATGGGCACAAATATGATTACAAAGGTGGTTTCTAGAAAAGGGGTAAATTTGTTTTGTTGCAAAAGCCCTTACATCCACAAAAGGCGCGATATAAAAGATATAATAAAATAAATATGAAGGCTTCAAAATTGTACCAAACCTATTCTTTTAGTTTCTATTCATCAACACTTTATCCAAACCCAGATTGAATCAAATCGAACCAGTACTACTTGCACAATTAAAAAAAGCTGTTTTTCTCAAAAAGTCAAAAGTGGATGTAAGGGGTTTTGCAACAAAGCTCTTCATATATATACCATTCCACCATGAATAGAGGTTAATGACTGCATATGATTTTGTTGATGTGCAAATGACAAAAATCAATGCATGCACCCTGTCATTTTTCACCAGAACAATGCATGACCCCAAAGGGGGAGTGCATTATTTAAAGGCCAAGTGCACTGATTTTTGTCATTTGCACATCAATAAAATCACCTTGATCATAAACATTATAAATCCCTTGTTGTTATAAAAATATTTTGTTATTTAGGTATTAAAAAATAGCTAAAATAAATGTAAAATAAAATCAATCATTGATGGCCTGGGATTGCTCACCCGCAATTAAGTTGACCAAGCCAGATGAGTAGATGTGTATGCATCATGCGGTAATAACAAACGCCAATTCATGTCCGTGCATTGACAAAAATCAATGCAAAAAAGTGCACTTATTATAGATCTGTGGCCACTGGGCCACTGGGGCATTGCCTCATGAATATTCATAAAGTTTAATGAACATGATTAATGGTATCAAATGCTGATTTCAATCCAAACATGTTCAAGATCAAAATCTAAACCATGAACGATGTTTAACATGATGAGATCATGTATGTAAGGAACATGTATCACTATGGACCACAATGGCCTCATCCCACTGGCATAGTTCAACAACCTTTACTAAACAATCACAGTGCAAATTTTGACCTCAAGTTGCAGAGTATGAGTTTTTGTACCCAACTTTTCAAAGGTCATTCAATGAATGTACCAATGTATTTAGGTTAAAGAACTGTGCCTCTGGTAGATGAGCATGTAGTGGATCCTAATGTATATACTGTGTGTGGTAAACAGCACTAATGTACTAATGTAAAATGGCTGGTGGTTCACTGTGACTTACTTGATGATGATTTATCCAAAGAAAATCTGGAGTGTGAACTAGTAAAACCGTGTTCTGAAAATGTACATGTATATATTTTGTTGTTACAATTTACCCCATAAATTCAAGTTTATATAACTGCATGTATGTAACCAATTTTAGTTATGTAAAATCCAAGTGAATCATATGTTTATGCACTGTATCTAATTCCTTTCACTTGTTACAAAAACATTATCAAGCAATAAATCACAATAACTATATCAATTGCATTATATCTGTCTGTGTGTTAATTGATAACTAATTATTTGCATTAAGGGATCTGGAATGAGCGTCTTGAGCATTTCGACAGTATTTTTTGTGGGACATGAGAGCACATCAGACATATCGAATTGCATTCTGAATAAGAAGAATGTCTTTCTGATATCAAATAATTTTCATTTTTTGAAATTCACGATATAATACAAATTTTGTGACAATTTATTAAAATTTGATATTTTTCACATTTTTGATATATAGCAGTCCTCGAAGTAAATTTTATAAATCTAATGATATATTCTTAAAGTGTACGTAGCTGGGAGGAAAAGCCGACGATCAATTGAAAATTTTGACCTTTCATATTGAAGATATGGATATTTTCCAAAAAGACCTAATTTTTTTTTGGTGTTTTGGGGAAAAAAATCCATATCTTCAATACTGAAAGGTCAGAATTTAAAATTGATCGTCAGCTTTTCATCCCACCTACATACACTTTAAGTATAAATCATCAGATTTATAAAGTTTACTTCGAGTACTGTTAAATATCAAAAATATCAATTTTTAATCATTTGCCATAAAATGTGTACTACATTGCGAATTTCAAAAAATCAAAATTATTTGATATCATCAGGACATTCTTTGTAGAATGCAATTCAATATGTCTGATGTGCTCTAATGTCCCACAATAAATACTGTCCAAACGTTCATACCCCATCCCTTAACATATTTTGCATGGAAGTTAAGTATGAGGGGCCTACTTGCAAGCAATTCAAATAGTTTGATCAGCTCGTAATCGGCAGGCTTTATACATCGTGGATTAATATCAATATATTTTGTTTTAAGAATTGTCTTGTGATATCTCGGCAGAAGCATCACAAATTATTAATTTTGTCCTATACTTAGCTAGTCTACCTTCTTTTCAATGCACATTAAAAATTCAGTTTTTGGCCATGTACAATAGTTCAATGGAATGATCTCTCACCAAACACTCTCAACATCACCAATATTTCAGCTTTCAAAACAGCTGTAAGTAACAACTAATTTTGTTGTTGTTGTTGTTGTTGTAAGATTATTAGTGTCTATATGTTTATTTTTTTTTCATTCAATGCCACCGCACTGTTTCTCAATTAGATATTGCTTTGTAGCGTTTTTTGAGTATAAGATAGATGTAGATTATAGGCCAGACATGTAGGCCCTATACTATATCACTCTTAATGTGGATCTACTTTTCGGCGTAGTAGTAAAAAGCCCAACAATTCCCACCGATTACAAGCTGATCAAACTATATGCATGGTGTTTCCCCATTACAATATACCTACATACACAATATTAAGGTATGTTAGCGGTTAGTCCCAGCTACAATTATCTAATATCATCTCAACTTACCGAGTTGGTTGAGATCCAGTTTCCTCCATACGACTCCATGTGGATGCATCTCCGACACACCCATCCGTATAAAGATATTGCCCCTATCATCCAATCCCCACACGGCTTCTGGAGCAGCACTAAGCTGCTTGAAGCTGATACCAACGGGAGGTTCCACAAGGTGAGGTTTACGTGAATCTGGCGGAAAACAGAACACTTCACCACCTTTCTGGAGAGCCCAGATCATGCCTATGAGTAGACAAAACAATTTTTATTATAATATTTTTACTTTAAAGGGTATTTTGTGATCCACAGCCTCATCCCCTCACTTTTCTCAAAAAAAGTTAAGATTTTTATACCACTGGCTACATAATGTTTATGTACTAAAAATTTCTTGCAGATAATTCGTTCAGCAAAATATTATCAAATTTGAATTACGTTCTGGTGTACCAGAATTAAATTACAACAGAGGCCTATGGAGCAGTGTAATACACATAATCATGCATAACTCGCAAACGCAAAATCGGAATCAACTGAAATTTTGGGAATAAGCTTTGTTCGTGGATATCTACTGAAAATGTCATTAAATGAGGATGCTTGGGTCACGAAATACTCCTTTAACATATCACATATTTTTTAGGAGACTGGTAACAACAAAGTGCGCATTCTGGAAAGTATACCGCAAACGTTCGCCTAATGGCGCACCTGGGCTCTGTTGCCTTGGGGTAAATTTCATGTGCAAATAGAGAGCTCCCGCCTCTAAAAATTCCAACAAGAATTAAGGGTACATGCCCTTATTTGCTGGTGGGATTTTTACGGGAGGGCACTTTTAGTTTGTGTCTAAAATTCCAGTTATGTCAAGGGAGCCCATAGCGCCATTAGGCGAATGTTTACGGTAGATAGGGTAACATATGACGTCATGCAATACAGTTGGTTGGCACAGACGGACATTGCTCTTTGCCTGCCAGTATGAGCACGCATCCCATTTTTTTAAGGACCCATGCTTTTAAATCTCTCACCAAATCTTGGCATAGAGGTATTTACTCTTTGGGTTTTGGTAAAAATAACATAACATGTTGGGTAATATAATAGTTGTGACAACTGTAAAATATGTTTTGCATGAAAAACTACAACAGCATTTTTCAAATTGTTATAGCAAAATATTGCTGCAAATGTTTGAAACAAATATCATGTCAACACTCGAAATAACATTATTTAGAACGTTTTGAAGCAACTTTTAAAAATGTTTTGAAAATGTTACTAAAACATTTCAAACCCTTTATATCACCCAACATTTAAAAATGTTCAGTCAATGTTTTCCAATCTTTTGCGAATATTTTCAGAAACATTTGTGACATGACCTGGTCCATGGAGGCCAAAGGCGGCAAATTTGAAATTGAGATAAAGGCAAAAATATGGAGTCAAAAAACAATAAAATACATAAGAAAATAGACATCACAAAACTTCATAACTTTAGAACCAAGTATGCTAGACCCTTTGGTGTTTTCAGCATATGATAGCCTAATGATTGTATACCCAGCAAACACAAAACGTTTTCGACATCATTCGCAAAAGGTTATAAAAGGTTGCCAGAAAACGTTTAAATGTCGGGTTATATAAAGGGTATAATAAGAGTATAAAACGTTTTCATAACCTTAAAAAACATTTTTGATAATCTACTACTCAGCAATCAAAAATGATTTATAGAAAACGCGTTTAAATGTCGGGTTATATAAAGGGTATAAAAACGTTTTAATAACATTCCAAAAACATTCTTGAAAACTTGATACAAAACATTCTAAACAGAATGTTATTTTGGGGTTGAAAAAATATTTTACTGAAAAATGTTTGCCCAAAATATTTTCAATAACGTTTAAAAGCGTTTTCATGACCTTTATATAACCCGACATTTAAATGTTATTAAAAGGTTTTGAAAAAAACATTTTAAGAACATTTCTGTGTTTGCCGGGTTTAAATATTTTAAATTTTTTTTGTTAGGCCTTTGGCTTTTCAAAATTTTCCCTTCCCTTTGATATATTTCTGTTTGTTTATCTTTTGACTAGAATGGCTGACCATAGATTTGCTTTTTCCCTTTTTGACCTGGTTGGCCTGCTATACTTGCACATGCCTGTTTTTCTCACCTAATTGATTTTTCCCTTGTATGTTCTTATTATCATTCTAATTTCTTTTCATTCTATGCTTGTCACTTTCTTTTGCTGTCTTTCTCATTTAATCTCTTGCAGTGCTAGCTACTAGTGCTACTTGTTTTAACCTTGCAAAAGGGAGGTTTTTATGCTCCCGAAACGTCGGTTGTTTTGTCTTTTTAACCCTAAATTTTGGATGTTGTTGTACATATTAAACAGTTTTTAACATTTAAATATTTTAACATAATGTTATTTAAATATTGACACAATATTTGGCAAAACTCTTTGCAAAAATAGTGTACAATAACATTTTTTGAAAACATTTAAAAATATTGTTGTACTGTGTTTTCATACAAAACGTTTTAAAACGTTATCATGACCTTTATATAACCCGACATTTTAATGTTATTAAAACGTTTTTCCCTAAACCAAAAGCCAAAATATAACTTATTTAAAACGTTTTTAAAACGTTTTTGTGTTTGCTGGGTAAGGTAATAATTATTGTAGCTCAATTTTCATAAATGCCTGCTTTGGCCTCCATGGACCAGATCACATTTAAGTGTTTGTTGGGGTTAATGATGGGTTTCAACTCCATTTCTATTTCTGTAATGCATGGTTAAAACTGACCAAATCTACATACCACTGACAGAAAACACACCACTGGCAGACACATCACTCCAGATAACAGATGACGGTAAACCAATAGGCCCTGCATGCTCCCAACGAGAACCTACAGTAAAGACAAAGATATCACAGAATATTTTATTATTGTTTTTTTTTTTTATTATAGAACCTGTCTTTCCTCAGGAAAGTCAGGTTTTCAAAGGACCAGAATGTGTTTATTTCAAATTCTAGGTATGTGTTGGAGTACTACTAAGATATTGATTTACATTGATCTCAAATTGAGGCCTATCATTAAAACAACATGAATCAAATTCCGAGTTATAATGCTCCAGCGGTTTTTATATGAGACGCAAAGACATGTATAACCAAATCCCATAGTGAGAGTACATACTAACGGTTGTGTTTACCACAATTTACTGTTTTTGAAAATAAAACATATATCCGGCATTTAATTTTATTACTGTAATGAGAAAAATATGAGTTTATTCCTGATATGCTCAGGTAAATATTTTATTACTTCTGTGGTCTGTGTATATGCGCTGGTGATTGCTGACCATGTACAGGGTGTCCCAAAAAAATAGGCCCCTCATTGCGCCCTCTTTTTCTCCTATTTCAGAAAAGTTGATGAAGTATATGTTGGTATGTAAAGAAGCCTTTATCCGTTAGCTTTAATAAACCGAAAAAAGTATCTCAATCGCCTCATAACTTTTGAAGATATGCCCTTTTAAAGAAATGTATCCGTTTTTCACTCTGTCCACGGAGGAGGTTTGGCTACTTCAAAGATTGAAAAGTGCATATACCATGCATGAATATAAAACATTCCTTGATGATAACTTTATAAAATAACAACTTTATTTTAGGAAATGGGCTATACCAGTGGGCTTTATCGGAGCTTATGGGTTATGGATTTTGTTAATTTGGGCGAAATTGATGTGGGATGGACTTTCTAATACTTGCAATTACTTATGCTTTTCTCTGTTATTTTATGCATTTTTGTTTTATTATGTTTTTTACTTTCTTACTTTATTGTTTCTTGCTTTCTTTTTATTGACAACATAAGTCATTTCTCTTTTTGGAATAAAAGGTAGCCCTGAAAAGGGCTGTTTAGTTTGTCTTTGGTTCTTTTGAAGTGAGTTTACTGTGCTGCTCTGCCCTCTACCTGGTTGCCTCCTTGAGCGAATACAGGTTTCAGCCCTAGTCCTCATTGCATCAACTGCGTTGCGTACCAACCTTGTGCGCCAGATAATTGCGAATATAGCAGTAATACGTTTGCAAAGATCTTGGATTTTGCCACAAATGAAGAAATCAAGTGGTGTGAGGTCTGGTGATCTTGCAGGCCACTCCACAGCATGACCCATCCCAACCACTCTGTTTGCTATCCGTGGACAGAGTGAAAAATGGATACTTGTCTTTAAAAGGGCATATCTTCAAAAGTTGTGAGCTGATTGAAATAATTGTTTTGGTTTATTAAAGCGAACAATTAAAGGCTTCTTTACATACCGGTACCAAAATATATTTGATTAACTTTTCAGAAATAGGCGAAAAAGAGGGCGCAATGAGGGGCCTCTTTTTTTTGGGACACCCTGTAGAAGAGGTGAGGTCTCCTCCAATACTAAGTGCCAATGACCAATGGGTCAACTGTCTTGTTGTCAAGACTGTTGATCACCCGGTCAGTGTGATTGTTTATCACTTCTGTGTCGCCTGTGTATGTTTGCTGCACAGCAGAGACCAAGGAGTACTAAAAAATTTACTTTACTTACCCAAGAGGTTTCCTTTGGACACATGCATGGTACTCTTGTAATGATAAGAACCACACACCCACACACCAGCACTGCTTGCAGCAAGGTGAGTAGCTCTGTAGATAGGTGATAATTTCTTCAGCCATCCTGTCATATGACCTGTGACTCTGTCCACCCTGTCCAGGGCTGATTGTCCTGCCACTGCTGCAAACATCCCTGCTAACATATTAGGGTCCTGCATTAGATACTCTCCCATTGGGACCTGAGAAAGAAGCAAAAGATATAAATATATGAAGGTCAGGGATAATCATTTTGAAACCCATACTCCCTCTGTATTATCGCTTTACCTATATCTTCCACAACTGGAGTGAGTATTTCAAATGTAGTTACCCAATTTGTCTATTCTAATCAAAGTTCATACTCCCTCTGTGGAAGACTTCAGTTAAATCTTCTGCAGGGGTAGTGTGGATTTTAAATGGAATAGCCCATTGGCTGGATGAAGAGTTATAGTATTTCTACAAGAGCAAAGCTGATTGTCACAGTACCAGTGCAGCCTGTCCCTGTATGAGTGGTCGTACTTTCATTAGATTTGTCTCTGACTTAATCAGGACTGACATATAATTTAGTTTTTCACATACAGATTTTTTTTTTTTGCAATTTCTGTGCATATTGGTATTTTCACAAAATTCATGCCTTAACCCTAACCCGCCTGAATACTACAAAATACTACTTGATATGCGCTGTTCGTGCATGCATCCCACGTGGTGTGATGACGCAATCGCCCTAAGTGATATATAGGCACGGTTTCGCTGGCCAGCGAAGCCCAAGACCCGTGACAAAGTGTCGCCGACCGAGTGCTTGGCATGCGAGGGGTCTCGGGTTCGAATCCCACCCAGAGCAAACAACTTCTTTCCTTCTTTTCTCTCTTTATTCTTTCCTTCTTTCCCTTCCCGTCGCCGAAAAGCCCTTAGGGGGTTAGGGTTAGGTTACCACTATCGAAACTCAGTATAGGCTTCCTTAACCCAAACCCGCCTGAATACTACAAAATACTACTTGATATATGCGCTGTTAGTGCATGCATCCCACGTGGTGTGATGACGCAATCGCCCTAAGTGATATATAGGCCCGGTTTCGTTCGCCGGCCAAGTCCAAGACCCGTGACAAAGTGTCGCCGACGGAGTGCTTGGCATGCGAGGGGTCTCGGGTTCGAATCCCACCCAGAGCAAACAACTTCTTTCCTTCTTTTCTCTCTTTATTCTTTCCCTTCCCGTCGCCGAAAAGCCCTTAGGGGTTAGGGTTAAAACAAAGTTATTATAAGACAAAAGCTCATATGTGTACATCCATATCAAAAGGATGCACTTGTCGGTTGCTACATGTGTCTCATTTTACATAATAGCTACATGTAGGAATGAGTACCAGACTTATCTCAAGTGAAGTTCACATCAAATCATCCGCAAGTCACATGGTTCAGGAAAACAGAGAACATGCCTGAAACCATATGATTTGGGGATGATTTGAAGAGACCTGCACTTCAGATGAGTCTGGTACTTATTCCTAGCTATTATGTCAAATGAGACGCATGTAGCAGCCGACAAGTGCATCGTTTTGATATATGTACACATATTTGTGTTTTTTTAAATATGCGACCTAACCCCTATGACCCCTTATACAGTTACTTTGATCAAGTTTTGGGTTACACCTACCTGCCACCATTTGTCTTCACTTCCTTGGGGTGTGTCAGCTGTCACATTAGTACGGAACCACACTATACCATCTTCATCAATAGCCCAGCCATTGTTCTTGCCATCCAAAGCAATGCATACAGCTCTCAAACGGAAACTGAAAATAGTAGAATAAATCAGTGGTTTGAACTCTTGATCCTTGTGAAATCTTTATACTCAATGCAAAATGACAAGATAATATACAAGCTATGCAAAAAAAGAAGATATATGTATCACATCATCACAAAATAAGAAAGAAAAACAAAATATTATTAACTTTAGAGGTATCATAAATTGGTAAATATAGCCCTAATTATCAATATTCAATACATACCGTATTGTCTGTAATAAACACTCCCCCTCTAATAAACGCCCCCTCCAATTTTTCAATGAAAAATGTACAAAAATGCAAACATTTCCATGCCATATCGTGTGACTAAGCTTGCATCAGTCATGTCAGTGACAATCGCTAAATTGCATGGACAAAACCTATTACATGTATGATTCAAACTTCCATTTCATTGCCTAATTATGCTAGAATTTCACTAATTTCATCAGATTCTTGCTGATGACACACTTACGGATGTAATTTTGTTGCATTTACCACCAAATTACAAAATCACAGAAAAACAAAGAAACAATTCCAATCACATAAAGTTGGTATCCCTTGCAAAAACTTTTGAATTTCAGCATTAATCCATACATTGATTTCATCAACAATTCTTGTAAAAAGTGTCATTTTCACAAAAATACCTGGTCAAGGAAAATTAATTGAGCAATCTTTCGAGGATCATTGCTTAACATGGTATTAAACTTAAAGCTCTGTATGTGAAATGATTGTGTTGCATAGTATTTCAATTTTGTTTATTCATTACCGTATTTCCTCGAATAAACGCCCCCGGGGGCATTGCATTTTCTAAACGGGGGCGTTTATTAAGGGTCATTTTAGCAGGACAATTACTGTTAAAATCATTAGGTAAGCTTAAAAGTCACGCTAAAATGATGAACTATGAACTAGAAACACTGACTTTTGGTTCACTTCCGGGTTTCCGATGCAGATTTTCACCAATTATTGCTGCTATTATCAAGGAACTTGGTAAGCTTACTACCAAGATAGCGTGAAAATATCTGCATTTTTTAAACATCTTGGTTGAAAAAAGTGGTGGGCGTTTATTTGAGGGGGGGACTATTCGAGGATATACTGTATTTATTCCTGAAATTCCATCAATACAAATGTACTAGTCTCCCTGAAGACCTCATTATATATGTATACATCCATATCAAAAGGATGCACTTATAGGTTGCTACATGTGTCTCTTTTTACAAAATTAGCTAGGAACAAATACCAGACTTCTCTCAAGTGGAGTTCACTTCAAATCATCCCCAAGTAACATGGTTAAAGCTAGAACATACCTAAATCATGTGACATTGGGATGATTTGAAGTGACCTCCAATTGAGGAAGTCCCGTATTTTTACTAGCTATTAAGAGACACATGTAGCAGCTGACTTGTAAGTACATTGTTTTAATTACATCCATATGAACATGATAATAAGAATATAATATACAGTGAGCGAAAGAATTAAGGTACCAGTTATGTTCACCCCTGTATATCCTAAATAAAGACAAATATGTCAAAATTAAAATAAGCAGTCAATACCTGTACTCTTTAGGTCTGATTTAAGACCATATTTGTTTCAATTGGTTGAGAATTAAAGAAACAGTGATCTAAAACCTAATGAAGAAACGAAATCAAAAGTTGCACTTTTGTGTACTAATCAATGAAAGCACAACGCTAGTTTTAACATGCTAATCAATGGAAGCGCAGCGCTAGTTCTCTTGTTCACGAACACTTAGTGTACAAATCAATAGGACATTTAATGCAGCAAACTGCAACTTTTAAATTGGTATCTTCCTTGGGTTTTGGGATCGCCGCGACTTTATTTCTTGAACAATTTCAACAAATGAGGTCTTAAATTCGAGCTAAAAGATGCGGCTATTGGCTGCTGGTTCCAATTATGACATATCTGTCTTTGTTTGGGATATACAGGAGGTGAACATAACTGGTACCTTAATTTTTTGGCTTACTGTATATAGTATGTGATGCGACCGACAACTTGTGTGACCAAATTCTAACCCTGAAACCAGTAGCGGGCTTACCTGTCTGTCACCTCCCTCCATAATCTTCCTTGTGGTTTGATACTTGAGATATCCGTTCTAAACACCACCATTTTGTCATTGTTGAGACCCCAAACAACACCACGGTTGGCTGCAATCTGCTCAATAGACATGTTACTATCAACTTGTGTATTCCTAGTGTACGGTCGATCCCTGCTGATATTCTTGTGAACACAGATCTGACCATTTGTTTTGATGATCCATGCTATATTATCGTCAAGACATATAAATGCGACATCCTTGCACGCTGGTTCCCATTTTGAACCCACTGGCGATCGGGTCGTGATAGGAGCACTTGCGTAAGCCATGCTGGTCCGCCTATGTAACCTCCACACTATGCTTTCGAAGGTGAGACTGCAACCTGCATGGCCGAGTCTTTCAATTTGTTCCATTTGTAATTGACGCTATTCACAAGAGTGTGGCAGATTTTATCATGATTGTCAACGCACCAAATATTTCTCTCCGAGACAAGGAGTTGAGTGATGAATCCAGGCACGGAACACTGCATCCAACTCCCAGCCAATTTTTGTTGAATGTTTTCAGGCATGGGAACATCATCCATACTCTGCGAAGACTCCCCTGACGTAGACATCTCATCTCTCATGGGACTTGTGAGCGGCAACGGATCAACTGCTAAGGTTGGTGTTCTGTATCTGCCATAAAAATCAAAATCCTCTTCTGTTCCTGCCGGCTTGTCCAGACTCTGGACTGGACTTCCAAATGAATCCGAGCGATTTCTATCGTCAGCAGCATTGATGTCGGCATCTTCTTCGGTACTTCCCATAAGCTTTTCAGTACTGTCTTCATCAATGTCAATTTGAAATTCCTGCGGTGCCGAAGCAGACAATGTGTTTGCACTTACAAGTAACACTGGATCATCGCTCAAAGGATTGTCATTAGTTAATTGTACATCAAGATTTGCACCTGTTCCAAGATAACCTTGAGACTGCAAAGTT
The DNA here is from genome assembly GCF_039555335.1 of Amphiura filiformis. NCBI lineage: Eukaryota > Metazoa > Echinodermata > Ophiuroidea > Amphilepidida > Amphiuridae > Amphiura > Amphiura filiformis. Next base: position 79,015,756 of record NC_092632.1, on the reverse strand, counting down.
CTTGGGAGTTCCGCTTCTTCCAAAGCCTCCCCGGTAAGACCCGACAATGATCTCATCAAGCCTTGGTTTTGAAGGCTCGCTGCTTGCTAATGCGGTTACATTAGCAAACTCTGAATCGCTTCCATTGGTCAATCTCGCATCGGATGCTGCTGCTTCTGATGCAAGAATGTCAGCCCTCTGTTGATCTGCTGTCACACTACCATGAGGGGTGACAAGACTTTTTGCATCAGATCCCACAAGGGTCACATCCTGATACATTGTTGACTGATTCTTATCCAATTCATTTTGGTCCTTTTTCACTGGAGAGCTATCCACTTGCCTCTCAGCATGCACAGCTTTAGTTCTTTCTGCATTTTCATCAATTTCATTATCTGTTCTTTGCACATTTTCCTGAGCATTAATACTAACAATCACAGTACTGATCTCTTGATCATCTTGCTGGGATCCAGCCTTTTTATTTCCATTATCACTGTTGTTAGCTTCATCAGCTCCATTTGTACTAGATGGTATTTCTTTCTTCTTAGCACCTGCATTAGGATATAAAAGAACTGATGTAACAAATTATATCCTAAATTTGTCAATTCATGCAAAGTCTACTCCCAATAAACATATCTGGAGCAGGTATAATTGAATACCTGGGTGAAAGAATGGTCCAACTTCATCAAAATTGGCCAAGGGTGTAGTACCCCCTTAACCCAATATTTGTGGAAGAAGGGCCCAACTCCATGGAGTTGTGCCTTTCTTCCATGAAAACCATGATTAAGTGTATGTGGAAGACTATTTAGAGAGTGGATTTTGGCTCATCTTTCACACACAAGGAAGAACAGTCTGCTGGCAATCAAATACTGGGTCTAACTCATTTTTATAAAAATTTGAGTTGGGCCCTTCTTCCACTCAGGTATTCAATTGTTCATATTATAATTTTGATCACAGGAGGTAAATTTTGTACTTTCAACATACTCCATCAAAGTCGTATAGGGGCTGCACCTGACCTTGTTAAAAAATGTGAATAATGCCAGTGGCCATGTTTTTATTTACATGTTTTAACAGCACCCTGTCTGTTTACATGCTTAAAAGTGACAGGCCTAAGCAGTGCACACAAAATTGTCTATTGCAACTTTTTTGCCTAAGATGTACAGACGGTCCATGATGTGATGAGGTACTGGCCCCCACTGGCTACGTCACTGAATAATGCATACAAAACAGCTTGACTATGGGCTTCCATTTGCAAGAAAAGCATACTTCAGTTGTAACCTTTTTAGAACACCCTGGCACTTTATAACTGAGTGCCAAGTCTTGTCTCTTTGCCACTGTCAGATCTTTGATGACAATGACTCATTACAATACAATTGAGATTTGTGGATAAACATAGCAATAAATCCACAGTAAGCTCATCAAATCCAAATATTACATTAAAGCCATAATGTATGATCTTATAATATGAAATTAGTTCATTTTTTCAAACCTCATTTTTCGGCCAAATTTGCTGTGTTTGTAGGTCAACAGAGCAATTTTGACATAATTATGAATTTATGTCTGCCATAGAACTCCATGTTAAACAATCAAAATAGCCAGTGGAGTTCACTTTCACTTTCCCTTGTACTATTTTTAAAATGGACAGAAAGCCTTCGCGGCAGTTATTACTAATATTATTTCAGCATTTTGGGTAAGCAATAACAAAAATAAAATTTGGCAGAAATCGTACTCTATGGCTTTAGGATTAATTACTCACCTTTATTTTTCTTCTTTTTTCTTTTTCACTGGTTTCGGTTGCACAATATCATCATCATATTTCACCTCACTAAGTTTCTTCAAAGTCTCTTCATCAAACCTCTTTGGTGAAGTATCCTCAACAGCCTCTGTAGCTTCCAATGTTTCTTGCACACTTGTAGTTTCCTCTTGTGGGCTTCCGGCTGCCACCAAACCGGCAACCTGTAATCCTGTTGCCAGGGCTCCCATAATGGATGATGTCCTTGATGATGCCCTGGGTTTTGTTTTTTCCTGAACGTTCTCCTGATTGTTGGAATCACTTGAATCATTTGCTGTGCTTTCTGCACTCTTAGTACTGAGCTGTGATTGGACTTTCCCATCTGATACTGCTGCACTTTGTACATCACCTGATGTCTCAGTAAGCACTTCATTGTCCTCCTCCTCCTCCTCCTCCTCATCATCATCTTCCTTCTCTTCCCCTTCTGCATCTTCCATTATCGCATCTTGTGATGGTTTGGCTTCATCCTTGGTGTCCTTCTTCAGTTGAGCAGCTTTATGTTTGATCTCAAGTGCGCCTTCTTTGATGCTTTCTGTAAATCTAGCAGCATCCTCTGCGATATCATCAGCAGCCCTTGAGAAGAATGACTTGACAGATTTACGTTATCTTGCTGGTTTTGTTTTCATCTTGCTGTAATACAATTGGTGGGTTCAGTTGTTGAAGTTGTTCAAGCTCCTCTGGTGAAAATTTGATGTGCTCTGAGAATAAAAAATATAAAACAGGTTCAAAATAATGATCTATTCCTAAAAGGAGTAGTTGTTTAATCCAGAAAACAGTTGTATCATCAGCAAATAATATAGTTTTGGCGTGTTACAGATATCATTCATACAAAATAAATAGAAGTGGCCCAATGATTGATCCTTAGGGTACACCACACTTGGTATTTTCTGCTTGTGATGATAAGTCTCTGTTATAAGAAACAAATTGTTTTCTGTTTGAAAGATAATTTGTAGATGCCTGGATGCCATTAATTACTGCTGCCCACCTAGTTAATTCTTTTCCCTAATTTGGGGGTGTGAAAATAAATTAAATTACCCACCCAGTAAATTATCTTATTTACCTCCCTGAGTTGTTATACATAAACACTTTCATGCAGTGCCAAATTCTGTCAGCAATGCATATTTTATCAGGGCAGTATATCAGGGACAAGATCACATGGGAGAGGGGGACAAGCAAACATTTACCAACTCTCAAGAGTTCATGTCATCATTTTACTTCTATAAAGTTTGTTCAGCTTATAATATAAGGCGGAAAAAATGAAGACTCATAACACCGTGTATTGATATAGAATGACATCCATGCAGTTGGGTGCAATTATGCTAGTTGTGCGTTGCGTAATGTGTGACTGGCGCATGCTTATGTGAATTGGGACTTTATTGATGCATGCAGTAACAAAAGCCGAATAATTTCCGCCTTATATAAGCTGAACAAACTTTAGCTACATATACATGGTTTACACATTAAAGTCATAGAAACCAGTGACTTGCCAAAAAAGATTATGAAAATAATACAGACAATTGCGAACCATAGGGATCGTAGCGACCGGAGTGCAGCACTTCACGGCATGGGGTCCCTTTTAGATACAAAATTGTAAGTTTTTGGTGAGTGTCCCAATTTTTCTAAATCAACCACTAATGATTGTTATAAAAATTTGGAAATCCGAATAAATTTGGAAAATTTGCATCTCTGTAAGGTTTTTGTTTGATTAAAATCTGTAATGATTCAAGTGCAAACCTGTAATTTACAGATAATTGGAGAGGGGTAAAGGGCAGAATTATTCTGAGTAAACAAAAATGTCAGGCCAATTAGAATGAAAATAAGGTGAATAGTCACAGTAAATGAATCATTTTGTACAAAATGCCAAATCATGACCTATTTCCATGCTAGTGTACCTGCGGGTACATTAGGGTGGCTCCATGTATGTCCATCCATACACAAAAATATTTTATCACATACAATTCACTTTAATACCTTTAACATTGGCTTTATCAGGTTGAGTTGCTATCCTAATCAGTGGTCTCTCCGCTCCACCACGTAACACAAAAATCTCATCATCACAAACAGCTACAGACATTATGCTCCCAACTTTGCCTTGGCTACTAGCTAACACACTGGCACCACTTGGGTTAGATGGATCAACAATCACCAAGAAACTGTGGGACCAGGATAGCACAAAGGATTCCATGTATATAAGAAGAGGTCCAAACTGAAGATCCCCTGCTGCTGGTTTGATGGCTGTAAGTAGTCCTAAATCTGGCAGTAATGTGATGTTACCATGTGGTGCTGAGATGAGTTCTTTGTACATGACCGTTTCAAGTACTTGGCCATCTGAGCCGACTCTCCAGAGGCGTAATCCTGGTCGAGAGGCATAGAATGTAGCGTCTTTTGGTTTGCAGATTGCTGGTATGAAGTGAGCACCAAAAAGTCCTTTGCTGCAGAAATAAATTATTATGATAGATAATTGTATGCTAGGAAATGACCATGGTGATGGGAAAACATATGTCTTGCATTTGCATTCCAACAACAACAACAACAACAACAACAACAACAACAACAACAACAACAACAACAACAACAACAACAACAACAACAACAACAACAACAACAACAACAACAACATTAGGCTTGTTGGAACAGATGACATTTTAGCAGCTTCTTGAAAGTGCCAACAGTCTGAGCATTAGGGAAAATGAAGTCATTTATATGAATGAAGCAAGCACCATCCCTGGTCTTGTTCTTTAGTTCCTAGTGATTTTACGATGTCTGGATTTGCATATGTTATGTTTATGGAAATACATTTTGTTAGGGAAAGCCTGTCTTTGGGTTTTATTGGAGTTCTAGTCTTAATACTTTTTCAAGTCTTCAAAATTTAGTTTCATTTAATGTGTTCTGTAAAAAAAACCTGAATATGAATATGAATAATCTTCAAGTAAAACTTTGATGACTTCAGGCATTAGATTGCCCTTTCCTAAAAAAAATGGGAAAAAAATGAAAATGCACAAGAAATTGGGCAAAAAGTACCAAAAACAGGCTGAAATTAAATAAAGTTGTGGAAATTTTGACTAAAAAAATGAATTCAGTTTTAAAACTGAAAATTCTTGTGCCTGTGACTTACTACAAATATTTAAAATGCTTAACAATATCAATTCTCTGGCCATTGGAAAATTATGTATGAACTAGGTTATTTCCTGCATGTTTTAGTCACTTGATACCAGTTTAGGCAATCACTTCAGCTATTTCTTTATAGAGAACACATCTTTACAATTATTCAAAACAATAAGTTTTGTCAAAAATAGGCCTATAAGGCAATAATTATACCTGTTGCATGTTTATCATTTACAAACACTGCAGATATGGTATTAAAAGTTCTGGTCAAGATCCAATCTTAACTTTATTTGACCTTCAAATCTTAACAACAAACAAAGTGTGATCAAAACAAACATGAGACCTTGATAACAAATCTGTGATACAAACTGAATATCAACAATAATAATGTGATCAGCTCACATAAATTCGAAACATGTTGCGGGGCCTAACTTTGAGAATATAGGCCTTTAATTAAAAGACACATGCCATAAAAATGTTTATTTTTTTAAATTGAATTTTTAGTATTTTTTGGAGGTAGTGCTGATTGAAAAAAAGGGATCAGCAATTTCCTCTTTGTTATCAGTACTGTGTAAATGATTACACTAACATCCAAGGAATGTGTGGCAATTTGTGTTTCATCTTCAAAGTAAATATGGTACAAAAACAAATGTGATGTCATTCAAGCTTACTGACGTATCTTCACAGGAAATTAAAGCTATGTCAATAGTAAATTTAGAAATGTTTGTAGTTTTGTGAGAGCAGATCATATGTTTTTCCATACCTTTTCCTGGCCTGTTGCCCAGCCTGTTGAATTCTATAGTTCTCATCAGTATAACACAGCACAGTCCTGTTGTAAGTGGAGACTATCAGTATCTTGTAAGCGTAACTGAGCTGAACGACGGGACTGTCCTCATGAAGTATCTTCATGGGTGTGCATTTATTCTGAAAACAATCCCAGCATAGGTTAGGTTAAAGGCCCATTCAGTGATTTGCTCATCCGGACGGTCGTAAAAATCATCAAAATTCAGATTTTGGTACCTTTGTAATTGGCATAGATGTGCTAACATAGCCTGCTAGTGGTTCGGTCGAAAGCCGTGTATTTTAGACAAAATAAAGCATTTGCATGATTCTGGACTTTTGATACTGACAGTACAAAAGTCCGACTCGAGATCGAAAGAAGCTCACTCTCCACGTTACCAACACGCGTTGCGTATTGTTTCTACTACTTATTACATCAGTAGCTACTATTTTAAACAAAATACACAATTTTAACTGTTTTTCATATTTGAATTGACCGTTAGTTTGCCTCGGTGACCTTTAATTGCTTATTTTGTTTTCTACTACAAAATTGTAGCTTAAAAGCGTCTGTTTTAAATCAATTTAGACTCTACTTCCCCGTGTTAGAAACACTGGACTAGGAAGTTTTTCCAGTCGATTAATTGGCGCACTGTACGAAAATCTCGATTTTCTCAGAGTTGAAGTAGAAAACCTTTCTAAAACTTCTTTTTTGACTAATTTGTCGATGTATTCAGGGGAAAAGTGGTTTAATGAAATTCTGTAGTCTTATTCTTTATTTCTAAGCAACTCTGACAAATTTCCATTTTTTTTTAATGTTTCCTGTGAAATCACTGAAAGGGCCTTTAGGTTAGGTTAGAAATAAAAATAATTATATGGCAGTGTTTGCAGGTTTTTGCCGCAAGTGGAACCACTTGGCAAATTGCCGGCAAAAATGGCATAAACTAAAAAAAGTGATGAGTAGTTCACTTTTTTCATCTCAAAACAAATTATTAAAGTTACAAAAATAATTTCCTGAGTGTAACAAGGCCAGATTTGGTAATTATAGGTAACATATTAAGAAATTAAAGGCATAGGTTTTCAAGCTCAATCACTAGTGCATTTAACTGCAATGTGGCATACCGTAAAAACTCTTGCAATGTGTTTTACTATCAAGCGCTTTTGACAAAATTAAATTGTACCAAAGTCTGGTGCTTTACCAACTGAGCCAATGGAGTTGAGACACACATTTTCAGGTTTACTTGTTTTCGTATATAACTATGGGTATCGATGATTTGCTCAAAACCCTTTACACTTTTGTGGATGGGGCTCTTCATGTTTGCATGGTTTAAATGCGCTCGATAGTAAGCACATATGCTAACTGTCGAGTTTTGAATTCAAAACTTTTTCATTTTAAGGACTTGATGAGACAAAAAATAGGAGCTATTACTGAACAGGGTGCAACTCTACTACTAGTCTTATTACAACACTGCCCTACCCCAACCCTAAACCCTAACCCTAAACGAGGACTGGACTCAAGTCTAGCAAGTTGACCCTATTCGGTAATTGTACCAAAAATATGTTGATGGTTGATCATTATTGTTATTGTTTATGAGCTTTCTGTGCAACTGTTTAATATTTGACTGACTTATGAGTTTTTGCAATTTTTTGCCATTTTTGCCAATTTAAACCAGGCAAAAACTACCAAGCAAAAACTGGCAAAAACAGTTTTTTGCCAGTTTTTACCACTTTGCTGGCAATTGCTGGCAAAAACCTGTTTTTGCCGGCAAAAACCGAACCCTATTATATGGCAAACAGTAAAACTTTAATAAGGATTCACAAACACCTGTTACAACTGTTATACTTTGAATGGGTAAAAGGCACCACTGTACACTGTTCAGTGGCACATTCCAGCCGCATGAAGTTTTTGCAATTTCAATTTCAAGTTTGGTCCCATGAATTGAAGAAAGTTGATTCTTACCTGGTAGAAGTCTACTTCTGTATAGACAACTCCTCCTGAAGTATCCCCAGTAAATAGCTTCATACCATTAGTACTCCATTCTGCGCATGTCACGCTGCCTTTATGAACATTATTGAGAACAAACTTCTTCACCTTGTAAGAAAAAAATATTAACAGGTGATATTTAACATTCATATATACTCCTAGATAGTTAACCCGTTGCACGGGTATAGATAAACACATAAAAGAATGAAGGGAATTTTAAAAGATGAAACCTTAGTGCCTCACACCATATTAAAAACCCTTTGTGTGGTCTTTGGTGGATCCAAATATACATTTTTGTTTTAAAATGTAAAAACACATTGTAATGTGTAGGTAGATGTACACATATTTGTTACTAGTTTTCAAAACAAAACACTAATATATGGCTATCAACCTTAGCATCAAATGAGTATTTGGTATCGCTATAACATTACATTAATTGGATTTTTATATAATAGCAATAGATAAAATGTTGTCTGTTGTGCAACAGGTGCAAAAAATGTGTCAGCTGGTAAATATGGCTAATTGTTGCCATTGGGCCATTCCAGTTGATAACCATACATCCTCTATGGAAGACATGGCCTTAATCTTCCATTTCAAATGGAGTTACCTGAATGACTGACTCTTCTTTGAAAACTACACCTCTGCATGAGAGATTAAGGTTATGTCTTCCAAAGGGGGGGGTATGGATTTCATTTAAACTGGAATAGCCCATATGCTGACATCCATTACAACCATATAAAGTATCACTTGGCTTACCTCTTTTGTTCTCCCGGGTAGTTTGGCTGGAATCAGGTAAACCTCCACTTTGCTGTTGGTAGTACCTACAGCTAGCTGATGGTCCAAACATGTCAGTATCCGCACACAACATATCCGACAGTTTTTGTCCTGGTCAACAAATAAAAGCACCAAGGTCAATAAATTATGACTTTTGAGAAAAATTATTATAAAGCCAAAGAGAAGGAAAATCATTGACAGAAACAAATCTCAAACTGAAAAAGCATAAGTTTACATTACATTTTGACATTTTTAAATGAATTTTGACCCATTTTGTGTATCAATTCCTGCCAAATGAGTGCAACCTATAAGTTTGATTTTTTTTTCATAATAATTGAACATTTGTGCATGTACTGAGCATGTTCTTTTAGTGATTGCACAATTAGAAGTATGACAATTTAATTTAAGAAATTGAGACGATTTAATTTAAGAAATTGATTTGAGGTATTTGTATAATGATGCCACGTAAGACATGGTTCACAACTTCACAGTGGACAATGGTAAAAGTGCATTGCTTCCTATGTCTTTAGTTATAAATATTCATCTCAGGGTCACATCACTGTGCAGCAAAATATATAATTTTTTATAAATGTGTACATGTACATCCATATAAAAGGTTGCACTTGTTGGCAGCTATGTGTCTTTTTACATAATAGCTAGGAATATAAACACATCAACAAAAATAAGTCCCCCTCCCAATATTTTGTCATCGCATTGTAAGGTTTCGTTTTGTACCAATAAAACTAACTTTGAAATAATTATGACTGTTTACTAAATGTGTGAAAATGAACGATGTCCATGACTTCAGGGCTGAATGAGCCCATATTAGTCAGAAAGTAAGCCTATGCTTGTCACAAAAGTTGATTCATGGCTTGTCACTATTATGCAAAACCCATGTGGACTGTGGTTGAGTGCAGTTTAAAATCCTCACCAAGTGAACATTCAGCCATGCATGCAAATCCCTATCTTGATGCAGAGCTCAGCACAGTGAGTGCTAAGATGGTCAGTCTCATTCCTTGTCCCAATACACCTTGCAGTTAACAAGCATAGGCCTACTTTGTGACTTTTGGAACGGGCAGTTTTTGTCTTTTAATTTGGGCTCATTCAGCCATGAAGTCATTGACATCTTTCATTTTTACACAACACCTACATGTAGCAAACAGTCATATAATTATTTCTCAGTTAGTTTCATTGGTACAAAGTTTTATTCTACGATGTTATGACGTAATTTTGAGAGGGGGACTTATTTCTTCTGATGTGTTTATACCAGGCTAATCTTAAGTGGAATTCACTTCAATTCATCCCCATGTCACCTGGTTTAGGAATGCTGATAACATTCCTAAACCAGGTGACTTGGGTATGATTTAAAAGTGACCTACACTTGAGATGAGTCTGGTATATATCCTAGCTAAATTATGTAAAAGAGACACATGTAGCAGCCGACAAGTGCATCCTTTTGATATGGATGTACACAAATGATCACTTACATCACATTTCAATTTGAAAAGCTGGTGGTCCTTCCTATCATATGCAAATGTGATTGGAATATTGGCTCCTAGCACAATAAAATCCTTGTTAGCATCCACACACATGTACTCAATGTTGAGATTAGTCAGTCCTCTTTGGGCTTTCTTCGGCAGCAATGCCTGCATCTTATCTAAAGGAGCAAACTCTTGTAGCTCTATCTTCCTGGACCGTGTCGTACATTTGACTGACTTCCATGTAGGATCACTGTCAGCTGTAACAAATAATATATAAAATAAAATATATTTAATAGTAATTGTCAGTAGAATACTCACCAAAATCTGATTACCAAAAATATGACCAAAAAGTTTTTAAAATGGGTGCTCATAAAAATAAAAACTCAAATGTAACAATGCATTGGATTTATTCCCGGTACAAATATAAAGATAATTGCAATGGATCAGTCCCATTTCAATATTACTTTTGCATTTCCCACACAATAATGTTGGAATGATAGTAGGATGGGAGACTTAGGCTAAAACGGTAAGAACTCTGAACTGTGAATTTACATGGACTCATTTCGTACTTGCTTGGCGAGAGTTACTTCAGAACTTTAGCTTTGAATTTTCACACGAAATGACACAATAACATATTCGAGGCTACATTTGTAGTGTCCATTGTTAGCATTTTTCGGTAGATCAGCATTGACATTTTGGCGGGCATTTTGGCAACATATGTTAAATGTTCTGTTGATGTTTAAATTTGAGATCATAGTTTAATGAGTCAATGGTATATTTTAGTGTTAAAAAGCAAAATGTTGCTTATTTTGATCAGTCTAAAATTGAGCTGAAGTGCAATTTTAACAACATGTTTGATGTACGTAATCACCAGTTGTGATCAGCTGTGTTTTACTTTGTAACTTCCACTGCTTTACACTGTATCATCATCATGTCATGCTTCATTGATTTCTACTAGATTCCAATAGCTTTGGACTCTAGCCTCGAATGTGAAGCACAGTGAGCAAATTGGATGCTATGTAGACTTCTTGAGTAATTAAGCTGTAAGGCGAGAGTGAAAAAGACACACTTTATTTACATGTAGTTTTGAAAAACATACTGGCAATGTTATTAGTTAATCACAAACCACATGAGCTATAAAATGTATGGCCAGCTAGGTCATGAGGCTGAGGATGTTTGTTTTTAGTGGACTCTGCACTGTAAACTACTTGCACACTTTTCCTAGTATGCATGATGATGTATGGTGGTCAAGGCCCCCGCTCGGCCAAAAAAATATCAACATGGGCAAAGCCAGGCCCAAAGACCAGTACAATCAATGTCACAATGATAATGGTATGCTGGATTGCTGGTTATAGACTAGTTCGCAAGGCAAACTTAAAAAAACCGGGCAAAACAGACGTGTCATTTATCGGTATGACATTTTCGTTATTGACGCTGCCCTATTTTAAGTTTGCACAGAAGAGGCATCTCAGGTTTAGTGCGTCGATTGTCAGTAAAATGCACATATACTCACTCTAAATTGTTCATCAAACTAATCCTGCGTTCCTTATGAAAAGAACCATGCTGCATTGTATGTACAATCACCAAAAAAGATGAAAAGCGCATCTAAAAAATTCGGTGCGTGCAAGCTTACGGGACTAAAATCAAAGTCACAAAACAGCCTATAAACAAAGTGACGTCATCGCTTTGCCACAGAGCCAATGACGTAGCGCTGACATGTACCACGTGACATCTGATCATGTGATATTTCATATTTACGGCATTAAAAGTTGAAGTTGCATTGAAAAATTTTGTGTGCTCTGGAAACTTATTTTTTTCTGGATTCATAATGGAGTATTAATTACAATTTCAGCCATGCACGTTTAGGTAAGAAGTACAACAACCCGTGTAATTAATATTATGACAAACATGCAGATATTTAAGCTTCTGGAGCCTTGTACTGTTTATTAATTGCTCTAATTGAAATTACGTTGCACTCGCTTTCTGCATACAGATCCTCCCATACCGTACTAGCAGAGCTAAGTACGGTATGGGTTCCTCGTACTAGTTATAGACTACAATACATTGTACATGTTATGTTGCAGTTACAAGCATGGTTTTAGGGAAACAACTTCGTTCCATAATACCACATTTTAGTAGCAAAATATCAGTCAGTGCAGTATGTCTTAAAAATCTATGATTAAAAATCATGTGTGGTATGTGCAGGCATTGGGAAAACCCCATTTGTGATTATGTAATGCCGACAAGGAGCAACGCCAACGCCAAGAATAGGTCGACCAAAAGATGTAATTTTTGGGGGAACACAAGCAATGAATTCCTTCTTACCTCGTTTCTTTTCCATCTTTAAAAGGTCCTCTTTCAGACCATCCATTGTTGTTTTTCCTGATGGTCCTTGATAGGTATTAAAAGCATCGACAAACTTTGACCAGATACACCTCTATTTCACATCGCAGTTCCGTATGGTCATGTTATCAAAATTAGGCGTTTTCACAGTCTTGATTATTCGTTGGCCCGAGCAGGCGCTTTGGCCCGAGCGAACAACGATTGTGATACGTGGTTGTGAAAAAGTCTAAATAAGTGTTGCCAACTCGAAATCCTCAAAGTGTGTTAAACCGAAACCTACGATCAACTTTTTAAAATCGCTTTCTAGGAATGAGGTCTAGGAGATCGAAAGGTTCTCCTGGGAGGCTGGAACACGCATGCCCGGTGTCTCAGGATGGGTGGATCCTACATGCATTTCCATGACATACTATTTTATGGTCGTGGTGGGAAGAAAAATAATAATTGTAAGATAAGAAAAACAGTTGATGGTTGGTCACATGCGAAGCCGGATGCGTAGCCAAATTTTCGTCACCATCTGTCAATTTTTTGTTTTAGTCATTTTATTAAAGACACTTTACTCTTTTCCGTTGTTACCATTTTATTCCTGGAAATTTTCTAGGGGAAGTTATCCCCTCGGACTCGGACCCCCTCCGGATGAAGCCCGCCTAAAAACTGAATTGAGCTTTAAATGCTTTACCAAGATCTGGCCGGTCATGTCGTCATTTCGAGTCTTGAGTTTCACTTTTAGCCTGGGCCAGGGAGTGACCTCACAGTCAAGTTCAGTGCTGGGGGGGGGGGGTACTTAGGCCTACAAACAGTGGCGTAGTGTCATAGGGGAACGGGGGCACGTACCCCCCCCCCCAATCGATCTTAAATTTTTAAAATCCCTGTAGGAAAATGGCCGAAAAACGGCTTGTGCCCCCCAATCAGACCCGGTGCCCCCAATCAGACCCGGTGCCCCCCCAATCGGATGACCCACGCGTGCTACGCCACTGCCTACAAATGACCATATGGGGGCCTGCCACATGAATCATGGGTAGCATTTTTGGCCTTTTTTCAAGTTGGGCGGGGCGGGTGCTCCGGATGAAGCCCGCCTAAAAACTGAATTGAGCTTTAAATGCTTTACCAAGATCTGGCCGGTCAATGTCGTCATTTCGAGTCTTGAGTTCCGGGCTTGAGTTTCACTTTTAGCCTGGGCCAGGGAGTGACCTCACAGTCAAGTTCAGTGCTGGGGGGGTACTTAGTAGGCCTACAAACAGTGGCGTAGTGTCATAGGGGAACGGGGGCACGTGCCACCCCCCTCCCCCAATCGATTTTAAATTTCAAAAAATCCCTGTAGGAAAATGGCCGAAAAACGGCTTGTGCCGGCAGACCCGGTGCCCCCAATCAGACCCGGTGCTCCCCCAATCGGACCACGCGTGCTACGCCACTGCCTACAAATGACCATATGGGCCTGCCACATGAATCATGGGTAGCATTTTTGGCCTTTTTTTTGGGCGGGTGCGGCGTGCCGCACCCGCCCTATATTAGTATAGTCTGACTATTGACCTACTTTTTCACATGCAGTGTTTGCAGAAAATATTCGTGCTGGTTATATACCCAAAAACCCATAGAGGTAATAGTTTACAGCGAGTTTTGTAATTATTACTTGATTTTGATATTTAAGTAATACGATAAAGTCATCATAGGCAGTAATGTGTTGGTTTTAAAAGAAATAACAAAAATAATTATTTAAGTAATAGAAATACTATTCAGAAATTGCAGCAAGATTTGCAGATGTCTTTATTTGAACAGTACCAGTTCTCCAGTTTTGTAGTTTTCCTAATCTTTGGGCTAAATTAATAGCATGATAAAGGTCATAATTTACACTGACAGCTTCGCTATGTACTTTATAGCTTGTATGTGCATTGTGCTCAGTGTGTACATAGGCTATTTCCTTTTCAAATCTTGAAGTTGTGCTTGCTGATGCTTGTATAATGTATTAGACAAATTATTAGAATGCATGTGCAGCCCTATAGATGTCCTGCATATGTAGCACCAGTAGAAATGGCCCAGGTTGAATAAAATAAATAAACCTATGAATGAATATTTTATTCCCTGGATTATATTTATCGGGACAAAATAATGATATAGTTTGACGCTTTGAAATACAGTTATGTTAATCATGATATTAGTTAGAAAGTTAAAAATAATATGGAAATCTTGTAAAATCAAACTTTTCCCCTCATAAGTTGTATCAAAACAATATATTGAGGAAATAGATATGACAGATTTTGAAATGTTGATATGGAAAATAGCCCAGACATGTTGTCTCACCAGAGAAGATGAGCAGAAGTCTTCCTATCTGATGATAAAAAAAATCTTGAAGTTGTGCTTGCTGATGCTTATATAATGTATTAGACAAATTATTAGAATGCATGTGCAGCCCTATAGATGTCCTGCATATGTAGCACCCGTAGAAATGGCCCAGGTTGAATAAAATAAATAAACCTATGAATGAATATTTTATTCCCTGGATTATATTTATCGGGACAAAATAATGATATAGTTTGACGCTTTGAAATACAGTTATGTTAATCATGATATTAGTTAGAAAGTTAAAAAATAATATGGAAATCTTGTAAAATCAAACTTTTCCCCTCATAAGTTGTATCAAAACAATATATTGAGGAAATAGATATGACAGATTTTGAAATGTTGATATGGAAAATAGCCCAGACATGTTGTCTCACCAGAGAAGATGAGCAGAAGTCTTCCTATCTGATGATAAAAAAAAACCTCTAGGTATGATTACGAAAATGTTTTAAATAACTATTATCTACAAAACTTTTATAACAATGTTTTATATAAAATGCTAATATGAAACGTTTTCTGTTATGATGTGAAGGGTTAATATAAAAACAGGGAAAATCTGTTCCAACTGACCAGCAGGGAACCAAAGGATGGATCCAAACGGATACAACAGTGTCACACTAGCAATGGATATGATTAAAATCAGGGAAAATATGTCACAACATCCAATGGGGGAATAACATAAACGTATAAAGTTAAAAACTCTTTTAACTTTGTTTATACGTTTTGTGTTATTCCCCCATTGGAAATCGATGTTGTGTCGTATTTTCCCTGTTTTTAATTGTGAAGGGTTGCTCATTCTTTCATTTTTCTTGACAATTTTCATTTGCCCGCCCTATTCCTTTTAAAGGAATTTTTATTATATCAATGGTCCTTTTTTCAAAGTTTTTTCAATGTCCTCGGAAAATAGCCCAATTTTGCCTCAATCTAGTTAAAATTTCGCAATTGTCCAAAAAAATTTAGAAAAATTTGTAAAAACTATTAAAACAATATGGGTTAAATTTGGACGAAAATTTTGAATTTTGGTAGGCCTAGGCCTATATCAACAACGGGTCCAAATTAGGCTTGAAAATTTGGTATATTATGAGCTTTTATGGGTTCACTTCATAATGGAAAGATTTCTATACAAAAACGATTCTCTTATTATTATTAACCATCTATGCCAAGCAAGCAGGACAGCCGACATTTACTTCACTAAATTTGAGAAATCAACAAAATTCAGCAACAGTCAGCGTATCTTGGTCATATTACAATCGTAGTATCCAGCGACACGTTGGCCAAAATATGCGTTCTTTGATTGGCTATTCTAAATAAATAGTTTGTCACAATCGCTTCTCGCGTTGCTTGTAGTATAAACTAGTAACCATTCGCGTTCGGGGCAAAGGTTATGTTTACAAGTTCGCTATGCATGCTGAAAATGCGACAGATTGGTTGCTGCTATGATGCTAAATGAACTGATTGCAGCTCACTCAGTTGTGCAGCAAGCAAAGTGATGGAAGTTGCAGTGCTATGTGCGGACCAGAAGTAGAATTTGCAGTCAAGCTCATCCTTAATAATATTTTGCCGTCTTGGATTTACAATTCTTCTGTTCTGAGATTCTGCATGAAAACACAATATTCCATTTGATGTGAGTAAATAAAATGATCATTGTATTGGACTCTGGCAAACTTTACAACAGCGCTCATTTGAGTCTCCTCATCAGGCTTATCCAGCCTCTAGTGTTCTGAATTTTAATATTTCACAATTGAACATTAATTTTGTTTTCTAATATTTGTGCTAATATATTTTTCTATATTTTTTTTCTTCACAGAAATTAGTGTTATTGAAGAATTTGTTGACCAAACAACAAAGCTTGTGAAGGAAAATGAAGAAGCCACATTTTATTGGAGCTGTCATTGCAGCCACTGTGTTTTTCATTTTTTCTTCCCATTTCTACATTTTTTTTCCTTTTTTGCATCAGCAATATCAGTATTCTATTTATTCACATTGCTGGTAGCAGATGGAAACCTCACTTTGATGGCATATGAGGCATTGGGTAAAAACGGCGGTAAGTAGTTTAATCATTTTGATTAAAATCTAATGTAATTTTTTGATAGAAACAATTTGTCATTATTGCCATGGTTTCCAATGACCATGTCACGATATTGTGGCAAATTTGATCATGATATCGATTATATCCCGATAAATCAGTGGGCTTATAAAGTAGGCCTGTAGACACAAAAGGCATTTATATGTTCGGTATCACAACAGCCAGCAGCCTAAGATTGTGGTGGGGGAATACTTGGATGACTTACCTTTTTGCACCTACCCCCTGCCAGTGGTTATATAGTTCGCAACACAAACTTAAAAAAAAACACGGGCAAAACAAACACATTTATCGGTATCGGACATTTTCATATTGGTGCTGCACTGAAGTGTCATCTCAGTTTGGGTGCGCCGATGTGGATCATGTGCTAATGAATATTGATTTATTCTGGATAAATAATGGAGTATTAGTTACAATTTCAAGCATAGGAGTTTAGGCAAGAAGAAGCTGTGTAATTAATATTATGACAAACATGCAACTATTTAAGCTACAGGAGCCTTGTATTTTTTAGTACAAACTCTAATTGAGATCATGTAATTGCGTTGCACTACCTTTTTGCATACACTTTATCCCATACCGTTGTGCAGGGCTACTACGGTATGAGTTCCCTGTACTAGCCAGTGGTAGCCAGGGGAAGGGGCGCAGCTGCCCCCCCCCCCATGCGAGAAGTCTTCCCCTTTTTTGTACTTTTTAGTCCATTTTGACCATTTTTGTCAAAGTTCCACTCCCCTAATAAAAGTTGTCTCCCCACCCCTTTGCCCAACCTCTGAAAAAGTGCTGGCTACGCCACTGACTCCTAGACTGGAGCAATATAAACTCAAAATTTAGAAACAAATTGTTCTCTGTAACATAAGACTAATGAAAGTTGATTCTAAGTTTCCTGTCTCCTGCCTGCATCACTTTTCATTTTGGCCAAAACTTTCATTACTTTCATGAAAAAGTCAATGACAATTTATGATTTCAGCAGTTTGTCTTTAGTTGTAGATGCTGTAACAATGAAATTTTAAGGATTCAATCAATCAATCAATCAATCAATCAATCAATCAATCAATCAAATTATTTATCAAACAATACATGCAAATTTCTTTTCATTTTGATAAAAAGAAGCTCAAATCTTTTCTCAATCATGTCTGTAAAAATATATGCAATACCTGTTTTGACATGGTCTAACATCAGGCAGGTAAATAGCATTGCGATCTACCTAGCTGAAAAGAATTTCACTTGTTATTTAGGGGCTATCATTTTCTTCTGAAGGGGAATCCCAAATTTACAAAAAGTTGGCATCATTAAAATTGGGACCTCCATATTTCGGCAACAAAAATTTTATGACCTCTCCCCACACTGATACACCTTACCCCCAAACAGACTAATACTGTATTGAAATCAGTCTTTTTGAATAAAATAAACACACTATCTGTGGTCATCTTGTGACTCCCTACATTTTGGTCATCAAAAATTTTATGAACCCCCCTATATTTCTTTCCAAAAATTTATGACCCCCAGTATATTTGGGACACCCCCTTCTGAAGAAAATAATAGCCCCTTACCTCCTGTCTTACATCAACAATAAAGAAATACAGTCAAAATAATGAATAATGAAAAAGTCACCTCATCACTCTTAACAAAAAATATATGTGACAGGAAACTTAACATCAACTTCCAGTAGCCCGAGATAGATAACACTAATCAGGTTCAACACAATTAAAAAGTGTTTGTATTGTTGAGTATGAAATATATCTTACACAACACCTTATGATTTCAAATAAATGCCATCAAAATCTCATTGACAAGTCTGAAAAGGGTTGCCGATATATTTTTTGGGGGTGATGGGGAACATAAGTCCAACAATGTTCTTAAAATTGGCCATTATTTTCCCCCAACAAGTGGAATTTCCTGATTTTAAAATATTTTGACAAGGGGTGAACAAAGCCCAATGGGGGTAATGCCCCCATGGTTGTTCCACCACTGTGTATTATTGACCACAAAAAAATATTATTTGGTTCTCATCTAGAGGAAAAAATTGCCTTGTACCTGGTAATTATGCTGTGAAAATGGGTAATTTAGCTTAATTTTGACACACTGTTTGACCTTGGTGTACACCAATGAGAGAAGTGAACTTTTTTGAGTGCCCCTACCCCAGGCCCCCACCCTTTTCAAAGCATAAATCTACATTCTGCACCTTAATTTAGGCACCTCTTGACTCTTGCACAATCATTACCAATAGCTACCAATGAAACTTCAGAGTTCAAGACCAACTGACCCCATGCAGGTTTTGGTCACTGAACTAGTAATAATTTCTTAATGGAGATGTGCATACTGTAGTGTTGCTAAGTTACAGCACATCTGAGAGGAAATGTGTTTGCTGTTTCCAACAAAAGCCAACATTTGACGTCATTCGTTTTAAAGTATTAAGAAATGTGATTGCCCCCTAACCCTATATTATAACAGTCCATAGCCAGTCATTCTTTAGGGGAAATATACAAATCTGAAAAAGTGGACTTCAGTGCAGGGGGTTGTCCAGTGGCGTGCGCAGCACATTGAACGTGGGGGGGCAAGTTGTTCCATTCCCCCGATTGGAGTCTGATTTATAGGAGCAAATTTGGATGTTTTTAACGTTTTTCCCGAAACTCCCGAATGACCAATCTAAAGCGGTGGGGCATGGCCCCTGCCCGCCCCTTTGCATGCCACTGGGGTTGTCTGATGTGTCCCTTGCAAAATGTGAGTATAGGCAAGACATAGGCAAAATCACACACTGGGGTGGAATTTTGAGGGTATTTTGAATTTGAGGTGATGTCCACCCCACAGCAGGTTTGCTCTTAATTATACCAATAATCCTAATCACATTATAATTTCCTATTCTTAACCATATCAACCCCAGTGCTAAGTCTAATCCTAACCCATAAAACCTAACCCTAATCCTAACCTTAGAACCTAATCCTAATTCATCAGTGTGGCCACTTTATTTCTTAAGTCTTGCCCCAGTTTCATATCCATTCCTACAATTTGAAGAACATTCATTTTGTCATGTTTGTGAAAGAGTCATGATGTATTAAAATGGAGGATTTCCTGAATTGCTTTATGTGATGGCTGATTGATGACAACCTTGTAAGTTTTCCTTGGCAACAGTTTTCCCTAGCATTGTGTGGTGATCCAAAACCATGCTATATCATAAAACCTGGCTATGTCCAGAGAGAGCTGCTGCCAGTGACTGCTAATTCTTTTTTCTCGGGGACAGCGGTTAGTGAGTTGTGAGCTGTCACTGGGTTTTTAGCAGTTCTCAGTATATAGCATGATGCAGAGTATAGTATATAATGTGTAATAAAAAAAAAAGGCCCTGTGGTAGGGCTAGCCCAGTACTGCCCACACATGGTCTCAACCAACCAACCATCATTTGTTTGTTTTTTCCACAAAAACTACATCTATACAAAATAAAAAGTTTAAACCCAAATCATGACATAAATTATTATGTTAATATATAAATCCCGGGATATAAATTAATCATCAAACCCCTTTGGGATGATATGGTTAAAACTATTAGAAATATAAATGATATTGATTTTGATATCTCAACATTTGATGACAATTTTTGGGGTACCTGATGACATATGTTTTTGACATACTTGTTCTTGAGTGTGAAATATTACATTTATGTGTAATTTCAAAACAAAACTCCCACCAGGCTTTTATTAAAGTAAATAGGGAAACTGGGTATTTCATTGCTAAGAAGAAAAGCAAACTCTCTTGCCATTTTCGTAAATGGAGATTTGACATCTAATTTTCTGGTTTATCTTGTATTATGTTTGGGCAGTGTGGCTGCATTTATATTTTCATGGCCCTGGGCAAAGTTAAAATTTAGGGTCCTACTGGCTATCCATATCCATGTGTTACACCCCACCCCACCCCACCCCACCCCCCCCCTCACTCACTGTAACCTATTTCTCATTCCAAACTCACTACATTTTCCTGATGTTTCCTTCTTTTCGCCAGCCCATAGGGCTGGTATCTAATTCTTAGATGGGATTTGTGTACACTAAAGATTATAGCCTTCTTATATTGGTATGAATTATTTTTTTTACTTCTTGTGGTGGAAATGTTTTTGATGTCTGCTAATTCGATTTGCAAGGAAAAGAAAGTATGTTTTGCCGTTTCAACGAATCTAAAACGATTGAGTATTGCCAAAGTTATGTTTGAATTAATTATGACTTAAAAAGTTATCATAGGTTAGGCCTACACATATAAACATAAACTTGTTCTGCAATCAGCATATCAAAAAAATGACATGGTCAACAATTAGTAATTAAATGATCACTGGAACGAGGTCATATCAGTGGTCATATCATGTTGGTGCTACATGCGACGGATTCGCCGGTCATTTGTCGGACGTTGAACGATTGAATATAAGACGCCTGCAGGATTATTAGCGGCCACAACGCATAGAGAGACGAACGGGAATCGGACCCCCAAATCCGGTCATTTGTCGGTTGACTCCCAAATCCGGTCATTTGTCGGAAGGATCGGATATAAGACGCCTGCAGGATTATTAGCGGCCACAACGCATAGAAAGCGAGCGGAATCGGACCCCAAATCCGGTCATTTGTCGGACGTTGAGCGATCGGATATAAGACGCCTGCAGGATTATTAACGCCACAACGCATAGAGAGACGAGCGGGAATCGGACCCAAAATCCCACCGAATCTTCTGCCGGACTGGTGATTTTTCCACCGAATAAAATATTTTTGTATTCGGTGATGTACGTTGATCCAGTCCGTCGTAGTGTGACAGACCTATTTGCAGGAGTTTCGGACTAACAATCAACACATTCAAAAAATACAGTTTAAAGGTGAAGATTGTAGTGAATGATCAGTCCTTTATCATGTGCTTACCACTATCTACTTTATAGTAAACTATACATTGCGAAATAATATAAAATCATTTTAAAATAAAATGTGCATGTAAGTTGAGTTTATTGCAATGTATTTCTTGATTTTAATAATAAGCATGGGTAAAAAGCAGTAAAGACAAAAATACAGAACAATTTGGAATAATGAATTAAAGAGTTGACAGGAGTTATAGGAGTTAATGTTTTTTGCTGTTTCAGTGTGCATGTTCTCACCATTGATGGTTTGGTGAACTGTCATGTAACATGGATGTAAGCGTGATCCTAAAAAATGCCTTTCACGGTGACCCAAACTATTTACAAGACCTCTTCTGCATTGAGGCTGGCCTTCCCTTTTAAAGGGAATTTGTTATTGTATAATTTAATCTCATTTGGTTTTTTCCTGCCAAATTTGGGGCCCTGTGGATTTTGGGTCCTAACCCTGTGGTAACCAGCCCTGGGGCCAGCTTTGTAGTAATAATTATACTAGGTACTCTGCTAGGTACTAGTGGTAGATATGGCTTCATTGATCTTTTGGTTTGTCTCCTAACATATTAATCCTCTCCACCCAGGTGTCGACTGCAGACGACAAGTTTTTTAAAAAAAATTCAAAAATATCAGAGTTGTACATTTTCATGACCGTATTTGGAATCAGCATGAAAAATGCATTTAATAAAATGAGTAGGTTCAGTGGTTCTTAAGATAGCTTTAGTGTTGATGGCTATCACACAGAGCATTAAGAAGGATCTGTGTCACATATGTATTCTGACAATGCAGTTATTAACCATAACAGAGTACCTGTCATCATACTAATTCAACCATGTCACTAATAATCACAAAATCATATGGTAACGGCATCATCATAAGACATTTATAATGTTTGCTGTAATTGGATGAACAATTGAACATGGATGATAATATCAGAAAATTAATAACTTGGGCGACAGGGAAAAAACATGTTCTACAGGGCTGGCTGACCTAGACTGAAAAAAGTAATCTGAGCATTTTTTTTTCAGACTTTTCAAGCTTTCTGTGATATCTTCCAAAAAATAATAATATGTGACCCAATCTGATCCACTCAGGCCAAAGTCAGCAATATTGAAAATTGAGTTACTACTATATTACTAAGCTGCTCAGCATGTACAATTAGTGATGTTGAATCCCCAGGTCTCTTGAATACTTGATGGCAAAGTTATGAGCCTTTTATATGTGTATTTTCTTATGTTTTTATTGTTTTTTTCTTCTCCCTTTTTGCCTATATCTCAGTTTCGTTATTGCCGACTTTAGCCTGATTGGACTAGATCTGGTCACAGAAACTCGATCCACCTGTAGAAAAGGCTTTTTTCTTCACTGCCTTGCCAACATCACTTTTAATACAATGATGATTCAGTGCTGTTATATAATTTTCAAAAGTAAAACTGTCAAATGCTGTTTATAATGTCCTTACATTTCCAGGCAGGAACCCATAAATTAGTTTCTTCAGTCCATTATTTTCCAGGAACATTTAATGATGATTCATTTTTAGTTCCCTAATAAAAGTATAGAATTATTACCATCATTTCCATGCAGGATAAACAAATAAGTATTTTGTTGATAAAATGTATAACATCACAATTTCCAAGAATAAAATTGAGCACTGTCTTTGCTAGAATTTCAAAATTCTTGGTAATGAATTCCCTTCATGAATATTGAAAACTGGGTCATATTAATGATCTTTATTGTGTATACTCTCAAGCTTTTATTAATTTTAAATTTGCCCATTTCATTCATTTATTTGCAGATGATCTTCAAGGTAAAGTTATTTGGATAACAGGAGCATCAAGTGGAATTGGAAAAGCTCTGGCATTACATTTAGCAAGAAAGGTAAGCAATCAGTTGTCTTTAATCGTACCTTGCTATCACACATATATATTTCAAAAGATGTAACAAATTTCAGGCAATATTATCTTGAAAGGTGTATGATATTGAGATTTAATCAGACCCGTAGCCAGGGTTTATTTTGGGTGGATGCGACATGACAGGCAGGCTCAAAAGGGGACTTTTGTGAATTTTTTCTTCAAAGATGTGGTGATTTTTAACATTTTTATAGAAAAAGTGGAGCTTTTTATTCAGATTGGTATTTAGGGGTGTGTTTGTTGCATTACTTTGGCTATTACTTTGGATTTGATATAGGGCGCCCTATTTTGAGGCTGAAATTACAAGATTATGTTTTGAACTGACATTATCAGACATTGGCATGATTGGGAGGATGTCTGATAATTTTCAAATATTTGATAATGGTTGGTAGCAGTATGTTTGATTTGAAATGTTCTTAATATTCAAGCTTCAAAATGATACATAACTTGGCTTAAAAGACCTCACTTTGTGTGTGTGAACTTGAATTAACTATTTTTCAAAAACACCAACATGCCACTTAGATCATTCTCAGCCCACATTTTGTATGTGCATGTGAAGCAAAATTTCTATTTGGGGGTCTATAATCTATGGAGTTTAGATTTGGGTCACATACTCTGCACTTTCACATTTTCTACCATGAAATTGAGACTGACCTGTTAATAAAGGTGTAACATATAATGTACTATGTGTCACCCACATTCCTGATCTAATGTTGCATTCATGTTTATAAAGTGGTTTAATTGTTATAATTTTGAATTCCTGCATGTATTGAAAGTATTTTGTTCAAATGTAAGGTCACTGGAATGACTTTTTAAAAGTTTGGTGAATTTTGATGTTTGTCATTAATATATCACTTATTCTCAATTGTTCGTTTTAAAGGTGTGCTTTCTCTCTTTCAAATTGTTTTCTAGTTATATAGGGGTCCTAAATTTTGTCTAAAGGCCCTCATGTGACATTGCATACTGAACATGATTCAACAATGGCATATGACTGGGAAGGCATGCAGTCCTTGTCTGAAAAACTCCCGGGAAAAACTGGGATAAAATGGACCAACAGTGATGTGTATCTTTCTTTCAGCCCATTTTAGACCCAATTTAATGTAAAAGTTGCACATTTTGTGCAATGGCATAACGTCATAGGGCACAAATAATATACTGAAACATTTCTCATGGTGATGTTATTTTGTGAGCAGGACAATGTATTGCATTATATAGCATTGTAATGCTGCCTGTGTTGAAAATTTTGCCTGTTGTGCCCCTGATTTTTTGTTAAAGCGTATAAAGAGCATATAAATTTTTTGTTCTACTTTACAATTCTAAAAAAGTAATACTATAACAACATTACTGACTTTGTTCAAAAAGTTGGCAAAAATCACTTGGCATTTGTTACTGTGCACAGCAACGAAGTGCGAATTTTGATATGCTTGAGTAAATTCACATAAGGTGCTGCACCTAACTGCATGCATGCAACACCATTCTAATGATTTTGATCATCTTCTACTCTTCCCTGAGTAGATCATTATAATATCAAATCTAAACACCATGCCATAGAATTCACCATATCACGTCCAAGCTCACATTGGGCGCCCCATTCCTTTTTTAAAGGAATTTTTATTAAATATCAATCCACAATGTTTATATGTGTCTTTGCTAATTATAAACAGAGTACCGGTATATGAAACATGGTACTATACTTTAAGCTTAAAGACTCCTAGTACTTGATATGATAATAACACCCGTCTCAGAGACTCTGAATGTCACCCAAGTATGAAATTAACATCTGGCATCCTTTTTACAAATTTGCATGCATATTGTCTAAAACAGGGAAACCATTCAGTGGCATTTATGAAATGTGCGCATTCATAGGATCTTATGCTGGAACTAAAGTTTGTTCGGCTTATATAAGGCAGAAATTATTCGGCTTTTGTTACTTGCGCGCATCAATAAAGTCCCAACTCACGCCCACGTAAATTCACATAAGCGCACGCCAGTCACACATTACGCAGAGCACAAGTAGTGTAATATTACGCCCAACTGGATGCATGCCCGCCATGCATGCTATACTAAATCAATACATGGTATTATGAGTCTTATTTTTTCTCGCCTTACTTATATAAGCCGAACAAACTTAAACTTGAAATTATTCTAAACAGACTGTAAATCCATCACCTTTCAAGGTTGTAAATCGCAGCAAATGAATTTTCCAAAGGGAAATGGGAAGTGCGCAAGATTGATTCTATCCCAGGCTAATGATAGTCTTGTTTCATTATACTGGTACATTTACATCATGATTCATTAATAATGGTAGTATATTAGTACTATAGTGGTAGTATATCAAAGAGGCCCAATGTTTTAGTTTATAAAATTATAACTCTACATGTAAAGCGTATTTGAAAGCAGAAGTGATAGAAACTATCACTGAAACTTTTATAAAATAATGTCAGTATTTAAAGTTGTATAAATTTGTACAGGACCGTAGATGAATATGTTGCTGGAGATTTTAGAATGTAAAATAACACCTCTCTAGTAAAGATGATTATGCTTCTGAGAAAAGTTACATGGTAATCTTGATGTCATGTTTTATAACTTATGATGTTGTGTGTTTATATATTAGCTACAAAAATAAATAATTTTTTTAATAGTCTGTGCCCCACTCTGAAGAAACAGTGATGAAAACTGACGACCTATGCCCGCTGCCAGAGCCATGTGGGTGAAATGTCTGTCTGTTATGGTTTTGCCACTTTGTCACACCAGTTTAGAAGTATATAAATAATTTATGTTAGATCAAAATCACATCTACGTAGTACTGGATCTTATACTTTGTATTATGTTAATTCCATTAAGTTATTATATAGGTCTACAAATATTTATCATGTTTTCATTCCACATTTCAAAGCATAACAAATTCTTGTTATTATTTTAATCATTGCATCATCATTGTAATCATAATTCTCGCTATTCACAATAAGGGCGCCGCCAGCGGTTTGCGATGTAATCGTGATGTATCATGGGAAAAGGTCGACATCCAAGTCCGCGCAATACGAATATTTCCATGCTATTACATAGGAACACGTGACAATATTTTTTAGTTTGTCAATATAACGGTATTACACGCAAATCGATAGAGAAAAATTAATTGTGCACATTTCAAATCACATTATTAAGTATTATTGAGTATCGATTCGCGTGTAACACCTTTATTTTGACAAACTAAAAAATATTGTCACATGTTCCTATGTAATAGCATGGTAATATTCGTATTGCGCGGACTTCGATGTCAACCTTTTCCCATGATACATCACGATTCCATCGCAAACCGCTGGCGGCGCCCTTATTGTGAATAGCGAGAATTGATATGATCAGCATCATCATCAACAACATCATTGTCATCATCATTGATGCATGCAGTCATCATCATCAGCATCATTGTCATCAATCAGCATCCAAACATCATCTCCATCATAATAGAAAAATCATCATTATCATTGGTTTCTCTATTTACATACCGTAAAATGGGATAACTTTTAAAGCAGTGGTTTTTAAACCACTGCTTTCCAACAAAACCAATTAGATTTCAAATTAACTCTTTTTTATGACATTAGGGTTACCTTCTACACCCTGAAGTTGAAAAAGATGTTTTTATAAGGATTTTTTTAAGGATGCCCTATAGGATAGCCTGACCAAAGTTACCCCTCATTTGGGGTAACTTTGGTCAGAGTATTACATTCCATGAAGAAAAAAAATTGATTTTCGCTGTATATGGGCAAGTTTTTTTTTGTTGTGACATTTGACCCCTTGCAAAATTAATCAAGGACACATCCTTTTTCACAAATTATATCGATTTTTATTTTTCGTGAAAAATCCCAAATATTTCCTTAATTTCGAGGAAAATGGACAATGAGAGACTATTATTTCTTTCGAACATATTTCTTTACAAATTGACACCAAATATGACTAAAAACAATATTGCTGTTTGGAATTATGAACATTAAAAAAAATTTGACCGACCAAAGTTACCCCGCTGACCGAAGTTACCCCATTTTACTTTATTATTCTCTGTACATAGGGTGCAAAACTCATATTATCGGCTAGGAATGAGGACAGCTTAAAGCAAGTGAAGGATGAATGTCTATCTAACTACTCGGGTCAGTCCAGTGATATATTGGTGCTTCGTCTAGATGTCACAGATTTTGATTCACACAAGGAAGCTACACAGAATGTATTGAAACATTTTTCTAAGGTAGATATGAGAAAAACATGAATGTTTATCTTTGGATGTAATAATAAGGTGTCACATAAAGTGGTTCAAATTGCCAGATGTAATAGTGTTATTACGAGGGTGTTTTGGCAAGGATATCAGAGGCATACCACATCTGAGTTATCTCTCCATGTACTCGCCTGTATAAACTTGCACTGCATGGGGTGTATTCTGGAGGGGGTGGAATATAGCTCAAGCCAGCTCAGAAATAACTTGGGTGTTTCTGAAATAGAACATATTTTGAAAGCTTAGTCAAAGCATGCATTGAAACAGTTTTCAAAGTTAAATGTGAAAATATTGTCTTTGGATGTTAATAATAATAAAGTGTCACAAAATGTGGTTCAAATTGCCAGATGTAATATAGTTTTATTGCCAGGGTGTTTGGGCAAGGATATCAGAGGGCATATAACACATCTGGAGTATCTTCATATGAACATTTTGTATAAACTTGCACTGCATGGGGTGCATTCTGGAGGGGAAGGTGGAATATAGCACTTGCCAGCTCAAAAAATAACTTGGTTATTTCTGGAATAGAACACATTTTGAAAGATTAGTTAAATCTTTATATAAAAAAAGTCAAATACTGCAATATTTTGGTTGACAATCACATAAGCAGGGCTAAATTAGGTCTATGAATCAGGACTTGATTATTTTTTTAAACAAACAATAAGGCCTCTTACTAATATATTTATTTAAGTAACATACAGGGGCACATTGGCGCATGCAGCGGTGCGGGCTCTGCCTTGTAATTGGTGTAATTGGTGCAGCGGTGCCATCGTGTTGTACTCTTGGGCAAGGTGCTTTACTTTACTTGCTTCTCTCTACCCAAGAGTGAAATGGGGAGCTGTTATGATTATTGTCCATTGAGTGCCGCCCCATAGGTATAAGCATGCTTATGGGCATTGTACGGCAGCTGACATATTCTAACGACAGCGGAATAAATGTAAATCGCTTTGATGCATGTGCACATGTGAAAGGCGCTGTATAAATATCAACTTTTTTTTAAATTTATGCCACTTTTCCATTTTCAAAACATTTCGTTTTGCCAAGAAGGTATCTGGTTATTACCTATTTATAGCAATCTTCATTTTATCTTCATTTTTACAGATAGACATCTTAATCAATAATGCTGGTCGCAGTCAGCGTGCATATGCTTCACAGACGATCCTAGACATGGACAAGGCTCTTCTTAACACCAATGTTTTGGGTGTCATCTCATTGTTTAAAGCTGTTCTACCTAGTATGCTTACTCAAGGCCATGGGCAGATAGTCAATATGAGCAGTGTTTCAGGAAAGATGGGCACCGTGTTTGCAGCTACGTACTCTGCAACTAAATTTGCACTACATGTAATGAGATACTTATGATATTTTACTCTTGCATGCCAAAACTGACATTTTTGCCAATTAGGTTGCTTTTGCCATAGACAGCAGCACACTCTAATTTCGTACTAGTCATTTTTTTGAGTAGGATCTCTACTCATTTATTTTTGATCCCTATTTTGATGGGAGATACTGTTCATTTTGATTAGGTGTATTATCATTTTGAACCGACAATCTTATCAAAATTATTAGTTTCCGTTTCATTTCAACAAGTAACTTTTCAAATTGACAAGATCCAACTCATTATTTGGCAAGATTATCCATTTCATTAACAAGATTCTGTTAAGTCCCCCTCTGACAAGACAAAACTACTGAAATTGGAATTTTGGTCTTTTTTGACAAGACAAACTACTCAAATTTGATAAGTTGGGTCATTTTTTAAATTACAAGGCAAACTTGTCAGGTTTTCAAATTTGATAAGTTTCTTGTCATTTTGATGAGAATAACCGATTCATTTTGAAGAGAGAAATCTGTTATGTCCCCATCTGAATAGTTTCCCTTACCAAATTTGATAAGTTTCTATTCAAAATGAGTAGATCGTTTAAAAAGTTAAATGTCTATGCTTTCATCTACGATGACAGTAGTCAGGTCATTCACCTTTTTGGTAAATCCCAAAAGCCTTTGCGGATAGACCTGTGATGTCATCATGTTGATACGCACATTGTTGCTGCGCACTTCACAACTTTCAAATGCACAGAATAAATGTTTAACAATAGGCATACTTTTTGTATACTATATAAACAGCTTAATATCATCATAGTGTATTTGATATCTACTAGGGCCTAATGGCAATGTTCTTTTTTGTGTTTTTCAGGGCTATTTTGACGCCGTTCAAACGGAAATATTCGATAGAAATATTCATATCACAAATGTGTGCCCAGGTCCAGTAATCTCAAACATAATACAGAATGCAGCTCAGAAAGATTTTGACCAGGTATTATTTTTATGTATTTTCAGAGTTTTTATTTCAAATATGGACCAACATAGAATAGCTGGGGATGCCGGAATAGCTGGGCAATGCCCAGTACCAAACTATTTTATCTTGATCCTAATAAATCCATAGGTTCTAAATCTCAGTGACCTAGCTAGGGGTTGTGCATGGCACCCAGGACAAGGATACAGAATGGCGCCCCAAACTTGTAAAATATTTTTTGCCAAAAGAAATTGTTTCCAGGGTGCTCGAGAATCTAAAAAGCAAGGTGTGGGAATAAATTTTTCAATGCACATATTTGTAGCAATTCAAATTTTGTTCATTTTTATGCAAGCAGGCAAAAGGGAAGAAGCAAATTTGCAAATTTTGGCAACATATCATATCAGTGCACACAAAATTTTGAATTTTTGGTCAAATTTTTTTTAACCAAGGGCGACTTGGCGTCCCGTAAAACGGCAACTCGTTAATAGCCACATATGCTTATTAACACATTTTTATGGAATGATATACAGGTGGTATTTTCATGGTGTACGCTATCTTCTGAAGATAGCTCACATTACATACGGTATGTAATATGTTGTCATTTAGCTGTTCACTGCCTTCTACAAACCACAAAAGAAGAAAGTGGAAGTATATTCAAATTACAAATTAATGGGCCATTCCAGTTGAAATCCAAACTACCCCTGTGAAAGATTTTGGAAATATCTTTCACAGGGGGAGTATGAATTTCAAATGGAATGAACACACAAGGCAACTTAATTTGAATTTCATACACCCTCTGAGAAAGATTCAACCTGAATCTTCCATGGAGTGAGGGTGAATTTCAAATGGAGCTGCTAATGTACATGTGGTCATTCCATTTGATATTCATACTCGCCCTGTTAAAGATATTTTCAAAATCTTCCACATGGGTATTGTGCACTACAGGGTTGAGTGAAGGCATTTCCCACTTGGCTCCAGCTCCCTTGATGCTCAAACAACCCTGCAAAAATTAACCAGATTTTTAAATGGAAGCTATTAAGACTAAAATCATAAACCACAAATTTCAGGATTTTGCCTAGTGAGAAACATCCCACCTTAGCGTCCTTAATCATATGGGTGTCTATCGTGCTACGGTGGGAACATATTGTGTATATTTTCCATTCACCACACAATTTCAATGGACCCTGGACAAAACCAGTTGTCAAGTTGGCTCCACGAGCATGCTGTGTGGACTATATTTACTGGGGACCATCATGATCTTCCGCCGACTTCCGCTACATGTTTCGGGACTACAATATTGGCCAACATAGTGAAGAGTTAGTATTCCATTTAAAAAAAATGGCAGTATGATAACAGTCAATGTCTGTGCTGACGAAACTAAGTTGGACGTGATCAACTAACAGTATATAATACCGAATTTATTAATTTGTTTTGAACAATTCATTGATGCCAGCACTGGTGGCATCCATTACTGCCTGTAGACAGAATGTCTGGAAAGGTGATCTCAACACTGTGGGTGGTCAATTTTTAGACCAAAATTTTCTAAGTTTGTGCGAGCATAACAAGACTTTCCGTCGATGGATTTT
The DNA here is from genome assembly GCF_039555335.1 of Amphiura filiformis. Classification (NCBI taxonomy): domain Eukaryota; kingdom Metazoa; phylum Echinodermata; class Ophiuroidea; order Amphilepidida; family Amphiuridae; genus Amphiura; species Amphiura filiformis. The sequence goes on along the minus strand of NC_092632.1, from coordinate 78,984,199 downwards.
TATTTCCATCGGTAAATATTTTCTAAATTAAGTTTTTCATAACTTATTAAAAAGACAGAGACCCCTGCTGTATAATAAACTACCTAGGTAAGTTTTGAGTAATCTTGATGAAAATTATCAAAAAAGTGCCTATTCTTTTGTGTGTGTATGGTCCATCACCTGTCACTAGGTAGTCTTGTAACATGTCTAATGGCGCTGCCCATGGCCACTCAATGAATTGTTTAATTCGAATTAATCAATTCGATATTATAGACTGACTAATTTTGCCCTTTTGAAAACATGCAAATACCTTTCCTTTACCATTGTCAGCATCAAAAATTTTTTTTTTTCTTGCAGCCTCCACTGAAGAGTGCAGATGGATATGGTGAGCGCTCATTCTGGTTTCTAATGACAGCAGAGAGGTGTGCAGAATTAACCACCATTGCCATGGCCAATCAATTAGGAGAGGTCTGGGTCTCTAGGCAACCAATCTTATTCTTGACATATTTTGCTTATTATCTACCTCATTTATATTCATTGTAAGTTGAATATTAAGGGTGCAAGAAGGAATATAATTATTTGAAGGGAATTTTAGGCTTAATTTTCAGTTTATCCTTAGTGTAAGAGAGCACGAAATACTAATAGGATTAGAGTTAGGATTTAGAGTTAGGGTAAGGGTTAGGGGTAGGATAAAGGTTAGGGTTAGGATTAGGGTTAGGATTAGAGTTGGGATTTGTTTGGTATTCTTTTACATGAAGGATACACCTAATTTTCCAAAAAATTGCTGCAAAAAGTGGAAATTTACATAATTTAGAGAGGGGGTTGCCTAAAAATTGCCCCCCCAACAAAAGCAACAATCATCAGGGGCATAACCCTTTGGGACAGATTTTCAGTAAAATTAGGATGGGAAAAATTCATTATTTTATTAAATCTGCCCTTTTGGGGTATCTTTCCCCTCTTTCATTCTCAAATACTGTGCTTCCCCCCATGACGAGGCTAGTTTACACTCCTGCATGAAATGATATATTTCAGTCAGTTAATGTTAAGGTTTTATAAATCCTATCAAATTCAGTCCTTCCTGCACTCATCTTAAATATTGTTTAAAAAAATACTTTTTTGTCCTCCACAAGTAAGTAGGCTACAGTGGCATGCCTGACAAGGGTTGGAAACATTTCACCCTTGCCAATTTTGAAGGGGGTGCACCAGCTCTAAAGGGGATAACCTGTTGTGAATTTTTACTTCAAAAAGGGCTGATATTGAATTTTACAGAAAAAAGTGGACCTCTTTATTCAGATTGTGATTTTGGGTGATTCATGACCCCCTCCATGGCTTTGGCTACACCTATAATTATAGGGATGCATAGGCATGAGACAGGTTCAATAAAAAAGAGGAAAGAACAAAAATGAATTCAAATCTTTTATACTTTTAGTTTACAGGGAGGAAAATATTCAAAGTAGGTATTCCTCAGAGGAGCAATCACCCATTACAATTTTGAGGCATTTTACATGTTCAAATTTAATACAGAAGTTATAAAATAACTACACACTCTGCAAGTACTTAACTTGTAAAAAGCTTAACTTTTGTGTTTATTTCATGTTTTCAGTTTTGGTAAGAGGTTAGGCAAGAAACGTGCAGAAATAATGCTGGAATCACAAGTAAGTATCATACCCCAAACATGCTCATCTATCATGGCACAAGTTCTTTAACCCCAGTACATTTGTACATTCATTGAATGACCTTTGAATAAAGTGGTTACAAAACTCATTCTCCAAAACTTCAGGTCAAATTTTGTAACCTGATTGTTTAATGGCGGTACCGCACTGGTACCATCAAAGATGAGATCATTTTGGTCCATAGTGTATATATAGCAGCTACTTACTGCTGCTGAATACTAGTATTCCTTATTATGTACTCTGCACTTGGCCTCAATCACTAGGATCCACAACATGCTCATCAAGGCACAGTTCTTTAACCCCAATACATTTGTACATTCATTGAATGACCTTTGACAATTTGGGTACAAAAACTCATACTCTGCAACTAGAGGTCATATTTTGCACCATGATTGTTTCATTGAGGTTATTGAACTATGCCGTTGAGATGAGGCCATTGTGGTCCATAGTGAATATCATCTGATGCTGAAGTACACTGAAGTCTTATTGAAAGGTTATATGTACAGAGCAAGTGTACAGGATATTAAAAAGTGAACATACACTATGGACCACAATGGCCTCATCCCAATTCCATAGTTCAATAACCCCTATTAAACAATCAGAGTGCAAAATTTGACCTCAAATTGCAGAGTATGAGTTTCTGTACCCAAATTTTTAAAGGTCATTCAATGAATGTACAAATGACTTTGGGTTAAAGAACTGTGCATTGATAGATGAGCATATTATGGATCGTAGTGAAATTCATTAAAGCTCAAATCCCAGATCATTTGATTGTGTTTTTCATTAGAATTTGATCCCGATGGTGGTGCAGGTGCATTTAAATGCGAAAGAGTAGAAAATTATTCACATTGTGTTCAATTCCTTGTTAAAAGTCAGATTGTATTAAAGAATATTGAGTTACATTGACCTAAATAATGGGCTATTCTAGTTGAAATCCACACTACCCCTGATTTCGGAAATATCTTCCACACAGGGGGAGTATGAATTTGAAATGGAATTAACACATTTAATAATAGGCAGCTCCATTTGAATTTCATACACCCTCTGAGTAAAGATTCAACCTGAATCTTCCACTGAGGAAAGGGTGAGTTTCAAATGGAGCTACCTATCGTGCTCATTCCATTTGAAATTCATACTCCCCGTGGAAGATATTTCCACAATCTTCCACAGGGGTAGTGTGGATTTTAAATGGAATAGCCCATTGCTAATGCTTGATGACCTAAATAGAAACTAAAAGACTCTTGTGTGAAAATATAATTGTTCCACTGCTATGCTGAACTCAAACCTATTTTCAGCAGAACAGTACATTTGGATATATGAGCTATGCCTGAAGGATGAAAAGTAGATTAATTTCATAAAATATTCTTTATAATATGAAGTGACCTCTCAGATAGGCAGCTCCATTTGAATTTCATACACCCTCTGAGTAAAGATTCAACCTGAATCTTCCACTGAGGAAAGGGTGAGTTTCAAATGGAGCTACCTATCGTGCTCATTCCATTTGAAATTCATACTCCCCGTGGAAGATATTTCCACAATCTTCCACAGGGGTAGTGTGGATTTTAAATGGAATAGCCCATTGCTAATGCTTGATGACCTAAATAGAAACTAAAAGACTCTTGTGTGAAAATATAATTGTTCCACTGCTATGCTGAACTCAAACCTATTTTCAGCAGAACAGTACATTTGGATATATGAGCTATGCCTGAAGGATGAAAAGTAGATTAATTTCATAAAATATTCTTTATAATATGAAGTGACCTCTCAGAGCTAGATCAAAGTGAAATATATACTGAATGGACAAACCAACCTAAAATCTTAAGTTAATAGTGGCAACTCTTTATAGGGCAACTTTATGTTACAACAGGAAAGTAAGAGTATCTACTCCCACTTCCCGAGTTACAATCATGTTGCCAAAATAACTATGATATATAATGTGTTAAGATTACAATATGAAGGAATGTAACTATTACAACTGAAATTTTGTTTTTTTTAATAGTAAGTGTAACTTACTTTTTTCAAATCTGATGAAACATTCTCAGGGGCATTATTGGGTCTTGTCAAGGGTGTTGAAGGTGCAGACCTTTTGTTTTGAATACCCTTTGCAGGACTTTTACCATAAACAAGATTTTTTTGCCATTTACAGCAGATTTTTTTATTACACTTTCCTGGACTGATGTAAAAAATTCTGCCTTAGTCCTACATAAGCAATTTATGAAGTTTTTTGGTATTTTGAGTTATTAGGATTCAACAGCTTGTTGAGGGGTGGGGAAGGGCTAAGCGTCTCTCGGTTTTCTAAAAATCATAAAAATTCAACATGTTTTGAGTTATCAATAAAACCCTCAAACCTGAGTTGTCCTATTAGTATAAAACCATCTAGTGCATGCTCCTAATTCAGACAATAGCGTATAATATTATATTTGGTTATTAATTTCAGAAGCAGAAGTAATGTTCAGATGGAAACTTGAAGAAACAAAGTGGAATTATCACATCTTTCATACAGAACCTGCTCCAAGGTGGGTCTTAACCCTAAAACTTTTGGGCCTAAAGTATATATAAGTATATACTTATGGAAAAGACTTGATGAATCCATCTTTGAAGTCAAATTTGGGAAAAATGCAGAGTTTGGGGAAAATCCCAATTTTACCAAACATTTTTTGGGAAACGTAATAAAAACATTCTTGAGTAAAAATATTTTTTATTAATTTTTAAAAACTACATATAAATATCTAGAACTTATTAAAAAAAACCCACGATTTTCACCCAAATTTCAATTTTTTTGGGTAAAGTTGATCAAAATTTAAAAAAAAAATGGGTTCTACATCATCTAGTTTTTAAAAATTAATAATAAAAAAAAATTTACTCAAGAATTGTTTTGTTAAGTTTCCCAAAAAAATTTGGGTAAAAAAACACACATAAAAACACACACACAACTCCTGTGTTGCAAAACACATAATGTCAACTGTAATATTATTATGCACTAGAAGAATTATCAACCTTGTAAAGTTATAGAATATAGTACTGTACTGCCATAATTATGATAGTAATAAATGAAAATTATCAGCTGATACAAAAACAATAGCCTTATATTGGACAGTTTAGATTTTATACCAAAAATCCCTCATAGAATTATATGAGTCTGTCATTGTATTGTGTACATAGTTCTTATGCTTGCAGAATAGTCTTCTCAGGTAATTTGTGTGCAAATTATTCAACAACACTTTCAATAATGTAGTAGTATTATACTGAATAGTAATTAGTATCAGTAAACTTAACATGAGATTTAGAGAAGGCTTAAGGAAGGGATTGAAAAGCAGCGTTTAATGCACAGTATGTTTTGTGGGCCATGAGAGCACATCAGACACATCAAATTGCATTCTGAAAACGAGAAATGTCCTTCTGATGTCAAATAATTTTGATTTTTTTTTTAATTCGCTATATAATTCAAATTTAATGGCAAATTTATATTGAAAATTTATATTTTTGACATTTATCCTCAAATCATTAGCACCAATCCGCATATGGAAACGTAGTCTCTTTTGCTCTCAAGAGTGTTCACTGACTCGTACTACAGGAAAATCCCTTTGTCGATTTCAGTCGGAAGGCATCCCTAGTCATATTTTGACATCTTAAAAAAATCCAAAAAAGATACCAACCCGGGCCGTTCAGCATTATATATGTTATAGTTTTCCCTAATTTAAGCTGTAAAAGTCATAAATGTAGGTTATTGTCGCACGGCGGACGGAAATTAAAAGCCCACCTTTCTCGTCTCAAAAATGCCTGATTTTCAGCGTCCGTACACAGAAATTTCATGTCTTTCGCCGGCTGAGTGATATTCCTGAAGGCCGTATTCCTGAACGTATTGGCCGATGATGGCGGGGTTTTCTATATTCTCTTCGTAATTTATTCCCCAAAAATATTATGTAAAAGTTTTTCTGATTGGTTAAAAAATGTCGTCGGACGGTAGGCTCAACGTGAAGCCCCGTCCAATCACGCTAGTCGTGACCTGAGCGTAATATGCAAATTCTAAAGTGGCGGATGTTGTGTTGCTACGTGTGCTGTGCACTGAGTGATGCATAATGCATTGCCCATGTTTGTTGATCACTGACCTGTGAAGATAACAAGCACACACACAGAGTATGCACAGAGCAAACTGTTCAACATTTAAAGAGACTTTTGGCCCAAAACGTTTCCATATGCTGGGAGCAGTCGGCCTGAAATGCCAAAAGTGGCTAAAAGAACAAAAAATGGGTCATTTTGTGAAAAGATGGGGACACTATTAGATTTATTAAGTTTACTTTGATCAATGATATCAATTTTAATAATTTGTCATAAAATTTGTATTATAACACAAATTCAAAAAATCAAAATTCTTTGATATTATCAGGACATTCCTCATATTCAGAATGCAGTTTGGTGTCTCTGGTCCCACAAAAATACTGTGCAAACATTGCTATCTGATTCCTCAAAGAGCTATGTCATAATGCATATGATGATCATACTTTCATTACCTACTTGACTCAACTTTGAAAATGTTTAAATTTGTCTTGTATAATATGCAGAAAACGAGTGTAAAACAAAACAATACTGGCAAATTGGAAGAACAAACTTGAACTATTGGACAAAAATGAATGAGATAAATTAGCAGATATCATTGTGTAAATATTTATTGATAGTTATTTATATGAATACTGGTTACTTGTTTTAAAGTATTTGCCTATTCATACAGATAGTTGGGTCAAGTGAGGTCAGGTCATCTGATCCCTGAAATTGGACTATATTGTGCCTTATATACACTGTTAGGGAACAAACAAAAGTTTGATGATGAAATGAAAGTCCTTTTGTTCAGGGAGGGGATCAAAAAGTCTGATTAAAGTTGTACAAAGCTTTCTATTTCAAATGTCGGTCAAAGTTGATCTTTCGGGTTGGAATTTTTAATATTTCAAACTTACATTGGGGGGAAGGAGGGGTCAGCCTCCTGTAACTAAAAGCACTTTTGTTTATAAGACATCAAATTTTTGGAGTTTGTTTCCTTAATACAGGGTGTCTCAATAAAAATAGGCCCTATGGAAAGTGGTGCATAACTAAAAATATCGACAGTAAAATACAAATTTTCTTAAAGATTCAAAAACCATGAAGTGTCTGCTTACCAGTGGTGCAAAAATGATCCAAATCCGTTCATGCGTCACTGAGATAATTAAGTTTATACAAATAGGCACATTTTTTGACCATTCCAATGGGGTAATACACGTTAACAATAATTGTAGTTTATTATCAAAGAAATAAAAGAAAACGCCAAGTGTTGCTGAGTAGGAGTTTAAAATCAATCAATCAATCTCCCAAAGAATGTTTTTCACATGTTTCTCTTTGGTTTAAGGGCTCGGATAGCAACGTTTGCACAGTATTTTGGGACCTGAGAGCACACCAGACATATCTAATACGAGGAATGTCCTTCTGATGTCAAATATTTTTTACTTTTTTGAAATTCGCGATATAACACACATTTTATGGGAAATTATTAAATTTTGTATTTTTGATGTTTAACCATCCTCGAAGTAAACTTCATCAATCTAATTATATGTACTTAGGGCATCAGTTTAAAATTTTAACCTTTCATATTGAAGACCCATTTTTTGTGTGTGTTTTGGGGAAAAAAATCTTTTTATGATAGACAGCTTTTCGTCCCAGTTACATTTTAAGTAGGTACATATCAATTAGTTTATACAATTCACTTACAGGACTGTAAAATTTCAAAAATATCAATGTTTAATCATTTGCCATAAAACGGCATCATGTCGCGTATTAAAAAGATATTTAATATCAGATGGACATTCCTCATTTTCGAATGAGGTCCCACAAAAATACATTAAAATGTCGCTGTTCATGTATACATTTGTCAAGCAACAGAAGGGCTGAACTTTATATTGAAGTGGCTGAAATATTTGATTTAAAAAAATTGGTTCCCTTAAAATGAAATGTCCAGGTGATAGTATTGATGGTGAAATAAACAAAAATTGATAAACAACATCAATAACAGAAAAGAGGCATAATGCATCATTGCGATTTGCTAGTTCACATCATATTGCGAATGGTAGTGCGCTTTGGCAAATATTGCATTGATATTACAGATATACTTCTGTAGGTCATGTGGTTCTCGAGTTATGTAGTAAATACTGTGCAAACGTTGCTATCCGAGCCCTTAACCCAAAGAGAAACATGTTGAAAACATTCTTTGGGAGATTGATTGATTGATTTTAAACTCCAACTAGCAACACTTGGCGTTTCCTTTAATTTCTTTTATAATAAACTACAATTATTGTTAACATGTATTACCCCATTGGAATGGCCAAAATATGTGTATATTTGTACAAACTTAATTATCTCAGTGACGCGTGAATGGATTTGGATCATTTTTGCACCACTGTTAAGCAGGCACTTCATGGTTTGTAAATCTTTAAGACATTTTTTATTTTACTGTCGATATTTTAAGTTATGCACCACTTTCCATATGGCCTATTTTTATTGCGACACCCTGTATAACAACTCATCAATAGGATAAAGACTGAATATGTTATTGATATTTTATCATTCACCAATGAGGTACAGTCTAGGGCAGGAGTTAGTATACAAATATTAACTGTCTATGAGTGTGATGGTCGAAATATAATCACGAGGTGAAAGATGGATTGTTCCATTCCACGAGCCGAACGGCGAGTGGAATGGAACAATACATCTTTCACCAGTGATTATATTTCACCATTACACTAATTTAAGACAGTTAATATTTGTTTTATATCACTCATGCATAAATTCTATTACTTAAATATTATTTAAGGTAGGAAATGCATTTTTTCTTCAACATAACACCATGTTTTGCCGTGATATACTTCACATTTTGGGGTCCACCCCATAACTAAATCGGCGAGTCCAAGAGTCAGCGCCGGCTTGGCGCAGGCGCAATCGACAGAGCACTATGATGGTAAAGACTATCACACGGAGTGGGTGATGGTAAAAATGATAAATGGTAATCAACCAATGAACTGTCTAGAATTTATGTATGAGTGATATAATAATCCCTGGCATGTGTGTCAAAGGTTACAGTAACACACAATCTATCGCTTGAAAAAGAAACTAATCAAATAATTCCTTTTATTTGAAACTTCTTAACTGGCCAGCCTGGGTTATTCAGAAACGATGCCTGACAGTGACAACATGTTTGTCTTAAGAATTGGCATTCCCATCAGGTTGCCAACTCCTGGTCTAGGGTTTGGTTTCATGTCCCCAGTGAATGCTTACTAATCAATGGTGTAGCATCAATAGGGCAAATGATATTTGCAATGGGAATTTTATTGTCTCCAAAGTATCTTTACTTTTAGCTTCTAACAAGTTTGTGAAAACAGAGAATAGGCCAGTGACCATGTAATCCATGGGCAGTAGGCCAGGGCAAATGAATCTTGAAAATCTTGAATCTTGGAGTGCCCAAAATCTGACCACCTTCTATAACCAGCTCATTGGATAAGAGCATGTCATGTGTCCAGATGCATAATAAAATGCAAAAGGAGGACCATAGACATTGTCCTCCTATCCCCTTTTGCTGGTTAAATAACTGAAGTGGGTGCTGTTAGTGTTGGACAGTCAAATATACTACATAGTTGATAGCTAGGAGCTCCTAGGGTTGGTATTCAGGACTTTAAAATGAAAATATCTGTGCAATAGGCCTAAATCCCATCTTTTGATATATGTGTAGTTTTTTTTAAGAATTTAAGTGTCACCCCACCTAATTAACATAATAGATGGCCAAGGTCAAAAATTTTTTATCGTGTTGATCGAAAGGGCTTTGGGTGTAGATTGTAAAAATCCACTTTGCTCGCTCATATGTTACCCGTTGTCATGGTCACGACCCCGAATGTATTTTAGGCGATTTTAGCTCATTTCAGGCTGAAAATGCTGAAATTTGCCTAATAAAGAACGGGCCGTAGCTCCAATATTCGAGAAGATAGAAGAAATTTGATTATATCCTTACAATGGACCATCTTTCTACTTTTTAATAAAAAAATAAAATTATTCATGAGGTGCTCGTTTGTATCTTTTTTTGACATGGCAACACTTATAGTTTTGCCATTTTGAAAAAGTGGCAATTTTGACCTATTTTTGAGGTGAAAAAAAACTATTGGCCATGACTCCCAGAATATTGTAATTGTGGTTGTGAACAAAGCAGACCATGCCCCATTCAAAATTGATATAAATGGCTTGGGGATTATATCAGTAAAGCAGAGTGTTGCCAGAAAATAACACATTTGTTGAAAAGAGCTCAATTTGACTTGGAGTGTTTTTCCCTGTATTTAGGTATTACTAAACATATTTTTTATGTTTGTGCATCATGTTATCTCACAATTGAATGTTTTTGATCTAGATATTAAATATTAAACTAATTCAATTTCTATTTTGATATTTAAAGTGTTGCCAGTATTCAAAAAACGGCATTTTAAGGTATTTTAGTCAAATGACTAGAAATTGGCACATATTTAAAAGTCTAAAAACAAATGATAAAAGTATAATCACTTGGACTATACTTCTGAATATTGATGTAACAGGCCTTACATCATTCAGCAATAAGCTAGGGATTTCAACTGCAGTGTTGCCATAAAGTAAGCAAATTTAGTACTTTCTTTCTACAGACTACATTGTTATGTACTGATTTTGGGGAATTTGAGAATTCAATTATAAACAAAATGTATTATGTTATGATGTACTATATACACCTGTGTTAACAGAAAAAGACACAATTCTGCATTGCAAACATTACAAACTGATGATAACATGAATTTTTCTGCCTTATTTCTCCTAACAAGAGTTATTTAAGGGGGTATTACACCCCTGCCCAATTTTCCGCATATTTTTGACTTTTTCTCAAAAATTAGAGCGCATTGCTGACAAGTAAGTTATGTATATTATAGGGGCAATGACTACAACTACTGCACTGGAAATTGTATTTCAGCACACAAACCAGTTGTGGAGTTACAGTCAAAAATTAGGGAAAACCAATATTTGATCAATAAATCAATTAACTTCTTGCCTTGAGTTGCTGAATTTTCAGTGCAGTAGTTGTAGTCCTTGCCCCTATAATATATACATATCTTACTTGATTATCAATGTATCATTGCCCTCTATCCCACCTTTGTCCAGCAGATACAGTAGCATAAACAGGACATGTTCAGAGGGGGGGGGGGCATATTTGGGGGAGGTTCAAACTTGTCCAAAATTGGGGACCCCCCGGCACACACACACCTTGCCCTCAGAGCTATGCCACTGAGCAGATATCATTGATAATTTGAAGCTTATTAAATAACTCTTGTTATGAGAAATAAGGCAGAAATCATTTTGACATTTTGTGATAAAAAAATTCATATTATTTGTAATGTTTGCAATTAAGTGTGTCTTTTTCTTTTAACACTGGTGTATATAGTACATTATAACTAGAATTGATCCAAATTTATAAGGATATCAAGCAACAATTTTGTGAAATACCATATAGATGTGAAGACAAATCAGTGCCTGACAATGTAGTCTGTAGAAAGAAAGTGGTCATATTGTTTAAGTTGGTACCCAGAAAAGGTGGATTTGTCACATTTTCGGTGACTTGTGTTGAATGTCCCCTCATAAAAGATGTTATCAGCATAGCAGGGATGTACACTTGGGCTTAAATGAGAGCATATTTGTTCAATTAATTGCAGCAGCTAATTAGTCAGGGTGGATGTGGCGGATGTGAAGGTGGATAATGTGCAGGCATGTACATTTCCTATGGGTGACTGTGTGTTTCAAGTTTTTTCTTTTCTTTGCAAAATATGTTAAAGGCATAACAGGAATTAAAAAACTTAAATGAAAGAATATTAATTTCATCGAAAGAATCACAACCATTTCAATTAATCAGGGACGTTAATTAATTATAGCAGTCACTGAATACTCCTAATTAGTCGAAGAATGGAAGAAGCTATGTGGTTAATGCATTTCTTCTATGTAGCGTATGTTTGAAATTTTTAAGAACTCCAATAGGCCTACTTGCACCAGGACTAGCTATAATGTATTAAAGAAAAGTGCTGCTGAATCTTAAAAGTTTTATTGCAAAATCAATTATTTAAAGTAATTTCTAGCTTCCTGTTAATTCCTAATTATGTTTTAATTAATATAATAATGAGGAAGACAAGTTGCCAATTGATTGTGTTGGCTTGAACATTGGATCATAAAAATGGAATAAATGGTGTAATTTCAAAATGAAAAAAGAATTCTCTGCAATTCTTACAATTATCCTATAATTTATAAAAGTGTACTTGAACATTGACATGCTTTCTACATGTCAGCCCTAACATGCATGCTATATTAAGTTGGTAAAATCATTTTGACACACCCTATAATGTTCTATTCATTTGTAATGCACATGAAATCTGTGGAATCGAATTTGGGAATTTGGCCACTCAATAATAGCATTTCACTACGGTAAAATTTGGCACACCCTGTAAAATAAGATAAGCAATCATTTTAGTAGTTTCATGGCATATGAAATCATTCTGTTTTCAGACTAATATTTATGCAGCACAAGTATATGCAGCATCAAAACTGAGATTTTAGTCAGTAAGTATAGTCTTAAGATATTGAGCTACTTCAATGAGATTAGGGCCTATATATTATCATATAGATTCCGAATAAATTATGTTCATTTTTTTTTGCACACCCTGTATAGTGATTGTACAGATAATTAATTAACATAAATGTTGTAGTTTTAGAAAGGGCAAACTGTGTACTTTCTTTAAAGAAAAAACGCAATTTCAGTTAGATGAGATTGGCATAATACTATTCAACTTTTGTGTGGAATTATTTTGTTACTCCCTATATTACCTATCGATCACCCTGTATATCCTGCTAGGCTGCAAAATCAATATCTAGATCAAGACCAATATTTAGTGATATCCAAGTGATTATACTTTTATCATTTGGTTTTAGACTTTTTTAAATATGTGCTAATTACTAACTACATGTAGTTATTTGACTAAAATATATTAAAACGCTGTTTTTGAAGACTGGCAACACTTTAAATATCAAAAAGGAATTGAATTCATTTAATATTTAATATCTTGATCAAAAACATTCAATTGTGAGATAACATGATGCACAAACATAAAAAAAATATGTTTAGTATTACCTAAATACAGGGGAAAAACACTCCATGTCAAATTTAGCCTTTTTCAATAAATGTGTTATTTTCTGGCAACACTCCGCTTTACTGATATAATCCCCCAAGCCATTTATATCAATTTTGAATGGGGCATGGTCTGCTTTGTTCACAACCACAATTACAATATTCTGGGAGTCATGGCCAATAGTTTTTTTGCACCTCAAAAATAGGTCAAAATTGCCACTTTTTCAAAATGGCGAAACTATACGTGTTGCCAGGTCTAAAAAAGATACAAACGAACAACTCATGAATAATTTTATTTTTTTGTTGGAAAGTAGAAGGATGGTCCATTGTAAGGATATAATCAAAATTTCTTCTACCTTCTCGAATATTGGAGCTATGGTCCGTTCTTTATTAGGCAAATTTCAGCATTTTCAGCCTGAAATGAGCTAAAATCGCCTAAAATACATTCCGGTCGTTACCATGGCAACGGGTAACATATGAGTGAGCAAAGTGGATTTTTACAATCTACACTCAAAGCCCTTTCGACCAACACGATAAAAAAATTTTGACCTTGGCCAACTATGTATGTTAATTAGGTGGGGTGACACTTAATGTATTTCTTACTTTAATTCTGAATGTTTATACATCTTCATTGACTTTTATTTGTATTGTACATCACCATGTGATTCAAGAATTTGTATGATATTAATAATTATACCAGAAATATAGATATATACCTGAAATGTGTTTTGCCAAATCATGAAATGTAAATATAAACATATTTGTCTATAACTATGAATTACTTAACTTTTATGGTTATAAACAGCTTTAATGAATTGAAGGTGCCAACATATTTAACTTGAATTTTACATGGGAAACCCTCTTTGCAATGTGAATGGAATGGGCATTATATCAATTAAACTCTGTTTGAAAATTTCAGTTTAAATTATATATTTGTATATTCAGTATTTTGTGCATTTCTTAGGCCAAAAAAAAAAAGATTATTTGCTTGGTCTCCACAATTTTTTCAGAATTGGGTCAGTCGGTCGGGATTTAAAAAAAAATCTTTAAAGGTCATAGCCAAAACATAACTGTATGCCTTTAATTAGCTTAAAAAATAGCCCAAATAGTTGTGAATTTGGATATTTCTCTACTGTATACCACTTCATTCATGTTTTTAAAACAGTTTAGAAGTGTGTAGAAACAGTAAAAAACAAATTTCAGGATGTCAACAATGTTGAAAGAAAAAAACCTTTTTCTGGAATTTCCAAAATTAGGGTTGGTATTCATTTGTACAATAAAACAAAAAAAAAACCTTTTATCCAGATTTTCCAGATTAGGGTCGGTCGGTGGAGGACAAGCAAACAATCTTTTTTTGCCTGATGGAACCAATTGCATGGTTGTTCCTCACTATAATTAATTTGTTCATTTAGTATGTATTCATAACACAACTCATATCAGTGCAATTACTAATTTGTTTTTTCAACAATATTTTTGTGTACCGTATTCATTCCAATAAGCGCCCAGGGCGCTTTCAAAGTCATTTTGTGTGGGCGCTTATTTTTTGCCTGGTTTGCCAAATTTTTTTGTAAGCGCCGTTTATTAGAGATAAATTTACCTACATTATATAGGGTCCCGAAACATTCCAGTAGCTTTTCTGATGCAGTAAATGTATTGCAAGTTTACACATGACTTAAAATCCTCAAGCTATTTCACTGTATCAACGTCTATCAGTTACTTCAACATCAATGGTACCCTTTAGCAAATTGAAAATACCCTGGGTGGGTGCTTATTGGGGTATGGGCGCTTATTGGAACAAATACGGTACATTAATGGAAAATCTAGATTTTGTAGATATGAAAGCAGTTTTTACAAGGTACAAAATTAATTTTTAACATTTCATACACATCAGTAGGAATATTATCGAAATCTAGAGAATATCACCAGTTTACTTTTGGGGTATAGGCTATTTGTTTGTTGCATTTTGATTGTTGTAATAAGATTTCAAGTTTGGGAATTTATTTCAAATGTTAAACCACCGCTCTTATACATATGCAATTATGTGTGGATACTAAAGAATGGTACAGCACACTCAAGGGATACCCAGGTTTGGTTGGGGTAGGGGTGTGCTGTTGAGAATTTGAAAGTGGACCCATCAATGTACCAATTTTCAAGAAATTTTGACACATTAATATACCAAAATTCAAATTTAACACAAAATTGTTTGGGAAATTTAAATAAAAAAATGTTGGCAACAGTGAGGCAGACAAAAAATGATATACCATTATTATGTTTTGCTGAGTCCAAGTGTGTGAAAATATTGGATCCAAAACACAATAATGATAAAGTTGGATGCCTTGCGCCCAATATTTATTGGTCTCGTTATGGGCAGGGATGTAGCTATGGCGGGCGGTGGTGGTGCATAACCAGTGGTGGTGGTGGGCGGCAGTGCCCAGCAATCAGATTTAGAGCCCACTACTGATATAAATATTCAATTTAAGCTCTAGCACCCAGCACTCAAGCGTTAAAAATTTGGAAAATCACATAGAATTTGGCCAAATTTAAGCAATTTTCAATAAAATTGTCAATTTCACGAAAAAATTCCCTAAAATTACACCCGGCACCCAAAATTCTCTAGTTACAACCCTGGCTATGGGTTTAAAAATATTGGACTCGACTACATCTTGTCTGATATTTTATAACGCCTTGCTCGACCAATAAATATGGGCTCAATCAATCAAATTTTATATCAAAATTGGCCTAGTAAAAGGGGCGATTGATATACCAAAAGGCTGTTTGTACTGAGTACCCCCACCCCCGGACTGCAAAATATTGTGAATTTGACAGGTTTGACCAGATTGAATACTGCCCTCCCTCTGTGTATGCCATACTTGACACAATTAAAGTTGTACCATACAGTGTTAACGATATCGATGTTTCAAGGCTTCCATGGAATGTTTAATTTTTAATGTCTTACCCAATCCTGCATACATACATATTGCAATAATCATGACATACAATAACTTATGAACTGTTTGACATGTATAAATCATACGTGTCTGTTGAATTTTACAAATTGGGTTCTTATTGTAAATAATCAATATTGTTATTGATAGAATGGCATCATATTTTATGCTGCATATATAAACTTCATTTTATTAGTAATAGTATATTAAATATCAATATCTGTCCTATCCACAAAAGAGAACTGGGATTCCACATACAATCGCGTTGTCAGCTATTGGGAAAAATTAGGGGTATTCGGGTCTTTGCCGACTGTGCACGGAGATGAAGGAAAACAATTCTGCATCTCATCTTTAGCGTCTTGGTATTGTGTCAGGTCGAATGAAGTGTGTCTCTCAAAAGCGCCCATCATGCGATGTCGCGCTTGCACGACATTAAATACCTCATTTGCATTCCGAGGAAAACTGAATACCCCCAATTTTTGCTCCATACCTGTATCAAGATGGCGGTCGAGTCCCGGTTCTTCTCTAATTCTGTGGTCCAATCCCACAAGACAATATTTCTGTAGTTTTCATTTTTACAGAGAAAAGGGCATATCATAAATGCATGCTAGCAGCATGTGATTTAAAAACTGTTAGTAACGCTGGTGGTGTTTTCACAATCACTACCAGCGTCTAGTCGTGGATAGGAATGTAGCGACATAGCTGCCTCAAGTCAGTCAACTGCTTGCAATTTGACAATAGCATACTGGCGACATATCAATCAGATATTGGCAACGCTTTTCTGATAAGCAACGGAAGTTACGTCACAATACATGCTACGCTCCTACTGATTGCCAAGTATAATATGGCCTTCTCCTCATTCCTGCTCTAGATCATTAACTTCAATAAATGTGAAATATAAAGAAGCTAATACCAAAGATTTTTGGATCCCACCGATATGAGGCTCCACTACATGGCACAAGATAAAAAGATATCCTTGACCATATCACTCAGCTTTAGAAAAGTTGGTATTACATGTAGCTCTTTTTAGACGTAATGTGTACCTCATATAAAAATGGGCATTATAGTAAATATCAATAACATTGTCAATATTATATTGATGCGAAATGTAATGTGTACATGATTTATATAATAAAATACATTACCATTACTGAAATAAGTTGTTCTGTGTCTTTTGTTTTGTTTATTTAGTAACCTGTGGAGTGGTATTGGCATTTTAGTCAAATATTCATGCTTGATCCCCCTCCCCCCCCCCAAATATATGAAACTGAAGTGCATCAGACTTGGTATAGTTGGTGTCCACTAAAAACCCACCCATTGATATACCGAAATCGCTGAAAAGATACCCCAAAACCATGGCACATCCCTGTCAAATCAACCAGGAAGACCTCCCTCCCCGCGGAAGAAATTACTTCTGGCTTCGATTATGCCATTAAAAGCCCCAGTGGTGGCATCATAATCAATGGTGCTTGCTGTAGTCCCCCCTCCCAGAATAGGATATTGTCAGGTTTTGTCACATCTATTATCCTTGAGTCCCCCTCCCAGAATAGGATATTGTCACATCCAATTATCTTCAAGTACTGGAAAGAAACTTTTTAAAACTGTTGTTAACTAACGGACAACTTTTCAACTCTTTTACTTGGGTACCCAATTAATGTAATACCACAGCCACAAACACACCAAGTAAACAATCCCTCAAGTAAGTGCTGTGTCCAGAATTTCAAGCTAGTTCATTTTTTTCTCAACAACAATCTCAAATGTAAACTGCTGAGGCTACACACACACGGCTATAGATGAGTTGACCTCAATGTTTATCAACAACGGTAAGGGACTGGTATATCAATATGCTTGAGTGAACTGCATAGAACCATGGGCCCTGAACAAAATATGATGCACGCGCATACTGCCAGGCAAAACACAATGGAAATTGTAATCATGTGTGCGCATACTGTCAGGCAATGACGTCAGAAGTCAACTCATCTATACATACCAGCTACATGTAGAGTGCTTTGATTCTTCACCTGGCTGATCAATTCAATTAGTAAAGCATCAAGACAGAAGGTTCCCAGTTCGAATCCTGATGTCCAGTTCAACATATTCGTGTTACATTTGGCCTTCATTTGGAATGATTAGTGTCATCGGAAATTTTATGAACTTATGAAAGGCATAATTTTGTACACGTATACTTCAAAAGTTCAAATCAAGGCTTACTTGGAACTTGACAAGTTACATTTCCACATGAAAATTAAACATCATATTTAAATACATATATACTATACAAACCTTGCATATATCACATGTCTATTAATTTACATTGTTAATTACCTACAAAAATATATCAAGCATTTTTATACAACATTTTTAAAATTTCAAGGTAGCAAAATGTGCTTTGTCAAGGTGATTAGCATGAGTACCTGGCGAAAAGGTTTTTTTAATATATATATTTACAATGCACAGAAATACTTTATAGTGTACTATTTGTGACCCAATCTGATCTACTCAGGCCAAAGTCGGAAATTTTGAACATTGAGTTACTATCATTACTAACTTGCTCAGTACATACAAATACTGATGTTGAATCCACAGGTCTCTTGAATACTTATAGTGGCAAAGTTATGAACCTTTTAAATGTCCATTTTCTTATGTTTTTACTGCTTTTTCTCCTCACCTTTTGCCTATATTTCAGTTTCATTATTGCTGACGTTAGCCTGATTTGATCAGATCTGGACATATTTGCATACATTCCTGAATATTTCTTTTAAATCCCAACCATTATATCTTCATACATTATAATGATCTTACAACTGTGTTAGCACAAACTAATATCCGAGATTGACAATTTTGAATCAACAAGGTTTCACTGTACTTTCATTATAATGATATGGACGGTATTATATTATACATGTGCAAATCAATTGTAAATGCAGTTAACATTTTCGGCTTGACATACAAATCAGCGTCAATACCAGTTATGTGGTAGTACTGATTTAAACTAGGTTTTAATAATTAGCATGAATAGTTACACTGTTTCCACCAGTCATATTGGTTAACAAACCAAAAACTTGATGACGGCTGATGCCATATGAATGCAACTAATTGTGTTATACAACTGACACTTACCACCCTATATTCAAACCCCTCCTTCCCTAAGGGAACAAACCAAAAGTTTGATGATGTCTTATAAACAAAAGTGTTTTCGTTAGGATGCCAATTCATTCCACCTCCCTCTAACGTAAGTTTGAAATGTTAACAATTCCAATCCGAAAAAAAAAATCAACTTTGACCAATGTTTCAAATAGTATTTCTACAAACATAATCAGACTTTTTGACCCTCTACCTCCAGAATGAAAGGACTTTTGTTTATAGGACATCATGGAACTTTTAGTTTGTACCCCAACCACGATAAAACTTTCCTGTTTATAGGGCTTCATCACTCTTTTGGTCTGTTCCCTTAACCACCGCCAGTGAGGATTTGTAATATTTAATGTACTCTGTGTTTTTACTTAGTATTGGCAAATCATAATCTTAGTACATGTACCTACCCAAAAGGTTTTCTATGCAACAAATGTGATCAAAACTGTTTGGAAACATTGAAGTAAATCTAGTTCCCTTTCCCTCCCCTCCCCATGACTATTCAGTATTGGGGTACCGTATTTCGTCAAATAAACGCCCCCGGGGGTGTTACATTTTCCCAAGGGGGGGTGCGTTTATTAGAGGTCATTTTTAGCATGACAATTCCCGTTAAAATCATTAGGTAAGCTTAAAAGTCACGCTAAAATGACGAACTATGAACTTTTGACACTGACTTTTGGTTCACTTCGGTTTCTGATGCAGATTTTCACCATTTATTGCTGCTATTACCGACCATGTGAGCAACTTGGTAAGCTTACTACACAAGATAGCATGGAAATATCGAATTTTTGAAACATCTTGGTTGAAAAAAAGTGGTGGGGGCGTTTATTTGAGGGGGGCGACTATTTGACGAAATACGGTATATATAAACTTAATTGCAGTTTGCCTGGTTAACAACTCCCAATGCTTGACAGCATCACTGAAAATAATAGCACAAATAAAATACTACAAGTATTAAGAATATTATACTAACTTGAATACAAACCAGTGTATAAATATATCAAGGTGAAAAGTTACTGAATACAAGGCTGCAATATTTGGTGATTAGTTAGGTTGAAAACCAGATTTGACTATGGCTGACAAAATCAAAATACATGTAACATATTCATTCCAATAAGCGACAAGGGTGCTTTACAAAGTCATTTTGGGTGGGCGCTTATTTTTTACCTTGTTTACCTAATTTTTCCGTAAGGGCCGTTTATTACAGACAAATTTACCCACGTTATAATAGGGTCCCGAGATGTTCTAGTAGCTTTTCTGATGCAGTAAATGTATTGCAAGTTTACACAGGACTTCAAATCCTCAAGCTATTTCACTGTATCAATATCTATCAGTCACTTCAACATTAATGGTACCCTTTAGCAAATTTAAAATACCCAGGGTGGGTGCTTATTGGGGTATGAGCGCTTATTGGAACGAATACGGTCCATACATTTAGACATAACTGATTACTATCAAATCCAGGTAGGAGGCTCAGGGATCAAGCTCCTACAAATCATGCATACTCAGCGTATTTGTAGCAGCTAAAGGCATAGGCCCTAGTTGTTAAGTTGACCATTTCCGGCTCTGCCACGAGAGTATGAAGTGTGAACAATTGCATCTAAATTATGTATTTTCAACCATTTACTATATTAATCTCAATTAGGCCAAAACAAAAAGGGTTGTCTCTCAAACACATACACCTAAGTATGTGAAAGCAATTCTAGTGTGTAGCCCTATGCATTGAGCCGTTTTTGCATTTTCTTTTTATTTAAATGACCGCGTACACATGGCCCAACTTAGACCTGAAAAAGTGGGCTAAAAACACACACACACAAATTTACTGCATAGCACTTAGCTTCGTATAATACAGCACATAGATACTTTTAAGAGACAAACCTTTTTGTTGGCCTTATAAATACTTTTTTTTCTATAAGTGGACAGATAAACCTATTGCACAATTACAATATCACTCATGTGAAAAAAAAAATTACTACTATTATATTCAAAATAGCAGTAGTTTGCAAAAAAAAATTGCAACTTTATCTTGGATCTTTATGCACACAAAAGAGAAAGCACCAGACAAGAAAGGTCCCTAGCATTACTAGACTGATTTCGCTACCATTGGGCTATTTCAATTGATATTCTTACACCCCCTATGGAAGACATGACCTTAATCTCCCACACAGGGAGTGTGAAAGTCAAATGGGGTTACCTGAATGGGCAACTTCATTTAAAATCTACACCCCTGTGTGGGAGATTAAGGTCATGTCTTCCATAAGGGGTGTATGGATTTTAACAGGAATAGCACATTACAACAAAGAGGTTAGACTATGAGAGTCTAGTGTCTGTCATCTTAGATTGTCATGCATGAGACCCAAACAGAGTTCCTCTAGCATTTTTTACCAAAGGTTTACACAAAACACACAACATGCATATCGCAAGTTTGCACACACTTCACATTTTTTGCCAAAGATTTACGCAAACCGCACAACACAAGTTTGCACACACCTGAAGTTTGATGGTTGGGCAAGTTTGGTGAAACAATCTGGAGACACTATTTTCCCTTCATGAGCGACATTCAAACTTGGCAAAGTCTGGACTCTCTTAATCTAACCTTTTTTCTTTTTTATGACAGCAAGCAATATATGAAGATGATAACATTGCCATAGCTGCCTATTAAACATTATCTCACCACCATGCATTGATTCTCATGAATATGGAATGTTTGAAAATACAACCACAAATTAATAAATGTGACACAATCTGGTCCATGGGGCCAAAGGAGGTATTTTTGAAAATTGTGTTACTAACTTACTACAACTATTACCTTATACAAACATTTAGGCTATCATATACTGAAAACACCAAAGGTCTAGCATACTTGATTCTTAAGTTATGAAGTTTTTTGATGTCTATTTTCTTATGTATTTTGTTGTTGTTTTACTCCATGGTTTTGCCTTTATTTCAATTTCAAATTTGCTGCCTTTGGCCCCGGCCTTTGGCCCCCATGGACCAGATTGTGTCACAAATATAATCCAATATCAAAATCTAATAAGTGATTACAAAATCTTATGATTGTAGTAGCAAAGTATAATGATACAAAATAAATTTAATGCAACTATACCAGTTTATATTACCTTTGGTACTAAATTGATAGCAACCTGGTGGAATTGAGCAATAATACAATTAAATGCATATCTATTTGGTATCAATCACTGTATATAGAGCAGATAGTCCATCCCCAGCAGCTCACAACTTGAGGTCATGACAAACAAGGAACAAGAGCAACTATGCTGCTGAAGTCTCGCCTGAATTTACTATTAACAGTTTTAGTTAATATTGAGCCTACGCGGTAATCAGAGCAATTTTGATACCCCTACATCCACCAATTTTGACCCAATCACAGCTATTTAAAATTTGACCACTAAATGACCTTTGATCTCAACATCCTACTGAGTATTATAAGCCCTGCATCCAAATATCACTGTTACATAGTTTGAGTTCGCTAGTAATGATACTTTTCTAATGGCATCTATTATACGAAACTTTAATCAAATTGATAACATACACATACAGACATAGTGGTTGCATAGTCACTTCCTGAACAAAGTTCAGGCAAGACAATGAAGTGGGTCATGTGACATAATTGTGACACAAGGTCCGAGTCTGGGGTCCCAAGTGGTCTGAATCTGAAGAAATGGGATAGTCTTCCAAATCCTTGTATTTAGTCATGTTCACCTACAATGTCGGCACAGAAACAGGTGGTGAAGCATAGATAGGATAACCAAGAGGTGGCTCAGCAGCCTGCACTGTTAGATTCCTGAGGATAACTGGGTGAGCCTGGATACTATACCGCTCTTCATCATCATTGGTGAAGTATAGGAGCTCCAGTGAGAGGGAGGCCCATAGAGCTCGCACTACCTCTGCATTCAGTCTGCCAACATAGGTCATCACTGGCTGCTTGGTAAGGACTCTTCCATTGTATACACCCTGTTGCAAAAAAAAGTTTAAAATATCTTGGAATAGTTTAATGAAGTAGTCAATGAAGGTCATGGATTTATGGTGTCTGTAAACCAGTGGCATATCGGTACAGGCACCTACTCATAGTAGGAGGGTTGCGGGTTTGTGCCCCGCCTGATTAGTTCAAATGCTATTAACCTCTATTGGCTCTCTCCACCCAGGTGTATAAATTGGTACCACCTTATGCCAGGAAGGTATGAAGATTTGTTGTGCGGGAGGAGTGGCAGCCCCTCACAACAACGTTATTCAAGGAGGAGTCTAGCCCCAAGTCCCTTCGAAAGACAGATGGGCACTCTGGCCTGTAAAATACAGCCATGAACCTTTACCTTTACTTTTTTAAACCCTAACTAAGCAAAATAATGTGTGTACAATTATTAGCAATGTCAGCATCTCTTTTCTGACTCTGTGACAGATTTTGCTTCCTCCCAATAAAAAATCAGACTGGTTATGCACCTGATTAGTTCAAGTCAATTATAAAATAAGTTTATTTGTATGAAAATATTTTAAGTTTATGCAGTACTGAGAGGTCATAAATTAAGTACAAGTACTCCAAAAATTATTTGGGGGTGCGATGAACCCCCATAAATCGGCAAAAGATCTGCTTTGCCTGTAAAAAAAATAGCAACACTAGACCAAAAATGTTTAAATTTTTGAGTTTTGTCTAAAATTAATTGTCAAGGGTATAAAGGTCTGCTTTTGGCCAGGATTTCTCTTGAAAAGGTCTGTATTTGGAAAATCTGCACCCCTATGAAAATATCCTGGCTATGGGCCTTGTGTTGCAATCATTACTTTTTGCCATTTACATGACATAATTCCTCACCTCAGCCGGATCATGGATAAGTGAAAACAGTTGTGTTTTCTCTTGTTTGATAGCTTCCATCCATTGCTTGTCCTTCTCACTGCCCATATACCAATCAGACTCATACTCCTCAAGGTATTCACTCAACTCATCAAAGTCACTGGCTTCACCTAACACTGCCTGGTCATAGGCTAACTTGAAGGCTAGTCTGTAGGAAATTTACAAAGCATATGCCAGTTTCTTAAGGTTAGCAACTATTTTAAATTGTTGTGATTTGGTAGTTCACAGCATCTTGCGAATGGTAGTGAGCTTTGGCAAAAATTGCATTGATAATTTAATAGAGAATGTGCAGAAGAATTCAAATATCACAGATATACTTTTGTAGGTCCTGTGGTTCTTGAGTATATTGCAAAGAGGGTTGAAACAAGAACACTTTTGTAAAATGTACATAATTCATTAACAACAATAAATCAAGCAAGTTTTCAAAGTATATGCTTTGTAGAATGAACTTTTGCAAAACATCAAAGTGTTATTTTTCAATAATATATTGATTTAGATGATGAAAATCAATTTTTTTTTTGGTTGCTTCGACCAACAATACATCATCTACCCTTAAACACTGATGATATATGTTGCAATATTTGGATTTGGCGCAAGTGAAATACCATTCTCAATAAAAACGTTCAAACTTTTATTCCACCATATTTGAGGAAATGTACTTCATTTTTGCACACCTAATTTTTAAAGAATTAACTCTTTTCTTAACAGTTTTTTTTTTAATCCCAACAATTTTCTCACCTCTTACTTCCACTACAAAGAAATGGTATTTGCCACAGGTAATTGCAGCTCAAGTTTGGCCTAATCTTATTGAACAAAGTTTAGATGTGTATGAGGCATTTAACAACATAAAATACCATGCAACTGCGCAATTTCAAAAATATGTTTGTCCGTTATACCAACAAGAGGTGTTAACCTGAATCTGCACACATGACAAGTGACATTTACACAACTTGAAGAGAATACTCTTCATATTTTCAGAGACTAAAATATAATTCATGGTATTTTTGTCTCAAACTTTCTTTTGTAAAAACTTACCTGAAAGCCTTGATAACAAGTGCCAATAACTCTGGATCTTCGTTGAGCCACTCCAGGCTAGTTGACCATGGTATCTCCCCAGAGTACACTTTGTACACATGACTTGCGCTTAATGACTCCCCTTGTCCACTTCTGTTCAGCACATTAACAACAACATAGCAAGCCAGTACTAAATACGAGTACATATTCGTCAGCGCGTCATCTTCAGAAATCTGAAGTGCAACCTGTTCAGAAGACTCACCCCCTACTCCCAAGTTCAACTGCTTCAGCACATGTAAATACCAATCCTTTGGAAATCTACTCAAATATGGATTGACCTTTCCCGGTTCCAGCGGTATTTCCCTCCATTTCAGTGGTAAGCTTAATTTGGAAGAATGTGGTGAGGAAAACTGCATGGAACCAGCGAGTTTGATACCTATGACAGGTTTGTGGAATGTATTCATTTGAATGTCATTTTGAAGTACTTTGGTATTTTTCTTTAACCCCGCATCCATCGCAGGTAAGCCAAAGTCAAAGTCATTGAGAACGTCATCGATATCGTGATTTGGATCAGAAATAGTTCCTGGTAATGTTGGAATGTCATTTACACTGCCTGCAATCCTTTTTGCAGAAGTGTTCTGGTTTGTCCTCATATTTAAATTCACACCTGTCTTCTTATTTTTAGAAGAAAAGTCTAAATCTAGCGAATCATTATCATCGTCATCGTCTCCCCAGCTATGTAAACTGCCCCATGAGTTACTCCTAACAGATTTAGTCTCTGACATTGCCTTTGTCTCTTCTACGTTCACTGAAGAGTGCATAGATAATGGCCGACCGCTGTCTTGAGTGTCATCCCTATAAGGCATCGTATGTGAAACTAGACCAGTCCTGCTATTAGTTCTCTCCTCTTTAGGGGACTCAACAGTCTTTTTACTGGGAGAGGAAGTCGCAACACCTTCCCTTTTAAGATTACTATTATGATGCAACATTACCCAGATCAAAGTTTTTACGAAGCACTCATCTAACAATTTCAAAGTCTCAGGGGAATCGATGATACCTGTTAAAACATTGCGTGCATCAGAATAAGTTTGCACTGGAAATGCGTCTACCGGAACAAGACTATGCAAAGGGTATCTATTCATAGTGCAACACTTGAATTTTCTTTCGTATTCGAAAGTTGTCTCAAAGATTCCGTCCAATTCTGTGGCTTCCACTGTGTGACAGGATGTTTCTTGGAGCTCCATACCTTTGATACTGAGTGTGCAGTATCCATACCCAGTCTCCAGGACCTGAAGCCAGGCCATACGATCTTGGAAGCGTACAAGGTAGAAGATACCGGGTTGAATGGTGCCTGTAATGAGTCAAATTGTAATGCCTAGTCAGGTTCATTTTACAATCTATATTGGTACAGAAATTTTAATATTTTCAACTATGAAATGATTTTGCATAAACTACAGACTATGTATCCAGCTAAAACTTATATTAATTCACCTTTCCGGTAAATCCTATAAGCTTTTGTGGGTAGACCTTTGATATCGTTATGCCGATGGCCACATCGTTACAGCGCAGTTTACAGCCTTCAGATTGGGCAGAAATGTTGTTCTCTAAATGATGCACATTGGCTTGACATCAAATGATGATATCTCAGGTTTACCCACAAAGGCTTATGGGATTTATCTTAAAGGTGAATTGCCTATTTCCTCAGTTCTAGTAATGCACATAACAATAATTATGATTCAATGAATTCAGAATGTTCCCTATGTATTTGCCTCAAAAGATCATTCCTTTCATCATACATTGTAAATAACCTTGCAATGGATCAGAATGTCAACAAAAACATTACGAAACAATACTAGCGAAAACCACTAAATGATTTTAAAACACTTGCATCAATTTTCTTGCACCTTTTTTTATTATCATTATGAACTCATGTAGTCAAATGAATCTGTGAACAAAATATCTCAAATAACTTACCTAGACTTCCATTAGCCATGGCTCTCTTGAGTGCTACAGTAAGCTTAGGTGCTAATTGCTCATAATAAATGCTGTCATCGCACCTACTGGCAGATGCCCCCACTGGTTCTGGCCAAAAACGCATCGATCTTGGAAAACCTATCATCACAATGGGCAAGGTAAAGAGAGGAAGTAATGGAGCTGAGAAAATTGCTGCGAGAGCCAGGATTACAAACGTTAGAGGATACAAAATGACTATGACGATGATCATAGGGACGGTAGAAGATCGTCGTTGCTTCTCAACAGAGTATGATGTAATCAGGATCACCAAGTGAGCATATAATTTTTGCACAAATTGAACAATTCGATCCCAAATGAAACCAACAAACATGAGTTGAAGACCAAGACTGGCTGAAGTCCATGCTGCTGGACCTATCTGAGTTGCATTGATGACGTGGACCACTGAGATCTCTAGTAATGACCGGCTGCTACTCTGCCAAATCTGTAAGGAATACAGGTAGAACGATGATATCACTGCAAATTACCAAAGTATGTACCGTATTCGTTCCAATAAGCGCCCATGCCCCAATAAGCGCCCACCCAGGAAATTTCCAATTTGCTAAAGGGTACCATCAATGTTGAAGTGACAGATAGACGTCGATATGGTGAAATAGCTGGAGGACTACAAGTCCTGTGTAAACTTGCAATACATTTTCTACATCAGAAAAGCTACTAGAACGTCTCAGGACCCTTTTATAACATACATAAATTTGTCTCTAATCAACACGTACACCCCTTACGAAAAAATTAGGTAAAGCAGGTAAAAAATAAGAGCCCACCCAAAATGACGTTGTTAAGCGCCCTGGGCGCTTATTGGAATGAATACGGTATTTGTAAAACAATGTTTTCTTCACAAAAGGTCTTCACACTTGACAAAGGTCTATGACCGAAAATTTGTGTTTTATTTTTGCTATGCAAATAAATTAATATTATGTGGTTTGACACCAACTATTTCTCTTGGACTTTATTATTGATCATTTTTCAAACCTACGCAGCCACTACTTGTTTACTGTCTTAACAATATTTTCTTAGTCTATCTGAACAGCCTCTTACGAATAAATAGTGCCCTTTCTGAGACGGTCCATGCTACTTATTATATAGACATGTCTCAAATGTTGTCTAATTTTTCCCTCTGACACATCTTGGTCATAATGCACTTCATGCACTATACAATGTGCATGCATCTACCACATCTACACACACCAGCATATCAGACAAAAGAACTTCTGTACAATAAAAAAAGGTACCACATTTCGTCAATTTTGAAACTGTCCTATTAAAAACAGATTTGTAATATATTGTACGTACCCACATTTAAGCTAATAATGATCTTATTGCATGTCAGTATGTCACTACTACTTTAGCAGCCTATTTCCATTATTTGCTAGCAAAACTTGTGATTGTAATAACTATTACGCAGTGACACTGCTTTGGCATTAAAAACAAGTTCTGTAACACCTGAAAAAAGTTGATCATGACTAATTGTTACTTTAACATAGTGAAGTAATGAGACCATCAGACAGTTGGTCTTCACTTCTCTTACCTTCCTCCAAGCTCTGACAGAACCAACTGCATACAAAAAAGGACGGAAGAGTGGTAGTTGTGTTGAATAGCGACACGTAAGCTAACATCAAGTATGGTACAACTGCAAAAAAAGGATACAATAATCAATAGTCTATCAAATATAGCAAACATTCATTACAAGGCACTGTAGTGAATGATATCTTGAAATATTTTATACATTTTGTATTACAACGTTCAAAATAATCATTTTGAAAAAGATATATATTTGATAGCAATGTGTACACAATTGCATCTTTTCATCGACAGGCCTAGAATTCTGTGGCCGTGCAGGCGAATCCATTTGGATTCTCGCAAGAGACTTTTGAGAGAATCCTTGATTCCCGCAAATTTAGGGTTGCCTCAGTTTACGTATCTACCTCTAGCTGCCCAAAACAATGATAGAAAAAATACATCCATCTATCAGTCGATTCAGTCAGTCACAAACTCCAAGTTGGCGATTGAAAGATTCACATCTTGCCACACAACCGCTGTTCTTGCTGCTAAAATCATAAAATGCCCCCTCAAATCAGTATTATTGTACAATATATTAATAATTGAAGCAAATTATACCATAATTTGTCATTTTTGGGGGTTCAGTTGCTTAAAAAAACGTGAGTCTAATTTGGTGCTTCTTTCTATAAACTGTCAATATTTACGCGAATCTGCATGGATTCGCCAAGTTTTACAAGATTTGCGTCGGATTCTGAGCCTGATCGATACACATGGGCTCAGGCTGTACTGTTCAATCAACTTGTCTGTTGCCACAGGACCAGTAGCTGTGGTTCACAATTTGCCCAATGTCAACATTTCAACTTTCTTGTTTTTAGTACAAAATAAGTTAATCATGAATTATCTTCAGAAAATTGTCTCATCTATACTCACCAATATTGGAAAGAATCCTCCAAATGTAACTAATTCTGTGCAGCACTCTTTTCCTTCTATTATATAAATCAAGACTTTGTACATTGCATGGAAACAATGGATTTCTAAATATCCCAAAAATATAAACACTCTGTATAATATCAAAAATTTCTTCAATCACCAACAGTCCTATGAGGGTATATCCTAATCCATGATACACTCCAGTGTTTGTGCTACTCGACTGGCTGGAAACGTAACTACATGCTCCTGAAATTCCTCCAATCAGAATGAGCATTATAAAGTGCACTAGGAATTCCTTCCAACCCCATAGCCATCCAAAGCCAATATGAGAGCTGAGCTGTAATTGGTTCTCATCAGCTGCTGTAGCATTATTGGTAGTTTTCTTTTTTCGGATCTTTCCTTGACAGAAGTTTACTAATTGATTGCAAAGTGTCGAGAGGTCTAGGCTGAGGAGGTAACCAATGCAGGCACAAAATACTGCCACAGCAGTGAGTGAAGGCAGAAAATATGCTACAACAAGTGCTAGGGATGATACAACAAGCATCAAAATCAACCTGTAATGCAGAACAATCAAAATAATTATTAAAAGCTATAGAAATTCAAGTTCTTTAACCACAATCAATTTTAAATAGGCTGAACAAAAGGCTCCAAGCCAAAGTGTTTTTTCACTTCAATAATACAGCTAGCCAGGCAGTGATACATGTATGATAGACCCTGTGCAATATCATCACTTATGACACAGCCAACTTCATTTAAATAAAATTCATTCTGCCCACCAGGAGGGCTCCAGGGGGAATTTATTATGATAATACAATACAACAGGTGGTAGGTATGAATGGTTGTGGGGTCGAACTAGAGACCTGTCCTTCTAGCTGGCATCTTAGAACTGTTCTCCGACATGGCTGTCGTTTCAATTTTTATACCGTTCCAGTTGGTTTATTGCATAGGCTCTATATATAGGTATGTGCATATGTGATTATGTGTGTGTATGCACTAGTCTTGTATTCGATTCAGAGGTTGCATGTACAATGTACTTCATTGAACCTATACAAGTAGACACATTTTTAAGCATGGACAGACATTGGAAAGATACATTTAATCTGATGCTAAGTTACCCTCTGAATTATGTAAGTACCAATCTTGTCCTCTGTTGCATGTAGATACCTCAATTCATTCATGTGAAGACAGTGAATAATAAAAAAGAAATGCTGGGAAACACTCCATTCACATTTGCAAAGTAATATGTACAAAGTATCCCAAGACAGGGGGTGTATGTGGGGAGGGGAGGGGGTGTGCGTGTGAAAATTTGTGAATTTCATACTTACCTAATGTCACTGGCCATATAAGATCCTCCAAGAGCTTTCACCAACACTTGTTCTCCCATCCAAACCCACAATGCATCCAATGGAGGAAGAATGCCTAGTTTCCATAGCAACGGTAGAAATATAAAGACAACATGAAGAACCTGGTTGACTACCAAGATATCAGCTGGATAAAACCTGTAAAAGAATGGTGTATGTAATAAGTGGTTTTATGAATTGAATTTGATTGTATTTTATCTCAAGATAAAAGCCTGGGGTTTTTTCATTAAAAGTTTCTCAAATTCTTCTGTGCCAATTGTTCACCATTTGGGCAAGTCTTCCTTCTACATACAGCAGCACTGCTTTTGACTCAACAATATGCTGTAAATGGAATGCATTTAATTTTACAAAATCAATTGGGCCTTATATTCTTCACATACCATACCTCCTTTCTACATTGGCAATAAGAAAAACTTAATTTATATAAAAAAACAATTTATAACTGGACAATCCAAACATACCTCTTTCTAAAAGTTTAAATAAATACATGATGCAACAGAAACCTTCAGTCTTCAGCAGGGCTCTGATGTAAACTTAAAATCATTTCTATTAGATGAAGTCTGAAGGTACCAGTCGCATCATTGAGAATGTTGGTACCCATTTAAACACCTGGGTGGAGAGGAGTAATCAAGATAGAGTGCCTTACTCAAGGGCACAACACGATGGCGTCGCCAGGGCTTGAACCCGCAGCCTTACGATTATGAGTCGGAGCCTGTTCCGCTAAAGTAGGTATCTATGTTTCCCATTGTACAATTTTACATACAGAGCACAAAAGAATTAAGGTACAAGTTATGTTCACCCATTGTACATCCTAAACAAAGACAGATGTCATAATTGGAACCAGCAGCCAATAGCTGCATTTCTTTAGCTCAAACTTAAGATCGCATTTCATCATCATTTTACGTCAGTTAATTTTTTTTACAGAACTCTGTTATCTTTATCAACACTGAATGAAGACTGCTACTGAGAACTGGTCATCCAATCACCAAGAAATCTAATTTGTTTAAATCGTTCAAGAAATAAAGACACAGCAATCAAAAACCCCTAGGAAGACGCCAATTCAAAAGTTGCAGTTTGCTCCATTTATTGCATGTCCTATTGATTTGTACAAACAGCGTTCTCAAACAAGAGCTTTCCAGTGATTAGCATGTTAAAACTCGCATCATGCTTTCATTTATTGGAACACAAAAGTGCAACTTCTGATTTTGTTTCTTTCTTAGGTTTTAGATCACAACAGGTCTTAAATCAGAGCTAAAGAATAGGGGTATGAAGAGTTGAGATGCAAGAGCCAATAAACGCTGTTTTCAAATTATTTGAGTAAGAACACAAACATCGGCCCTATAATGTTAACTTTAAATTAACACCCTACAGTGTACTTTATAATTCCAATGTAAATTGTTGAAACTTTGATCAAAAGTATCACAAATTTTCTTCTTGTTTTCTTTATCTTGTTTTCTTTATATTTCTTATGTGCCTATAATATCTCAAACTGAGAGAAATCGAATCACGATAGATTGGTTTTTGCAACTGGCAATGCATGGTTACTGCACCATTTATCAGTGGACTTTACTCACCTCCAAGTAAGATGAACAAATAATAGAGTCAGCACATAAAATGGTCTCAAAAGAGGCAGTATTTCATATGTATCTGTAGTCCTGTATGTTGCTGGTTCTGATGGTGATGTTGAAGTCAGCGGATACTGTGCTACACATATTGTGAACCAGCCAGATGCAAACAACACCACTGTGGCTCCAACATTATCAAACAGCACATGTAAAGTTGATGGTAGTAAGAACCATAATCCTAAACCGCCCATCACGCTGGATATAACAGCATGGAATACTATGTTTATCTTCCATTTTTTAATTGGGAGTATAAACTTAAATGTTTCTAAATCAAAACAGGATTCAAACTCCACCTCATCTTCCTCAGCAAGCACATTCTGATTACCAAATCTTGCAACTGATGATGTTGGACGCTTTTGAATTATCAGACTGATGCCTTGAGCACTTAGAACATAAATCAACATCAACGTCCCATAGATGTAGATTCCAATATACCATGCTATGACATCAAGTTCAACTAACAGAGTGACGAGTCCACCAAGAACAAAAGGTAGTATAAACAAAACCACCTGGTTGATGTAGACATAAACAGGGGCATCATAGCCTAGTCGAAATTTTGGTCCGCCAAAGAGCGTTTATGTAAACCGCTTCCAGAAAAACACCTGCTTGTACTCGTTGAGTAGAGGCACCTGAGATCCCATTGTCAAGAGACTTGATTTGCAGTTTGCAGCGTAATAATTGTAGATTGATCAATTACATTTTCAATTTCTGGAAGATTTAAAAAGAAGGGAAAATTAAGGTTAATAACTATTTTGATAGTGAGCTTTGGCAAAAATTGCATTGATCATTTCATAGCGAGTTTGTAGAAGAATTCAAATATGACAGATTACTTTTGCAGGTCTTGTGGTTCTTGAGTTATGTTTTAAAAAAGGCTGGAACAACAACACTTTTGTAAAACATCCATAACTCATTTTACAACAATAAATCAAGCAAGTTTTCAAAGTGTATGATTTGTAGAATGAACTTTTGCAAAACATCTAAGTGTTATTTTTCAATAATATATTGATTTAGATATCGAAAATCAATATTTTGGCTGCTTTGACCAACAATACCACATACCGTACCCTTAAGATAGACTTAAAAAGTGCTATGGTGACTGTAATTTAAAATGGATTTGCTGAAATATTAAGCTAAAAGGAAAACCAATCCAGTTGACTGTACAACAATTGTACTTGTGAACTGTACAGTGAATTGGAGAGGGATACGTTTTACAGAGACAGAGTGTAAAATGCATGTGTACAAGGGTGGTTTGTCGGTACGCTCACAGCATAACCGTGAGAATACATGTACATTCCCGTTGGGTGTCTCTACTGAACTTGGGGTGTACCAAACCAAAGAATAGTGGTACTTTGCTATGCTTTGCCAAATATAACAAAAATTAATCTGCCGCTCCATGATAAAAGGGCATAACTGACGTATTGATCTTTTTGAGATAATGGACAAAAACTGTTCCTCGTTCGTATTGACTTGGACACATAAACCAATTTCAAAACGGTTAAATTTATGGTTTGGGATTAAAAATTGGGGCAATTTAGATATTCTGTGGGTAAATATTATATACCTGGACCTTTCTGTGGTCATAACTCAATTTTGACCAAAAAGTCTTTGTCGGAAAATTTATCATCATGACATTACTGGATACAGGTCAGTAAATGTGACTTATGAGTCATGTCAGTTTGCTAAAGGACAGGGAGGCATGCTGGCAGGCACTGACTCGCCATGATATTCAAGATTAACGGTGGTAATTAGTGGAAACTAGAGAACGACAGCATTTGTTGTTGCTGCTGCAACTTCAACTTGAAGTTGATTATAAGTAAGAGCTATTTATAACAGCTGTAACTTCAATGCAGTTGGCACTCTGCACAATTCATGAGTATATGGTGCAATAGGATTCAGTTCGACTGAGAAAGTCTGTCTGATTATACTACATTCCCCCTAGTTACAGCCCGATCTATCGGAACAACTTTAAATTTGACCTAACCTTTGACCTCAGATGACCTTTGTGGTTTCATATTCCCAAAGTGTTAGCAATCAATTTTCCCAAGTTACAGCTCAATTGGAGCAACTTCACATTTGGCCTGACCTTTGACCTCAGATGACCTTTACGGTTTCATACTCCCCATGTGTCAGGGATCATTTTCTTCAAGTTACAGCCCGATTAGAGCATCTTTAAATTTGACCTGACCTTTGACCTTGGATCACCTTTGCGATTTTATACTCCCCAAGTGTCAGGGCTCATTTTCCCCGAGTTACAGCCCGATCGGAGCAACTTTAAATTTGACCTGACCTTTGACCTCAGATGACCTTTGCAGTTTCATACTCCCCAAGTATCAGGAATCATTTTTCCTGAGTTACAGCCCAATCGGAGCAATTGAATTTGACCTGACCTTTGACCCCAGATGACCTTTGCGATTTCATACTCCCCAAGATGACCTTTGTGGTTTCATACACCCCAAGTGTCAGGGATCATTTCCCCCAAGTTACAACCCAATGGGAGCAACTTTAAATTTGACCTGACCTTTGACCTCAGATGACATTTGCGGTTTCATACTACCCAAGTGCTAGGGATCATTGTACCAGAGTTACAGCCCGATCAGAGCAACTTCCAATTTGACCTGACCTTTGACCTAGCAAATAACGCAAACTTGCTCTGGATTTGCATGTACATGTGTAGGCCCAATATCATACCATGATGCACCAATTCATTAAACACTGAAAACCAGGGGTAGCACTAACTTGCGCCATGGGGTCATAGGCGCATTGTTTTAGCTTTTGGCGCACAAAATTACCATTTTGAGGTTGCTAAAGGGTCATTTTCACCCTTTATTTCTATTGTTTTGGATCCATAGCTTCACAAAATTCAAAATATTTGACCCCTTGTTTGAAAACCTAGCGCTACCCCTGCTGAAAACTTAATGAATTAGTAGATAGATAGATATTCCTCTGGTGCTTGGGGTATACCAATGTTTCTTTCAAATAATTAACTCTAGCCACTTTTTACTTGAGCCACTTGTTGCACTTGCTTGTGCAATACTCCCAAGCCCAGTATTCAATGTATTCAATCATAGACCATTCAATGTTATCAGAGCTATTTATAGACGGTCAACTCGTCTTAACCACAGTATAGACCAAACTGGACATGTCTGAGATTGCTTGGAAGCTTTGGTCTGCTGCCAATAGCTGCCACTATGCAGTAACTTGATTACACACTTACACACACAGCACGCAGCACACAGCACGCAGCCACACACAGACTTGGCCTTATTATAGTCGGGATTATAGTATAGATAGATGGGAGTACAGAACCAGAACCAGAATAAGTTGTACAGTCATGACAGTGCCAATGCCATGGTGAAAGTTTGAATGTGCAAACTATATAGTTGTCCATGTCCAACTTAGTTTCGTCAGCACAGACATACATGTAGACTGTTATCATACTGACATTTTTTAACGGAACACGACTCTCCACTAAGTTGGACAATAAATAGCCATGAAACAGGTACCGTAGCGGAAGATCCTGATGGTCCCCAGTAAGTTTATCCGCACAACATGCTTGGAGATTGGGAGCCAACATGACACGGCGAACTGCGGGAAGGTTTTTACCCTCAGTAATTGAATTTGTGTGGCGGTACTTGCTATCGGGGAAATGCACACAGCAAATTCCCACAGTAGCGAGATAGACACCCACCCATATGATATAAAAGAACGCGACTGTGGGATGTTTCTCACTATACCAAAAATATTAATTTCTCGATTCTGAGAGTATGAACGTACTGCGTACACTGCGCAATGTCGCAAGTTAAGTGGAATGACACGATAGCATGACCGATTGTGCACGCACAGGAAATGCAGCGCTACCCAAAGCGTGTGTGGTAGGCGTTGTACGATTTGGTTTTATTAAGGGACAGTCAACTACTACTCAACTCCTCACCGTTTTTCATGAGGTTAGTGCTGCTATGGACAATGCTGGGCAAGTCGATATGATTTATCTTGATTTTTCAAAAGCTTTCGATAGCGTCTCCCACAAACTTCTTTTGCACAAAATACAATCCTTTGGCATTCATTCCAACCTCCTGAACTGGTTTAGTGCTTATCTTACTGGACGGGAGCAGAGAGTGGTTGTTGATGGGGTGAACTCTGACTGGCTCCCTGTCATTTCTGGTGTCCCCCAAGGTTCGATCTTGGGACCTTTACTTTTTGTTCTTTTTATTAACGACTTGCCCAGCGTTGCCAAACATGCAAATGTTGCTCTTTTTGCGGATGATTCCAAGTGCTACAAAAATATTAGCAGTACTTCTGATTGTAAGCTACTGCAATCAGACTTTGATGCTTTCTATAATTGGAGTTTGATGTGGGAGCTCAACTTCCATCCCTCAAAATGTCAGGTTATTACCATGTCCAGACGCATAAATCAAGTTCAATTTGCCTATAAGATGAATGGTATTACCCTTGAGAAAATTGATGCCATTAAAGATCTTGGTGTTAATGTTTCAGACAGACTTGACTGGAGTAATCATGTAAAACAAGTGGTTAAAAAGAGCAACCGAAAGATGGGGATGATCATGCGAACAGTTGGTTTTAATGCACCAGTTATTAGTGACTAAGACTCTTTATACTGCCCTTGTCAGGAGTGACCTTGAGTATGGTAGCTGTCTTTGGAGCGGGACCTCAAAACAAAATGTCCAGCTTATTGAAGGTGTCCAAAGACGGGCTACCAAATTCATTATGCACTATCCTGACATGGACTATAAAGAGCGGTTAACCAGTCTTGATCTTCTTCCACTATCATCCAAAAGGAACTTTTTTTTTTTATCTTTCATGCCCCAAGCGGGCTTTTATTTCCTGTGCTCAAAGAGGAAAAAAAACATACATATAATACAACAAAGACAAAACCATACATCACATGAAATTTTTTACATTACATTGATCAAGTAAATATATTGATGAAATACAAAAGGTATAGTTTACATTATACATTATACATGTTAACATATAATATGTACTACTCGGCACAAAAGGTTTCCAAGACACCCCACTTGTTTATAAAGTTTGACATGTTATTTTTACTCCTAGCA
Organism: Amphiura filiformis; assembly: GCF_039555335.1. Lineage (NCBI taxonomy): Eukaryota > Metazoa > Echinodermata > Ophiuroidea > Amphilepidida > Amphiuridae > Amphiura > Amphiura filiformis. Next base: position 78,946,882 of record NC_092632.1, on the reverse strand, counting down.
ATCTGCTTTTCTAAATTATAATGAAATTTTATCAAGTTCTTAAAGGAGATTATAGAAGGAGTTTGGTTCCTGAATCTGCTGTCATAGATAACTTTTCTTTTCAAAATAAGACATAAATTAATCAACCTGTCAGACTCTTTAAAACCAACACCAAACAGAATTTTGCTATAATCCAAATTTTCAACATTTTTTTGAAAATTTACCCCATACCATACTTTAAAATCATCCCACATCTTTACAGCATGGTTACAATTCCAAAAAAGATGCCTATAAGTCTCAGGAAAATTTTTACAATGTGTACAAATTTCACTATCCACAATATTCATCTTAAACAATCTACTATTTGTCATCAAACAGTTTAAATTGATTTTATACTGAAACATTCTTGTTCTCACATCGTATGATGACTTAAAAGGCATGAGGTATATGTCCTTCCATTCATCGTCATTGACATCTAATTCATCCCTGAACCTTTTCTGCGATGTTGGGGGTTTTTGAATCCTTTGAATCAAAATACGGTAAATAATTTTAGATGTCATGTTCTTCATAGGAGTTTCAACACCATTATTCATTAGAAAAAAGCCTTTTGGATTACACATTTCTCTTCAAACCCTGCTTCAAAATTCGTTTCCAAGGAAGTGGAACTGCATCAACCAAACTCCTCCACTGCATAAAAACTTGCATGGAATCCTCTCTCACACCAAATATCAAAGGATAATATTTCCATTGGTATAAAATAAATCACTGACTAATTTTAAACCACTGTTAAAGAAATGTTTATAATAACATGGCCTTTTATTAATACTGATGTGCTGATTATTCCAAATACATTGATGAAAGGGATTTACATTATCCGGATTAATAAAGCTAAAGTATGATTTTAGCATGTCTTTATAGAAGATGGGCACTTTTTTCCAACTTTGAATTTGTTTTGGAGTAATATTACAATAGAAAATCAAATTTCCACCAAAAGGAGAGATAAAATCATCAAAAAGAATCTTCCAACCTGATAGGGAAGTGTTATATTTATTTGCCCACTTGATTTTTTGTGCTCGAAAAATTGATTTAACATCCACCATCTTCAATCCTCCTTCATCAATGTCACCAATAATAGAAGTTTTCTTAATAAAACCTTTACCACCATTCCAAAGGAAATTATAAATGACTTTATCAATCTGATTAATAACATAGTCCGGACTATGAATTACCGATGCTAAAAAAATGAACTTAGACAAAGCAAAAGTTTTATTAAAAGAATTTTACCAGACAATGTAAGTCTTCTTGACTTCCAAATATTTAGGAGAGTTTTGATCTGCTTAATCTTTAAGGTAAAGTTCATATTCTCAGCAGCACTCTCATCATATGAGAAGTACACACCTAAAGCTTTAATTGGATCTGTTGGCCATTCTATATTAAAAGGCTTTTCATTACAATGTCTTTTTTTACTTATTTATAGACCCTGAGATTTATTAACATTTAGCTTTAAACCAGACACTTCAGAAAAAGAAGCCAGAACTTTCAAAACATTTTTTGCAGATTGCTCCCCATCTAAAATACATGTTGTGTCATCAGCATATTGAACCAATTTGAGTTCTATATCATTAACAAAAATACCAGATATAGACGGATTTTCCCGAATAGAACATGATAGCAATTCCAGAGCCAAAATAAATAAGTAAGAACTCAAAGGGTCCCCTTGACGAACACCTCTTTTTACAGAGAAGTATTGCGATGTAAGCCCATTATTTAAAATACAACTACTAATATTTGTGTACAATGTTTTCACATACTTTACAAAATCTGGACCAAAGTTCCTACTTTTTAAGGCTTCAAATAAAAAGTTCCACTCAAGTGAATCATAGGCTTTTTCAAAATCTAAAAATAGCAATAATCCAGGAGCATTTTTATACATAGTATAATCCATAATATCTTGTATAGTACGAATAGATTCGCTTATATTTCTCCCTTTAACAAAACCGCTTTGGTCGATGTGCACTAACTTAGGTATGACACTTTCCACCCTCATTGCAAGGACTTTAGATGCTATTTTATAATCCACGTTAAGTAAAGATATGGGTCTCCAGTTTTTTAATTGACATCTATCTTTACCCTCTTTTTCAATCAATGTAATAACAGCCTGCCTTTGGGAGGATGACATTTCACCTTTATTTAAACCTCTGTTCAAAACATCCACTAGGTATGAACCAATTTTGTTCCAGAACTGAAGATACCACTCACATGATAACCCATCATTACCGGGCTTTTGTTTTTGACATTTTGTTAAGCACATTAAAACATTCCACCTTTGTAAGCTTCCCTTCACATTTAGACTTCTCTACATCGTCTAGGGTGGTTACATTGTTACCATGCAAAAATGCATTATTTCTTGAAACATCAGCGTCAACCTTGAATCATACAAATCTTTGTAAAAATCACTCTGTTTTTTCAAAATTACATTTGGATTTACAATTTCGGTACCATCATCAAGAATCAATTTCTTACATTGTTTCTTTCTACAGTTCCTCTTTTCTAGGCCCAAAAATATTTATTGCTCTTTTCACCTTTTTCCGCCCATCTAATTCTTGAACGCACAATTACACCATCAATAATTTTGCTATCCAACTCTTCAAGATCATTCTTTACGATTTGGATCTCCTCCAGAATGTTGTCTGAGGGATTATTTGCTAAAGATTGCTCCAACACATTAAGCTTATTATTGAGCTCCTTTACCTTATCTTTCTTATACAGACCTTTCTTCTTAGCATACTTAATTGTTGTATCCCTAACCTTAAATTTGATCCACTCCCATTTTATCTGAGGGTCACTTATAGAAGAATCATCTAACCAAGTAGCTAAATTGTTGTTCATTTCGTTCACATACTGTCTTCATTAAGATAAGAGTTGTTAAATTTCCAATGTCCTGGACCACGACACGGCTCTTTTTGCAACTGCACATTAATAACAACAGCAGAGTGATCAGTTCTTATCCCTGGTATAATGTCTGCATTTGTAACATATTCCATCAAAGTATTACTTATTAAAAAATAATCAAGCCTACACTGAACAAGAGGATTTGTTTGACGCCATGTGAATCTAATTGTATTTGGATTTAAAACTCTCCATATATCAATTAAATCGTAATTATCCATAACATCACATATTTTATCAACAACACTCTCCTTAATTTTTTCAATACCACCTTTCTTATCAAGCTTAGCATTCAAGATACAATTAAAGTCACCACCAATAATTATTTTCTCCTTCTCTTCAAAATTCTTTTCCATAAAGAAATTCTTCAGCTCAGAATAAAATTTATTTGCATATTCTCAATGTTGGGAGCATATATATTCACCAAGGTAAAATTCAGGTCATCTTTACTAAAATTTATAACCAAAAGTCTCCCATCGTTATCTTTACAAATGTCAATCACATCAACATTACTACCATTACGAACGATAATTGCGACTCCTTTGCTATTATTTGTACCATGGGAAAAAAGGATCTTGCCACCCCATTCATGCTGCCACTGAGTTTCAACTGTCTCTGTACTATGAGTTTCTTGCAACAAAATTAAATCTGCACGAGAATTTCTACACCAATTAAAAAATACTCCTACGCTTCTTGAAATTACCAATACCCCTTACATTCAAGGAAATAATTTTTAAATTGTCACCAGCTCGATCATTCATTATTTACATAAGGAAATACAATAACAACATATGTAAACATGCACTTAATATGTGGGTGAAGGTAAGGATTACACCGCGCCGCGCACGTGTCTAGCAGCATGCAGCAGTTAATATGCAGACCTGCGCCTAATTTGAATAATAATACATGAATGAAAAACCCTTTCAATGAAGAAAGAAAACCTTTTACATGCAACATGCAGGGACTTGATTGAATGAAACATGATATATATCCAGCTACAAAAGGTGTGTCTGCGCATGACGCGTCATACAACGAGGTTGCAAATAAAATTTGAATAACAAAGCTAGCGACAGGTGCGGGAAATTCGTTGCTTGATACTGATCCATGGAGTGGTGCTCAAGCCTCACGCGTCATTCGGCAAGGGTGCATAATAAAATTTAAATAACAATATAGAGTGCGGAAACATGATCCCAATTTATACCAATCTAAATAAAAACATCCGCACTCATCATGCTGGTCAGGGTAGGGGCTAGGATTCATATAAAATCTGAATAACAAAACGAGCAACAGGTGATGGCACATGATGTGTTTTGGTACCGATAAAAAACTGTGAATGGGGATGGGAAGGGAATGGATACATGTACAATGTATATGCACGGTGTCGGTGATAAGACGATACAAATCAAACATTTTGCATTTCATCATATTATAAACAAGCATTTTAAAATTACAAATACACAAAAACAACAAACATGAGCACAAATAAATTTTTAAATACTGATTTACATACCAACAGAGTCCAATCACTTTCAAACCCGTAAGATGTACAATCGGGTTTGTGATGGCAAAACATAAAAACACGCACCACTGTACAAAGAGGAAAAACATGCAATGTTTTCCTTCTGTTTGAAACCGCCGTAGAGGTATCTTAATAATTCAGTTCCACCTCTCAAGTGAAAAACACCGTGTAAAACAAAATTGCGGAGAGTATATCCACTGACGAAATACAAAAACAAGCGAAAAAACAGTGCGTTTTCCTGGCTATAAATCCAATGTTTCAATAATTCAAAGAGTTAAAAAACTCACGTATATTCCGCAACAAATATATTACTTTCCTTCCAGTCTTGAAAGATGTAAATAGATCCAGGTTTACGTGCACGAAAACTCTCCGTGTGTAATCCAAAGTTGTTAATCTCTATTCAAACATTCAAAAAAGTTACGGAGATGAGTATTTTTCCAAAAGACAATCGAAACAGCGAGTAGCGCGTACACTGCGTATTCCCGATAATAAATCCAAAAGTGTCAGGAGAAAAAAATCCAATTTGAAACTCCGTATATTCCATGACAAAACTCTTGTTTTCCATCCACAGTCTTTGCACAAAAACAAATTCTCTCTCCATTATATGCATTCCCAAAACGTGTATCTACTCCAGAGCATGCGGTATCCATTTCGCCTATGGCCATGTTGCTTATGTTAAACGCGCTTCAGACTACCATCATCGTTTTTACCAACAAACATGCTGGCACTGACCAAGGAATCAAAGCAAACTTGTTTTCCTTTCTCAACTTATTTCTCAGCACTATCAGTTTCTTTCTATCATTTCTTATTCTCTGTGTGACATCGTCTGATATGAAGATGCTTTTTCCCTTGAAATTGTTCTTCTTCAAACTCTTTGGGGCGCCTTGTAATACTCACTCTCTATCTATGTCCAAAAGGGAACTTGGTGATCTCGGCTTTTTTCATAGATGCAATTCAGTTGGGGCAATATGATTTTATGTAGATAAGTTTGTTGTTTTTAAAAGTAAAAACCAACAGAACCATCCCACCACTAGGCTCTCTGCAGATATGTTACCGGTATCTTTTCAGAGGTGTAAGACTGAATCCCACAAACAATCATACTTCAACCGCATTGTTCCCTTGTGGAACCAGCTGCCTCTGGAAACCAGATTATAATCTGGTTTCCAATTATCCAAGTCCATTTCTTCTTTCAAATTTCAAGCTCTGGATTTTTTGAAGTCTCAATTTTATTCCAAATTTGTTCCTTCTGATACCTGCACTTGGTTTTCCACTTGCCGATGCCCAAATTGTAGGCCCATTTAAGGTCTTGCCCTGGCTTTCCATTCTTTTTCCAAATTATTTGGGTTTTTCCTAGGTGGGATGGTTCTAGAGGTGAATTTACACCTGTTTATCCCAGCCTATTTGCTGGTCTTTTAACATGTTTTTTTTAAAAAACCTTTTATATTATATTTTTCAAAATTTTGATGTGCAATAATGTTATACAGTATGTACCAGTGATGAAGTCTAATAAATAAATAAATAAATAAATAAATAAAATAAATAGATTGACGCAATTATCATTGCGTGCCGATTGAGCTCTCATGATCGAGAAACTAAATTATTTTAGCTATCTAGTCTAGTGTAAACACAATTTAACAGGTTGTCGAAATTGTTGTGTCAATATTACATGATTTATTTTGCTACATATGAAAATAGTTTAAACTGGAGACACCGTATAGCATTACTTATTAAGTACAGTTTAGCACTTCCTAGAATTCCTGCAAGCGTAAGCAAGACTTCAGTCTTTATCATAAACATAAATTCATAATGACATCTACGTACCGAGTTACAGTTACTGGAACTATTCCTAGAACTTGAGAGCAAGTCCTCAAACATTCGAATTTATAGTTACTAGTACAATTTATAGTTACTACAACTCACAACTGAAAAGACAGTAAATAAGTAGTAGCTGTGTAGGTTTGAAAAATGATCAATAATAAAGTCCAGGAGAAATAGTTTTGGTGTCAAACCACATAATATTAATTTATTTGCAAATTAATAAATTAATATTATGTGGTTTGACACCAACTATGTCACAACTGAAATTGAAAAGGATACTGCAGACTTAGTTCACCACGTAAACTTGTATGGCTCAAAATTCGGACCGCTCGCCATTAAGTTTACTGTCATTCCGTATTTCCAGGTGGTTGATGTTTTTTGGTACTCACATACAGTCCACAGGTGTTCCAGAGAAAGTCATTAATATATCCTGCTACTTCACAAAATAAAACAAATTCTCATTACGGAGAAATTTCAGTGAAAAATACGTGCCCATACGACTCTACGGCACTAGAAATTTTCAACAGCAATTCGTTCCATCAACAGCCCGTATATTCCGCAGGGAAACAGGACGGTTCGCACCCTTTCAATTTCGGACCCGTGCACTTTCGCCCCCTTTCAATTTCGCACCCGTGCACTTTCGCCCCCTTTTTAACCGCGGGTAATGTGCTGCTGTTGATTGATGATGCACGATCGATCGCTTCAACTCCCGGCGGTACAGTGGGGTGTTGTATGTGTATAGTATTGGTTGACTTTTGAGTGTTGATTGTCTGTGTTTGCAGTACCGGTACTGGGTTCAGCGTGTACAAAAGCAAATAGTATGTTGATGGACTCGACGGTTCGATTGAATTTAATAGGCCTATATTATTACGATATATTAAATGTGCTTCGACTAAAGATTGGTATTCATTATGTTTTTGATTTGTTATTTTGTTTTACTTATGCCTATTTTATCTTATTTCATTTCTATTTTATTTTATTTTAAGCCTATTAATTATTTTTATTATATTATTATTATTATTATTATTATACTTATTACTATTATTATTATTATTATTATTATTATATTAATTATTATTATATTATTGTTATTAGAATTATGTTACCTTATTAGTACTTTATAATAGGCTATATAATTTAGTATTCAATTATTTATGGCCTATAAAGTATAAAATTTATAGGGCCTAATATTGATATGGCCAAAAATATGATGGCTTATAATTTATAATTTTATCCCATCTTTATGTTGCGAATTGATCTTCTTTGACATGACACTAATGGAAAAAAAATATTTAGCAAATTTCTCAAAGACAAATGCGCACAAGCAAAACAAATGCCTGCAGCAGCTTTGCGATATAAATGCTGTGCCGACTTTCACCACCTTTCTTCACCGCGAGTATTAGCTGCCACTAGTACGCCGAAGCGCCCGGGCGTGACATGGGTTCAATCAATGCAATGGTAGCCTACGGTGACTAGGCAGTAGCACGCATATATTAGATCCCCAGAACACACCCGTGCGGATCGATTGCTTGACAAGTCTCCGGACCCGCAGCGTCAGCGTGATTGTATAAAGTGTGACTCCTTCAACCCATTATGTAATGAATGACTTACGCGAAAGCGCCGGGTATGGTGTGGGTCCAATCAATGGTAGGGTACCGTAAACAGACACGCAACAGTGCCATATGCCTCTTGACGTACGATCGTAAAATATTATTAATCAGGAAAGTTTTCTGTTCGTTTTAATGAGAAATGTAAATAATGAACCAAATGTTTTAACTTTTATGTCTTTTAATGAATGATGTATTTTGTCTGTGTTCTTAATTAATTTAATATATATTTCTACAAGTGTTACGTAAATTGTATAAAACAAAGAAATGTAAATACTTTTAATGAATTTTGATATATTTGATGTATGATTTTTTGATGTTTATGCATTTTTATGTTTTTAAAAAATTCTTACATATATATGTTTTTATATTGTTTTTATGACACAGAGCCCCTGTAATAGCAGATTTATCTGAAAGGTAGCCCTGTATAAATATGGTTTTAATAAATAACATAAAGTAAATAAACAAATTTGTGGAAAAAATGCTATCCAATTCTGCATTGTAAATGATTGACATTTATGTGTTCATGATTCATTTTGTTTACTGGCCTGTCAATCACGGACTCATTATGACGATGCTTTATTAACACCACGGCACATCTTATATCTTAATCTGCTAAATATGCCGACAATTTTAAGGCGGGATGTTTGAACTCGAAGATGTCAATAATGTAATATAGCAGTAAATTTACTGGCCCAACTTTTTCAATATTTTCTACTGCAAAAAGTGCAAATAATAATGTTTTAATAATAATGTTCCCATGCCCGTAACCAGAGGGCAGGTGGTGAACACCCCCTCGCCAAATGCCAAAAAAAAGTCCCCTATTTTGACCCAAAAAGTCACATTCACAAGAGTAGCAAACGAAAAAATAGAGGTTTTCAGTCCTTGTCGGTCAAAAAAGGTCCAAATTTTGAACAAAAGTCCACTTTAAAAAAATCCTGGTTACGGACCTGCATATGTTGACATGTTACTTGTGTGTTAACATTATTTTATTCTGTGCCACCATGGACCCTAAAATCTTTTTCCAGGATCTATGGTGCCACTTTAATTCAAGCAAACCTGAACATTTTTAATTGATTTGTACTGAGCGTACTCAATATAGAGAGACTAAACACATGTTCAGTCAGTAGTCCTTCCTTAATTAATAAATCTATAGTTCCAAAAGTTCACAAAAGAAAAGGTTCAAGTATGCGGTATTTGCGATATCTCTATCATCATCAGAGAGAGCATGAAAGAGCTTGGAAATAGTATGTAGGCCTACATCGCCGTAAAAAGCGGCCGTATATTTCCAACTTGCTTGCAACGCAAGGATAAGAATAAATAGACAAAAAATCATTAAATCAAAATATAAATTACACACAGGTGACAAGTGGAGCAGAAACTGTCCAATTAATTGTGTCCATCGCTGATTATATCTTGCCTCATATAATCAGGATCAAAAATCTAGTGGCCCGCCGGGCCAGTATTGTTGGAAGTTTACTGGCCCGAGGCAAAATCAACTGGCCCCGGGCCACTGGGCCACTGCTTAAATCCGTCCCTGTAATATAGCATCTATTTCTTAGATAATAAAGATCGTGTAAAGGAGATGAATTTCTTTCTTTATTTTTCTTTTCTTTTTCCTTTTTTTTCGTTTTTATAGTGCCTTTTTTCTTCTTTTTTTTAATCAAGAAAGCTGCTTTGTCTTTTGAACCCTGTTTTGTTTTTTGGATGTTGCTGCACATAATAAACAGTTTTAAACAATCAATTTATTTCTATCAATTAGATTTTGTTCAGTTCATCTTAATTTCTTTGGATTTCGTTTTTTCTTTCCCTTTCTTTCTTTATTTCCTTTCTTTCTTTTTTCGTTTGCATGATCAGGCTATAGGGGTCCGACGCATAAATGACATCTATCTTAAAGGAGTATTTACGTGATCCTAGAATCATCTTTTATGACATTTTTAGTAGACATGGTAGATATGCTTGAAAAATCTTATTCCCAAAATTTCAGTTGATTCCGATTTTGCATTATGCGAGTTATGCATGACTATGTGTATTACACTGCTCCATAGGCCACTGTTGTAATTTCGTTCTGGTACACCAGAACGTAATTCAAAATTGACGATATTTTTGCTAGACGAATTAAATCGGCAAGAATTATTTTTGGACATAAACATTATGTAGCCAGAGGTTTCCAGTGGTATAAAATCTCAATTTTTTGAGAAAAGTGAGGGATAATAATAATAATAATAATAATAATAATAATAATAATAACTTTATTTATACACGGTAAAACATGTTCAATACAGTATTGATCTTCCACATGTCCGTGTGGATATTAAAACATTACTAAAATATAAAATATAAAAGTTTGTTAAAAGATAATTATAATGCAAAAATGTACATAGACTAATACAATATTTCACTAAGAGACAAAAATTTATAATAAATGAATATGATAAAAATAATCTGCATTCATCCTCATATCATTGTTATTCTTCTTCTTCTTATTATTATCATATTATTATCATTATATTATATTATTAAATAAACTTTGTTTATATTATTAACATTGTTATTATTATTATTATTATTATCATATTATTATTATTATCATCATATTATATTATTAAATTAACTTTGTTTATATGTTTTGTGTTACTCCCCCATTGGATGTTGTGTCAGTTTCAGTTTCAGTTTAGATTTTATTTGTACATATAGGCCCTTGGCCCTTTGCACTACAAATATAATAATTACATTTGAGGAAGACATATAAATAACATGAAGAAATAATTACATAAATTCAATCATTTCACGAAGTTTCATAGCGTGAAAAACAAATAATGAGAGACCACTGATGTCAGATGGTGTATCTGAACTCATGAGTGAAATGAATTTTGGGGGACTCGGTTCCGATCCATACCTGAATGGGAGATATTTTGACTGAATCTTATCAAAAACTTGCAGACCATGACAAAATGATATTCATCTTCAATATTCCCATCCCTGCACAGATCACAAACCCGGTCCTCCAAATCCAATTTCTGTCTTCTACCTGTTTCAATCTTGAGAATATGACTGGAACACCTTAATTTAGCTAAAAAACGCCTATATGAGGCGTGTTTTTACATCAAAAAGATATTTTCAGGAGTCAATTGACACTTGAAAGTGCAATACGTGCGTAGCTTATCAAGTGAAGTTACATCAGAATACCAGTTTTGTTTTGCAACATCTTCAAGTCTTTGTTTAAATATGTATGGTACATAAAAAGACATTCATTTTCAACACCTTGATTGTACCAAACGTGGCCAAAGCCATGCATTAAAAGAATGTTTTTAACATGCATTACCCAGGTTGATTTACCTCTGTCATCAAGATACAATAACATAAGGTAGCATTTTTTTGGATACCTGTTATTGTCCATATTTAGAAGTTGGAACCAAAATTTAACACAACGAATCGTACAAGTAACATAAATTGGAAGTCTACCACATTCACCAACAGCAGCATTATTGGGAGTGTTTTGAGATATCTGTAAAAAATGTTTACATGCTTTGAAATGAATTTTTTCAATGCAATCATATTTTTTGTAACCCCAGATTTCAGAGCCGTTATGTAAGAATAGGCAAAATTGTTGTATCAAATATCTTGAAGTATGAGTCATAAGAAATATTTCCAACGGCAGACATCGTTTTTCTAAGTGCGTTCAACGCCTTACTACGCCTGATCAGCCAATGCTCGTAATCGCTCTGCCCCATGCATTACCAGTAGACAATTGAATACCCAGGTAGCGTGCGATTTAACAACATCAAAGCGATTGTTTTGATAAAACCAAGCTTCGTCTCTTGAATCGCCCTCCTTTCCGGAAAATCATGATTTGAGTTTTATTGATGTTAACCTTCATTTCCCAGTTCAAACAAAATTCTTGGAGAGAGCTGTGTTTCTTGAGTCCACCGACTGTATCAGCCATAATAACAATGTCATCCGCATAATAAAGTGAGTTGATCTCTGTGATATCAGGGTACAATTGAAATCCATGAGCACCGTTATTATCAAGAAAGTTTGACAATTCAGAAATAAAAAGAGCAAATTGTAATGGGCTAAGTAGACAGCCTTGCTTGAGTCCAGTAGTACATGTTAAAAATTCAGAGATTGTATTTCCTTTGCGAATACAGGCTTTGACGTACTTTGACGCTTTGTCATACTTTCATTGTTTTTAATTTTATCCATTGCTTATTGACACTTGTATCCTTTTGGATCCATCCTTTGGTCGTCAGTTGGACCAAATTTTCACTGTTTTTATACATATTATAATTAATAATTAAATATAAATTTATTATTATTATTACTATTTATTATTATTACTATTTTTATCGTTGAATTCTAATTATTTCATTATTTTGGGTAAGCTTGCTGCTAAAATATCTGGCCTGTAATATATACTGAGAAAAAAAAATCGTTCCTCTATTTTGTTATAAAATATCCTTTCTTTCCTTCCTTCCCGAGTTTATCATGACTTAATAAGCGCATGCCCGACGGCCCCAGCACTATAAACATACTACGCCGCACCGCCGGGAGCCCAAGCAATCGATCGTGCATCAATCAACAGCAGCACAATACCAGCGGTATAAAAAGAGGCGAAAGTGCAGGGTGCGAAATAGAAAGAGGCGAAAGTGCACGGGTCCGAAATTGAAAGGGTGCGAACCGTCCATCATCCTTCGCAGATGCAGCCCGTAGCACATCGCCTATTGGCTGATTTATCGCTGCAATTTATAATTTATGCTATGACGTCAGGTTCTTCCGCTGCCGAAAGTATACCTGGATTCGATCAATTTCATAGAGTTGGTAAATACGTCATCTGCTTAATTATTCATAGACTACCTTGAACGGATGGAATACATCATACATGGATTACCGAGTGGACTTGCGTATGAGACTCATAGGATTTACACAGAGATATTTTTGGCCAAAATTTGACCATCTCTAGGCAAGTTGACCCCACTTTGTCTGCGTTATGTGAAAAAGGACAGTCTTAAGTAGGTATAAGAGCAACGCTTTTGATGTTTTGATGTTTTGGGAGACTGGGAGGGTTCAGAACCAAAAAATGATGGAGCCTATTCTTGACTGTGTAATATTCCTTCAACGAGTTGCCGTGCGGAAATAACCTTATACGATGGACAGAGAGTATCAGTTTGTGAATGAGGACATCGTATAAGTTCCTTGTACTACTGCAGACTGACAAAATGCTGACAAGGTCCTAACTAAAGGAGTCAAATTCGGCAGTCAAGTCACCGATTTTAAGCTTTAGTTTTTTGGACATACTTTAGCAATTAACTTTCCCTGGACAAAATAACTCAATCCTCATTACACTAATTCATGCAATAGCTAGTCTCAGCAACATTCTTTCAATTCTTAGCATTATATACGTACCTGGTTTCTATGTAAAATAACCGATTCAAGTTCATCAGCGATCAACACATTCACTTGCCTATGACAACGATGTACACAATTCAATGGTATTTATATAGTCTCTGTAACAGTCTTACTATCCTACTGCGTGTGGAATGGAAATGTACCGTGGCATCAAAGCAAACAATGTATGCTTGTTACAGAGTTTATTTTCAGTTGATTGATTGAATTGATTGACAGGTAATTCGATTGACAGCTCGAGCCCGGAGCTCGAGTTATTCCTGAATGGGAAGTTATATGGGCTGAATGAAGTAATACAGTAAAAAATAAAATGTATAATAAAATAGGCAAAAGACCTTGGTTTTAATTAGGCAACAAACAAATCAAACAAAAGTCAGCAAGTTTGACTGAAGTTGACAATATAAAAATATTTATTTTATATACCAATATTTTATGATTAAAAAATTATTCTAGTATTAGGCCGTATAAAATTAATATTTTGGTTCTCGTCCAGAGGATTTTCATGAATTGATGAGGGAGGGAGGTGTTTTTTTGTTTTTCAGTGTAAAATCAGCATTGTCTGTAGTTTTCGGTCTTTTCCAACAGTGCTCGAGGAACGATGAGGCACTTTTTTTTTTTTTCATATGTGTGATTCTGAGGGATAAACCCCTAGAGTACCATAAAAAGACTTGGAAGTGGTCCTTGTTCTCTAATAAACTTATTTATATGTATGAAAAATTCATAAATCATTCCAAAGTCTAAAATAATTGAAAAATCTAAAAAAAAAAAAAAAATCTGACAAATCCCAGAAATTGAGGAGGGAGGGACGAGAACCAAAACATTAATTTTATACGGCCTTATATAGGCCTAGGCCTACTACTTTTGCCTATTCTAGAAAGATAAATGTTTTTAGAAATATTGTCTTGTTTTACCAAATGAAACATAGTTATAAAATCCTAATCCTAAAGTTTATAGGGTTTAGTTGTTTGATTTGGCAAAAAAAATATTTTTCTAGAATCGATAAGCTTCGATAGTTGTGTGGCAATCGCTTGCCCACCCCCCGCCCCCCCGCCGCCCCCCCCCCCCCCCTTTGCCCCAAACGCTTCGTCAACCCCTTTCGACGTCCAAAAAATCTTTTTCCCCACCCTTTGCACATGCAAGATTTTGGGGAACCCAAATTTAAACCTTAAATTTTCATATTATGCGAGTGCAGCAGAAAATTTTCCATATTTATAAACTATGTTCCTCACATTTTCGAACACTTTTCTAGGGCACAAGGCTAATGAAAGTTGATTTTTTTTTTTTGTTTCCTGTCACCCGCCCGCATCACCTTATTTTCAATAAGTTGACCAAAACTTTCATTATTTTCATAAAAAAAGTCAATTATCTGAAAATTGAGATGAAAATAATCAAAATTGAAACTCTAAAATATCTGACATCCCCTGCTGAACATAAGGGACCGTTCACGAACACTTTTAGGGGCCTGATGCAAAAGTTTTGAACCTCCTAAGGGGGGCCCTGAAAAAATTGACCACAAATTTTGAGTTTATATGCTTTTCTATGGGGTTGACCAATAATTTTCATGTCAAAAAGGGAGGGGCCTGACATTTTTGAGATCTGAAAAGGGGGGGGGGGCAAAAAAAATTTGTGATGAAATCTTTTTGCATCAGGCTCCCCAACAAGTGTTTGTGAATGGTCCCTAATCAACCGTTGAGAAAAAATGTGACGAGAAACTAATCATTTCATTTCATTAGCCTAATATAGAAATGGTGATCAAAACATCCGTGTCTAAAATCGCTTTCCCTCTCCTTTTGACCTGCCCCCTTTCGACCTGCCAAAAATGCTTGTCCCCCTAGGCCTCCCCTTTGACCAGCCAAAACATGTGTCAAAATCGCTTCCCCTCCCCTTTTGGCGAGCCGAAATATCTTTGGCCCCTCCCTTATAATTGACCATCACACGGTACACAAGATTACTAGTGCACCACCCCTTAGTCGCACCAGGAACCTTTTTTTTGTGCATATTTGCACATGTTCCTAACGTTTCCTACACTTTTTAGGGCATAATATAGAAATGGTGCGGTGCCCAAAATATCTGTGCCCAAAATTGCTCCCTTCCCTTTTGACCTGCCAAAATACTTGCACTTCCCTTTAGACCTGCCAAAAATGTTTGCCCCCCCCACCCTGTGGCCACTGGCCAGCCAAAAAATGACAGCCTCTCACTTTGCCACCTCGGGAGTACACATGATTATTGCATCAGCCACCTTGAATAATATGAACATGTTCCTAACGCTTTCCTACACCCAGGCCCATATCCAGGATTTATTTGGGGAGGGGCTGATTTTGAAAAAGTGGACCTTTTTTTCCAAAATTTGGGCCTTTTTGGACTGGGCGGATTTTGAAAGTGGACTTTTTTCAAAAAACCCCTATTTATGCGCTCCCTATATGGTCACAAATGGGACTTTTTGGGTTAAAAAAAGGAGACTTTTTGAGCCTTTGGCGATTTGGGAGGGGGGCTCTACCCAGAAACAGTGCCCAAAACATCTGTGCTAAAAATTGCTCCCCCCCCCCTCCCTCCTTTTCGACCTGCCAAAACTTGTTTGTCCCTCCCCCCTTTTGGCCTGCCAAAAATCTTTGCCCCCTATAATTGACCATCCCTGGGGTAACATATTGCACCACCCCTACCCTTAGTCCCACCAGCCACCTTTTCCAGAAGTTGATAAGTGAACAGGATTTTAGGTGTCTTACCCGGGGGGGTCACTCCCATTCTGGCCTGTACACCATCCGCGATAATGAAAACGCGTAAAAAGGGTCGTTTTTCGTGGGTAGACACGATACGCGCGTATCGCGTTTAGGGTGTCAAAAACATGAAAAATTGGAAAAAGGGTAGCAAAATTGCAATTTCTAAATCTGCGGAAATGAAATTTAGGGTATGAAATTTGATGTTAGGAATGAAATCCCTGTTTAGGGTGTCGTTTTAGCCAAGGGTTAAATCCTTGTTTAGGGTGCTTTTCAAAAGTTAATTATCGCGGATGGTGTACAGGCCACAATGGGGAGTGACCCCCCAGGGTGTCTTACCACAAAAAGTGCACCTTTGGACCATTTTTTCTCCCACTTCTGAACTTTTTATTGGAAAAAAATAGCAGAAAGTGGATCTTGGTATGGGGCGTGTGTGGGGTGAGTGGGCTTATTTAAAGCCTTAATGTAGGATTTCTGTCAAATATTAACTTTGTTATTCTTTATTCAAAATGTTGAAATGATAGTAATAACTAAATGGGAGGACATATAAAGTTTTACTAAATCAGAAAATCTACAAAAAATCATCATACATTAAATTTTTGCATTTTTATAAGAAGTGTATTAGGTGTGTTAACATAATCAGCAAGTTTGGCAAGACCTAAAAGCAACCTAACAAGGGTAAACCTTGACATGTTGGAGGACTCAACTGTCCATAATATGTTCAAAAGTTAAAGCTCTTCTTTCTTTCTATCAATTTTGTCTATGACATAATACCCATTCAGAATAGTATAGACTTATCCTTCACTTTTAAACTAAAGTCTGCACAAAAAGTAACTCAGCTGTTATAAATACGCCTATAGATTGAGAACTAATAATTGTTTTCACAATATTTCAACAGAGCCCGCCATTATCTTCGCGCTTACTTCAAATCAATACAAATAACTGCAACTTTTAAATTGGGGTATTTTTCTTTCAGAACACTGATGTGTCAGGGCTGTATTGTTAATATTGGAACAAAATTGGACAAATGGGGTATCAAAATGCGCGTAAATAAATCATCCTTCTTTTTATGTTGAAATATTGTAAAAACAATTATTAGTTCTGAATCTATAGGCGTATTTATATTAACAGCTGAGTTACTTTTTGGGCAGACTTTATTTTAAAAAATTCAAATATTTTACACTTTCTGGTCAATCACTGATAGTGCTTTTAATTGATCACAGTTAGGCCTAAAAAAACATTGTTTGATTGGCGTAACCCGACCGACCCTAAAAATAGGCCTGACCCTAGACTTTTTTCTTATTTTTTTGCAAAAAAGATAAAATTAAAAAAAAAACACTCTAAAATTAAAAAAAAAAAAAGAAGAAAAAAAAAGCAATTTATAACATATAAAATGTGTGTAAAAAGACAAATTGCAGACCAATCGACCCTAATTTTTTTTCATGTTACGCCAATCAAACAATATTTTTAGGCCTTAGTTATATTTGTCTCACTCTCAGGTGTTGGCCCAATTAACTCATGTCATAAATAATACACACTATAAAACAAAAGCAGCATGTTTATTTCAAGTAAAACTTTATTTTTCAAATCACATTATTCAAATTTTGTATCACAAATTATTTATTGCACATTGTACGTACATCACATAATCACATAATTTTGTAAAATTACTTATTTTACAAGGCTACATACACATGTAGAAAACAAACTCAATTTTTAAAAACATGTCTCTTATCATAGAACTATTCAGATATTCAACACTTGGATATTTATATTATCACAAACAATCTTTGGTCTTGCTAAAAAAGTTAACACAACAACACACAAAACAGATACCCTGAAATGTTCTGAAAAATAAACCAAAAGTAACATTTTGTTTAACTCTACATCAATCCACCCATGGCATCATTGTTGCTGAACCATGAAATGGTATCAGCCTATATGTTACTAGCTTACTTACTAGCTTACTAAGTAACCTTTTGGTCTGAAATGGACATATCTCAATATTCATATGGGTTATTTTCATATCTCAAAATCCCAAGAAGGTATAAACCCCCTAAGTGGTGTCAAATGAAAGAGAAAAAAGTAAAGAATATAACGAAAATAATTTCCCCACCGGGGGTAACACTCCTCATAAGACCTGGTCAATATTCATATTTTAGTTCCTTTTTATATTGCAAAATGCCACAAAGGCATGACCCGAGTGGTGAAATGAAAGAAAAGGAAGTAAAGAATGTATTTAAAAAAAATTCCCAACCGGGGTGACACTCCTCATAAGACCTGGATCATTATTCCTATTTCGGGTCCTTTTCATATCTCGAAATTCCAAGAAGGTATGACCCCCGAGTGGTGTCGAATGAAAGAGAAAGTAAACAATATACGGGGGTGACACTCTTCATAAGACTTGGTCAATATTCCTTTTTTTGTTCTTTATCGCGAAATCCCAAGAAAGTATGACCCCCGGGTGACAGTGGTATACCACAATATACTGCCACAGGCCCATGGTTCAGCTATGGTGCGGTAACCGCAAAGCATGCCTTGGTTAAGCTTCCCCTAAGTGAAAAGTCTTGCCACCCTGTAAGTTAATGCTAGGCCCCTTTGAAACTTTCCTAGCACCACCCCGAAAAATGTCTGGCTACGATACTGCTTGCATGTATGAAACATGTAGAAAACTAGAGTAGTTTTTGAGTTAATGCCTTTCCTAATCCTACTCTAAAGGTGGATCTGTTAGGGGTGGTGCACTAATTATGTGTACCCCCGAGGTGGTGAATTCTCAAAATGGTCTGCCAAAATTGCTTGCCCTCCCCCTTTGGCTGTGCCAAAAATCTTTGTCCCCTTCTGACATGCCAAAAACCTTTTCCTTACACATGCAAGATTTTTGTGAAGCTGAATTTAAAACCTTAAAATGCCTTATCATACAATGCGAGCACAGTGAGCAGAAAATTTTGCATATTTGAGCGTGTTCCTAACGTTTTCCTACAACTTTTAGGGTGTAATAAAGAAACAGTGCCCAAAATATCTGTGTCAATAATTGCTTGCCCCCCCCCCCCCCTTGGCCACTTTCGACCTGCCAAAAAATGCTTGCCCCCTTTAGGCCTGCAAAAAAATCTTTGCCCCTCCACCTATAAGTAACCACCTGGGGGTACACATAATTATTGCCCCACCCCTTATAGTTAGTCTTGCTAACACTTGAAAAAAATGATACAAAAAATGAATATATTTGTAATCCAAGCCTGGTAAATTTATGTTTGTTTACAATCTGTGTGTAATACTGGTTACATGGCTTGTTGCAACACACCAAACCTGTGCAACCCTCATGCTTTAAGTTGCTATTGCCAGAGGTATTTTTAGTTAAACCAATCCAATATGGGGATTTCTCAGAGCATTACACACAGGATTCCTTGTAAGTCTTTGAAACACATATGGTATCACTTATTTGTTGTAAGACAGATAAAATGTTTAAGAAATGACATAAAGACAATAGAGAAAACAATATGTAATTCCACAATCACATATGCAGAGTTCAGATGCTAAAACTGATATCCATTTTGCTTCATTTTACATGTAGGCAAATTGCAATGTGATGCGATCAAGCAAAATCAGTCACATGTTGGATACATTGATTTTCAGATATAACCAACCAAAGACAATATTTTTTTGTGTTGCATGTTGTTTTGGGAACACTTAAACTGTTCATATCTTTGGAATTAAATGTTCTATTTCAATGGGGTTTTCTGCAAAATGTAGCTTTGCAAATGCTTTATACAATCAATTAAAAAACTGAATATTGAATATTCAGACTAATTTTGCTTGATCACACCATATAACTGGTCAAACACAAAATAAAATAATAAGGAAGTGTGTGCTACTTTTGATCATAATTTCAAAAATTTACATTGTCATTTTTAAAGTAGGTTGTCAAATTAAAGCTACCATTATAGGGCAGATGTTGGTAGCCCAACTCAAAAAGTTTGCAAAATGGTATTAATCACCTTTTGACTCTTCAAACATACTTATCATAACTTTGGTACTTAATGTATTCAACTATGGGTACCAAATTCTGTTTTACATACAGAACTTAACAGAAGATTTAGCATTCTCATACAATTTTCACAGTAATCTGTAGATGCTTTACGATAATCAATTGACTGCTGCAAAAATTCCTTTCCAAAATGTATGGCCAAAAGATTTGACCAGGTATTTTGAACCAAGGCATAACAACTGCTTCATCCCACCCCAACTAACCTAGGAATAACAGCTTCAAGTTTTCCTTTTTGTCCACTTTATTTGAACACAGTTTCAAACCAGTTATGAAAGTTGTGTTAGCAATTATTGATACATAACTAAGAACAGTGACATAGTCAAGACAGGCAAAGAGAGGCAGCTACACCCCCCGGCTTGGGATGCTGGCCACCTCATATTTATGCCTTTATTTGTATTTGTGGCCTATTTTTGACCAAATTTTCCCACTTAAAAGTTGCCTTGCCTCCCTTACCCCACTTTGCCCCTCCTCCCTCTGAAGAATTCCTGGCTATGCCACTGACTACATGAAAGTAGGTAAAGATAAGAAACAAGCGAAGCATAAAACAATGTTAATTTTGTACATTTCTTCCCATTTGTTGCTCAACCTTCTTACATAATATAAAATATCCATTGTTTTTGTAATCATGTGTTTTTATTGAATATTCATAATTTACAAGATCACATCAAATCTTCGGAAAGTCCAGTACACAGCTCAATACTTTGTGTGTGTTTTCCAGCTATGCATGATAATACCTTCTAAGTCCTAAATTCACCATTCTACATTCAATTCAAATGTCACTAGGATCCACAACATGCTCATCTATTCAGGGCACAGTTCCAATACATTTGTATATATTCATTGAATGACCTCTGAAAATTTGGGTACAAAAACTCATGCCCTACAACTTGAGGTCAAGTTTTGCACTATGATTGTTTGATTGAGGTTATTGAACTATGCCAGTGGGATGAGGCCATTGTGACTCCATAGTATGTGGAGTCATTGGGCTATTCCAGGTGAAACCCATACACCCTAGTATGCAAGATGTGATCCTGTTCTTCCACATAGGGATTACCTGAATGATTGTGTGGAAGATTAAGGTCATGTCTTCCATAGGGGGTCTTAACTATAAGAGTTCTTTATACATGTACATGCAATGACTGAAAAACGCAAGCAAAACATCAAACTGCATCTGGCCTGAGTATGATACCGAACGACAGTGCTGCAAAGAAGAGTGCATTTATAGCTACTAAAGTAATTGCACCTAGGAAACCAGGCAATTGCAATGTTCACTACTTCATAATAAGTAGAATATTTTAATACTGATATTTTCTTTTTCCAGCTGCTGTGTAGAGATCGTCAGAGTGCAAACAAAAAACTAATCAGGCCTCAATTTTGGAAAGTTTCAGAAAGTTACAAGATTTTGTCAGAATAACTGGACATTGCAATTTAATGTAACTTTTGAATCTCATCTTGCACAGGGTTCCTGCACCTAGAAGTCTTTCAAATTCAAGGTCCAAAAGCATGATTTACAAAGACAAAACAAAAAAAAAAAATCCATGCAGCACATATTAACAAAAGTGACAGCTCCTCTCCACTCCCCAAATTTTGTCAAAATTATACTTTAGGTAAAATTCCAATTTTCAAGGGGGCTCAAGGACCTTGTGGAAATTTCCAGGACTTTCAAGGCCTTGAAAAGGTGTTTTCAAATTCAAGGACTCTCAAAGACCATGGGAACCCTGCTTGCAAAATTGACTCCCAATTTAACCCCCGAGCACTACCTGCCGATCTAACATTGCCTCTGATTGGTCAATTACATGATATCTTCACTTTAATCACCAATCAGAATGGAGCTTTGCAAATAATTCACCCCAATTTTTTTTTGCGTGGTGAAATTATTCTAACAATATTGCTGATTGGTCCAATTTATAATAAAACTTCTTTTTGGCCAATTGGCAGGTAGTTCTCATGGGGTTAACTACATCTACCTATATTAAAACCACTATCTTCTTTTGGCTCTTCCTGTGGACTGTCTCTGGAAAAGTCTAGGGTAGCCTACCAACATCAGTACAAATGAAATGGCTGCAAATAAATAAACATTAACAACAACAAAATTAGCATTTACATGTATATTGGAAAAATAATTATGTTGGGTTTTTTTTTCATTAAGATTTAAATTGGTTACTGATCATCTGCATCTCAATTTCAAGCAGATTTTAATCAACTTAAGTTAAAACTTAAGTGTTAACCTAAATATTCTGTCGGTCCGTGCCACGTCACTTCCGGTTGATGATGCGACTCACGGTCAAGTGAAAACAAGTCCCTGATTCGATTTTTGTTGATGATTTCTGTCATTGGTGTTATGTAAATTTCGATCGCAAATAGTCAGTGGAATCAAACAACCGTTTCTAAGTCTTCAGAATGGAAGAAACTTACTTGATTTACCATTTATATACTGACAAACTTAAAATTAAATTCCATGGTCGAGTGTCGTTGTTTCCGAAATTGAATGTCACTCCAACAACATCGCTATGTAGCCTCCTTCACAGCCGGTTTCTGTTGTTCATAACAAACCGTGAGCCACATGCAGTTTGGGCCCGAGACTAGAGATAGCCCGGATGTTGGACCGACAGAATACTATATTCATTTCATTACCTTCACATGCCCCTATAAGCACCACCCATCTTGTACTAACATGTGTTCAACAAATATTGAACAGAATACTCAGAGCTGATCTGGTTTTATTTTGCAAACAAAACAAATTGTTAGGTTGACAAATTTCCGTTAATAATGGGACATTTGGTCTTGTCTCAAGTAACTGAAAACTGGGACAAATTTTGTTAAGCTATGGGAGATTAGCCTAGGTCTACATTACATAGAAATATAAAAAGTTATCCTGAAATATGTCATGTGTATCTGCTGGGGTCTCCCAAAGTGTCATTTAGCCTTTTGATAAATAAATAATAAATATATAAATTTTGGATTTATAAAGTTACATGTTAAAAAACCAGAGCCTTATATATCCAATTTAGTTCTCAAGATACCACACTACAGTCAGGTATTTGTTCCAAACATACAAGTAAACCTTGAGTAATTTGGTCAACAAATGGTAATTTATCCATCTCCAGGCACCACCCCTACCCCCAAACTGCTTGACCGAGTGGCCACTTACAACAATATTACCTAATGACTATTCCAAATACTTACTTGAGATGACAAGAGCTGATAAAGGACCAAATGTTACATGAATTGTCTTGAAGATGTACAGCTCTGATGCAAAGTAAGCAAATGCCAGTAGGAATGAGAACATGCTCACCTCATATAACCTGCAAAATAATTTGTTCAATACCAGTCACAGCTAGTTTACAGCAAGCACACTGGAACACTTGTCTCAGCATATCCACATTGCTTATCATAGAGGGCCTCCTTCACATCAAAAGTTGCGACCACAGTAAATTTTATGATCATCCCTAACTTGTCAAGCAAATCAAATTCCCTATTTTACAATATCCTTTTCTAATTACAATGATGAAAATCCCATTTAAATTGGACATACAGTTTTTGAAATATGAATATTAATTGTCATGATGCAACAAAAAAAAATCCAGTTATAAGAATAAATAAAACAGCTCTTTGTAAAATTTCTGAAATTAGAAAACAAACAAATATTTGAGTCTGCATGCTTTTTAGGGCTCAGTAGGGTTACGACACACAAACAATTTTTTAAAGTTTTCTAAGGAATGGAAAGCATTAATACAAGAAGAATTGCTTCCTAAACATTACACCATGCATTATAATAAACAAGAACAATTATTTTCTTCTCAATAATTGAGCTATTTTGCTTAAAAATAATGTAATAAACAATTCACTTTCTTTTAAACTTACGGTTTGCTATCAATGTGAACAGCACACAAAACTCGCACAAAAGCAGAAAGAAGAGTCCAGGTTCCAAAAAGGCGTCCCACAAGGGCATTAACTGTAGGCATTATAAAAGACATGGGCATTTGTGTGAAAAACAAAATACTTACAAGCAATCTTTGGCACCAAAAGATAAATTTGTTTATATTCATGGCAAAAAATACAATTATCTTGGGAAACAAAAATTAAAAGCTGTTTAATTTCAAAAGCACTATGCTACAATTTATGGCCTTGCTAAACTGTTAACATTCCAATACTTCATACAAAAAAAATAATGTAAAAACATAAATTACCGATGACATTTGAAAGTAAAAGGTTTTGAAATTTTCTTCAAAACATAGATTACATTTTATTTCAAAACCGAATAACTGGTACACTGTATTCAACAATATAATTTTTTTATACTCACCCAACTCTGGTTTCTGTGTAAATATAGTCTCCGATAGAAGTTCTCCATTGAGGTAGCTGCTTATAGTATTGCCCAGTGCCGTAATTCCAATCAGTCCCACCCATACTCGAAGAACCTTGACAAAAAGGGAATCTTTGGACACTGCCATGATGTCCAGTACCTGCAGTTGATAATAAATACAATTTAATATTAGGCCATCTTTATTTAATAGTTTGTCTATAAACAAAGAGCACGTGTAATAGACTCCGCATTGCCCCCACGATCATGAGGACCATTTAATACACATAAGCTTATTTATAATAATTTCACAATCTCATAGAAATTAAGACTATATTGAGATAATAACAGATTTCATATCAATTAAACAAATTATATACATTGAGATAATTAATTGCAGCAAGCATTTGGAATTATTTATTATCTTCAAATAAATCAATAAATACACAAATTATTGGAAAAATGTGTACAAGCCAACCATACAGGCTGGACAAACAAAAGTTGACTTCTGAATCACATTTAACCAAATTTCATCTTAAGCAAATCTTAAACAGATACATCTTTGGATCAAACAGAGGATTGGATTGGAAAACAGCATTTTGAACCGCAATTAAATAATTAGAAATCTCCAAAAGAATAAACAATGCCAACACTAGCAAACGAACATTTTGTATTCAGCAAGATCCGGCATCAATGCTTAAACCATTTACTGATATATAATATATTATTAAAACCACCGGTATTTACAACCAAGTAAATAAAGATACTCCAAATAAGCAACAAAGCATTTATAACCCTGGTATAAAAACGCAGTAGAAAGGGAGGAAAGCATGAAGGCAACCAATAGCCCACCATAAAACGCAGTAGAAAGTGGAGACAATCTACTGACAAGATTCTTCAGGTTTTGAAGAAACTCCACTACCCTCAATAAAAACGCAGTAGAAAGTGGAGACAATCTACTGACGAGATTCTTCAGGTTTTGAAGAAACTCCATACAAAGAAAGCCCAATAAACCCATTCAATACCATAAAACGCAGTAGAAAGTGGAGACAATCTACTGACGAGATTCTTCAGGTTTTGAAGAAACTCCATACAAAGTAATCAATAGCCCAATAAAACCAACCAATACCATAAAACGCAGTAGAAAGTGGAGACAATTTACTGACGAGATTCTTCAGGTTTTGAAAAAACTCCATACAAAGCAATCAATAGCCCAATAAAACCAACCAATACCATAAAACACAGTAGAAAGTGGAGACAATCTACTGACGAGATTTTTCAGGTTTTGAAGAAACTCCACCACCCTCTATAAAAACGCAGTAGAAAGTGGAGACAATCTACTGACGAGATTCTTCAGGTTTTGAAGAAACTCCACCACTCTCTATATATAAAACGCAGTAGAAAGTGGAGACAATCTACTGACGAGATTCTTCAGGTTTTGAAGAAACTCCATACAAAGCATTCAATAGCCCAATAAAACCAATCAATACCATAAAACGCAGTAGAAAGTGGAGACAATCTACTGACGAGATTCTTCAGGTTTTGAAGAAACTCCACCACCCTCTATAAAAACGTAGTAGAAAGTGGAGACAATCTACTGACGAGATTCTTCAGGTTTTGAAGAAACTCCATACAAAGCATTCATTCCCCTTCTATAAAACGCATTGCATGAATAATTGACAAGCCAATCGCTCGTAATAGCGATGGCATATAAATTCAGCTTTATTATTTTTTTTCAGATTTCCTTTTACAAATTTATAGCGTACTGCTATCAGTCCAGCACGTATTATTTGACCGCAAGGTCCTATTTGATTGAGAAATCTATATCTACTATCCACAACGACACGATAGTTAGTGTGTTGGGAGTAACTCAGTAAGTGTGGAACTATAACTACCGTACTTCAGTTTATACCGGTACTCAATTGTCGCCAATTTTGAAACGTATTAAAACAATTCTTTGTGAATTTTTATGTTACCGAAATTTACGTATCATACGTATACCTACGCGATAGTTTTTGCATTAAGGTTACACGAAGAAACGTATAAAAGACGCATAAAGTTGTTCTCTAAAACCGCATTTTCTCAGCAATCAAATATCGCAGTGAGTCAAATGTTGGTGCATGGATGTATCGTTACATTATTTTTGTGTGTTTATACAAATTTTTAGAATCCGTTTGAAAATCCTTCGTTTAAATCATTTTTACACACCATGTTCACAAGATCAAAAACGCGTTCCATGCAGTTTTTTTCAAATGTTCGCTCCGTATAAAACCACACCGAGTGATTGTTTTCTCCTTTTTTGTATTGTACTACAAATCGATCAAAGAAATAATGTTGCCATGGGGAAGAACCAAATACAGTACCGATTAAATTTTATTAGCCCGTTTTTGGGAACAATTTTCGAGAATCTTGTACCACAAAACACTGTTATGTTACATTATCGATATCTGGATTGTGGAATGTTAATTTTGATTTCTAACTGCCTACATTATTTCTCAAATGTCTGCCGCTTACTTTACCATTTGAATTTCACTCCAAATTTAAGCTACTTTTGCAAAAAACAAGGTTTTTCGCCATCGGTACCTCCGACATTTACAGCGGTAATGAGCTTGTTTATCATAAGAGCCTGTTATGCACTATTCCATAATAGTCAGTTTGAGATCGATCAATTTCATGTATCCCCCATTGGCTCAATCGGTTGGCGCGCCGGGCTCACGTTCGACTATATAATACTATAGTTTTGAGCTGGAAAACTTTGGTACGTGTTCGAGTCCCTATGTGGTCCATTCCATTTATTTTATTTTATTTTTCTCTCACTTTTTTCCTTTTTTCTTGTTCGTTTCTTTCTTTCTGACTGCAGCGATTGATTGTTTTTGCCCGTTTTTTTTCTCATTATATAATTCAGGAATTTTTAGGCTATACTAGTCTAATAGGCGCGGCGCGCGGCCTATGAATATATTTTTACAAATTAGTTTATAACAAAATATTAGTTGTTGGTGTAGTTATTGTTGGTGTAGTTATAGGACTATATATTGCATAATCACTAACTCAGGGTATAAATAGGGCCAAATTGGTCAAGCTGGGAGATTCCACGTTTGTTGATAGAAAGACAGCCTAGGCTAGTAGAAATTGGCACTCCATTTGTAGTGGATAATAATAAACATGTAGGCCTATGTCCGGCACTTAGGCAGGGTGATTCTTTGTTGGATTATTTTATTTGATCCTATTTGTGACCCCCGGTTGTGACCTCTTCTCATAATTTATTACTTTCCTTTTCTCACAAGTAAAGTCTGAAACATCGAGTCGTAGACGCAGTAACGTACCGTCCATGCGAACTTGGATGTCCGGCTTGGATGTAAGCTTAAGCGCTTAGGCCTACATGTTGACGCAAATTCAAGAAAGTAGAAAACTTGGAAGTATGACTATATCCCCGGACTATATCTGCCTCTGTATTTTGCAAACTAAAACAAGAATAGGGCCTACTCTATTTAATACATACGTACATGAGAGTTAGGCCAATGGGGGATGACTGAATTAATTTAGATGCCAAGACACTGAAACTGATATCGTAAAAGTCACACCGCGGCGCTTGCACAAAGTTATGAATGAATCATGCCGTAGTCGTACAATGGTTTATACTCATCACATGTATATCGCCATGGTCGGGGCACGTACATGTAGGGCTATTTGCATGCTTGTCATGGGTCGACCTGGCTAAAAATCCTGGCGTTTGCGGGCCGAATGTGGCAACCCAAAATTTACGGTCAACCTGGGAGAAACCGATTTACGATAACTTAATAGGTGGTCTATCGTGTGCGATACGCTATTTTTGGTCGACCTGGGATTTTTTTCTCCCAGCTTGACCCAAAACGCATAAATAGGCCTATTATAGCCTATAGAAGCATTGATTTATTTCATGACAGATAGGCCTACCATCCAGGATAATTTTGAAAATTGAAAATTTAGAAAATCCAAAGGAAAATTGCCGAAAACGGCTGCATACAATCAACCCCCCATCAGCCCATATGGTCCTATCATGGTCGCCCCTCCCTATCCCTGCAACATAGGGCCTATATAGGATGACTCACGTCACGAGCCGCGGTTTGTCCGTGGCCCAAGTTCAGATTGATACACTATTGTTTGCATGAGTTCATTCTTTTCTGCATGGCTGTTTCCATTATTGACTTACGCCCCTCTGGAATCAAGCCTTGAAAATCAATTGTATTTAACCGTAAACATGATAAAAGGAACCTTTTTGTATAGGACAACATGTCATGCATGTACATGATGTATAATAAGCTTATATTATTAACTAAAAATTTACCTAGTAGTAAAAATAGTGTAGTGTTGAAGTTAAACTTTTTAATCAAAAATTTACCTGTTATTTGTTTTTATACTCTCCTGTAGAAATGGTAAAAAGCAAAGACCGTAAACATTAAAACTTGTGTGACAGTGCCTTTTGATATTTTGAGGGGCGGATTTAATTAACTATTTTGAGCTCGTGTTACAGAGTGTTGTTTGAAAATAGGAAAATTATTTTTAGAATTTTTTTAATTTATGATAAAATGTATGTATTTTTTTTAACAAAAAATAATTTGATTTTAATTTTAATAACAAAATAAATGTCTTTTTGTAATAAATTGGCTTTGTCAAAGCTGTTTTGATACCTCAAAATACAAAATATAGAAACAATATCTGCATTTGTCTGTACGAAAAGCTCGTCTGCCAAAATGAAATCCGAAGTTTCTGAACATTTATAACAACTTTTTCTTACTTTTTTACTCAATATAAAGGTGCAATATGTTCCAAAGAACGATAGCAAGGTCTTATGTGCCTCTACAAACACGATTCATTTATTTCAAATCAAGGTAAGTCTTTAAAACGTACTAAAGCATCTAGTCTAGTAGAAGATTTTTAGTAAGCTTAAATTAATGCATGAATGCTGGTTTCCACAGAGCCTCAGAGGTCCACTATAAACAAGAGAAGAAATACTCTACATGTTCACGTAACCTCCTTCAACTCATTTGCATAGTTTTGGAGGTAGCGCATCGTATTCTGATTCGTTGAACTTCAAATTAGCATACTTTTGGAGGTTTCCATATTGGTATTACCTAATTAATTATTAATACCGTATACCGCGGGGGACCGCTACGTTGTTTACATAGTTAGTGACGTCATTTATAGAACTGGTCGTTTCATCAAAGATCCGTCAAACAAACACTTTCTTTCTATTAGGCTAAGTAAAAAATAAAACATGTTTCACGTCCGGGTTTTCGAAAAAAAGGAGGAAGAGGGAGCTTTTTATTTTCTATTTTTTATTGCAAAATTGGTGTAAATACCCATACTTAGAGCTGTTTTAGCGTACAATCCGTACATACAATAATGCCTGGAAAAAGGAGGAGGCCCTTTTTTATTTGTTGTTCTGAGAGTTACACCCCCTCTAATGATCACAAAACCTGCCTAAAATGTTTCTTGTATCTTAACAAGGCTATAGCAAGCATCCCAACTTCCTTTTTTTGAAAAGTTATAACTGAATTTCAAAAAATAAAAATTTATTTTAGAAAACCTCAAAAAAGGAAGCGGGAGGGGACGTGAAACATGTTTATTTTTTTTATTTGGCCTTACTGTTATATTGTGAAATACCATATACCTGACATGTTAGTCCAATATGATAGGAAAATATAATAATGTTCACATTGGCTAAATAAGCTGTATTTTTGCATGCTGGAAAGGGGCCGGGACTTGTCGGCCATTTTGTTTGCAAAAGGCATGTTCTTCCTCCTGCGTTACCCGGAAGTGACAGCACCAGAACAAATGACGTCATTTCTGGATTTCAGCCAGGACGGTTACGTTCAGGGCCATGCATCAGTATACGCATATTAAGCGTATCTAGGTTTTACTAAAGTAAAACATCTTTGCTGGTTTCATACTACCCTGCCGCTTGCCGCTGAGCGGCGTGGCGCACGCGAATTGCAGACAAACGGACACAATCAAGGCTTGTCATTGGTTGAAACGCCCTGCAGCTTGCCGCAGCGGCAAGCGGCAGGAAAGTATGCTGGAGGCTTAAAACTTAAACTATTACTAAATAGTATTAGGTCCGTATGCACAAAAGAGTTAGACCGGGTATAAACAGGCCCGTACGCAGGATTTTGTTTGGGGGGGTGCTGATTTTGAAAAAGTGGACCTTTTTCCCAAGGGGGGGGCAGTTTTGTGAAAAGTGGACTGAAATTAATGTGGGTTACAAACCTGCAAAGTAACTATATACAACATTGTTTTGAGAGCTTTGCAATAAAATATTTAATTCACCGATTGCTACCCTACAACTATTACTTTTTGACGAAAAACCTGGGCCTGTACATAAACGTTGAAAAATAACCAGTGCATCCGGCCGGATTCGAACCGGCGACCTTCGTATTACTAGCATGACAACTGAGCTAAAGAGGCACGTTGGAGAAGAGCGGAAGATATAAATCTATAGGTATTAGGTTCGAATGGTGTTCACTTAAGTATGAAAATTATTATACTTAGTCTTAGTCTTAGTTCTCTGGGTTAATAGGATGAACAAATTTACAAAAGTTGCCAGCCGATTTCTTTTTTTTTTAAATTAATTTTGTTTGGTTTTTTGTGTGTGTGTTTTTAAAAAAATCTTTCCTTTTTTCAATTGACGATTTAAAAAAAAAAGCTTAAAACACAACCTCAAATCGTGCACTGTCTATGAAATATGTCACGTTCTGTGCACCTGGTACGAAACTAGTTTGCGTGAACAGAGTACCGTTTTAGCCAAATGCTGGCTTCATACTTCCCTGTCCCTTGCTGCTTTGCCACTCTGGCGACAATTTTTCTTTACTGTGTAGTCGCACCTGAAACGCCAGTGCCGTACTATTACGCTGACTTTCGTATTCGGCGAGGAGGACGATTTCGACCTCCTGGTTTGTTTACAAACAGAGAGGTAGACAAAAAAACGTTCCGCTTGTCCAAACACTCAAGTATCAGAAGGATGGTCCACAATAGCGTGATTCACGTAACCTGAATAGGGATTAAAAAGCTGTCACGTAGAACCATGTGCTTCTATTGTCCAATTTGCCATCAAGATTTCATATGGAAACAGTTCAGACCCAGTACACGATCATGTCAGAAATTAATATTTTGTTCTGGGTCTGATTATTCGGACTACTGAAACGCTAGTAGTCGCAGTGCCCAGCAGCAAGCCAATTAATTCGATCACTGCACCGCTGGGTATGAGAACAGGAAATGATTTTTGGTGGTACAGAGCGACAACATTGGCTTTCATCGTAAGTCATGCTGCTGCCACTCAGCGCCATTTTTTTTTGCTGCTCAGCTTGTAGAAAAGTACAAGAGAAGCATGCCGCTCAGCAGCAAGTGGCAGAAAGTATGATTGAAACTAGCTTAATCCTCGTATCCCACTCTAATAATAATAGTAATAATAATAAGGCGTTTCATATAGCGCCCAATGCCATAAAGGCCTCTAGGCGCTTTACAAAAATACAAAATAAAATCGATACGCAAGGAAAATTTACAAAGATAAATCTTAAAAAGTACAATAAAAGAGTGACCTGCACCCAAAATTCTTAAGTACACATAAAAAAGCAAAGCAGTTATAATAACAAGAAACACTTTAAACCATGGGAAAATCCCGGTAACGAATATCATTAAAACACATCAGGCTCCTTTTCAGCTGTGTTAACCATCGCATATTAGGAAGGAAAATTATGGACTCGCATATCCCCCAGTGAACACATAGTAAGACAAAAATTATGATATTAATTTAGGGCATTAACTTAGCCTAAAATTATACATGGCTTGTGTATCTGTGTATGTATTGATACTAATGATTTACATCATATTACTTTAAGTCAGTGTGTGTGATGACTCTCATCTGCATCATACACTTAGTTCAATGTTTAATCTATCCTATTATACTGATTAATAGTAATACTGAATTTTGTTTTTCTGCAGTTGTTCCAGGCATAAGCAACTGTGCTGCATCAAGTCACAACAAGTACCACATGTAGGTCAACCAATAAGAAACTATGCGATCAATCTAGATGATGAAATAGCAAAAGTAAGTTGTAGATATTATCACCTACCATTTTCATTCCTAGTACTATTTTGATGACAGTAAATCTTTTGAAGTAGTGAACTGGAAGAAAAAAAAGAGAAAATCCTTAAAATGTCCAAATACCGTATTTTCTCAAATAAACGCCCCGGGGTCGTTGCATTTTCCAAATGGGGGGCTTTTATTAGAGGTCATTTTTAGAACGATAATTCCCATTATAATCATTAGGTAAGTTTAAAACTTGTTGAAATGACGAATTATGGACTAGAAACACTGACTTCTGATTTACTTAAGGGTTTGCGACCAGATTTTCACCGATTATCGACGCTATTATCAACCATGTGTGCAACTTGGTACAAATGTAAGCTTACTACACAAGATAGCATGGAACTATCGGCATTTTTGAAACATCTTGGTTGAAAAAAGTGGCGGGGGCATTTATTTGAGGGGGGTGACTATTCGAGGAAATACGGTACTATAATATTATGTGTACTCCAAATAATTTGTGTCATTCTTCAAATTTCTTTAAATGAATTTTAAATATAAATACATGAAAATATAAATGAATTGTAAAATGTTGTGGAAATATAAAGCAATTCCTGGCATTGTACTATGTGTTCACAGTCTCCACAATATCTATAAAATAATATTTCACTTTTCAGATCATTCCCTATTATTAATTTTATCTTGCAGCTTAAAATTCAACAGATACCAGACCAAGATATACCTGATGCTAAAGATGAGCAGTCATACGAGATGCTTAATATTAGAGTGTATGGTCATGACTGTAACTCAGTAGAACACTTTGCTCAATATATACACAGACTTGCCATGAGATTAAATATCAATGCTCCAGATAGGTAGGTGTATTTTGGGTTTTTTACAACTTTGGATAACCCAAGAAAGCCTCTATTGAAGCTTATTTCCATGGGGGTCCATTTGAACACCCGGACGGGATGGGAACAGTCAGGGGTAAACACCCTATTCTCTTTTCGAAACTGTCCTCTCCGAATTCATACGCGTAATCCATAGTTCAAATTGACCCAAGACTAAAATTATATTTTCTTGAAAAACACTATTATATATCCTACAAACTCATAATAAACACTTAGTCCACTTACACTTAGTTTCCATGCATCACATGTTTGAAAGTTGGAAGTCAGGGTTCCGTCAAAATGTGTCCTCTCCGAAAAATTAGACATACAGAAACATGTACATCATGAACATGTTTCTGGTATAATTTTAAAATCTGAACACTTGACGCCTAAGAGTTTTACACATTTCCTATTTGACCCATGTACAACACAAAAACAAATAAATTTGAGGAAAAACTATACACTTCATTTTTAACCCCCAGTGAGACAACCTGTGTACCCTGATTGTAAAACAAACCCGTATCCAATTAGGATACATTCTGTGCGGAGACACACTTGGGTCCTGATGGGACCAGGCTCAAAAAAAAATGTTCAAGCCAGGCTAAAAAGCCTACATAAGCATGCTGGTTTATATGGAATGAATTAAAGAGAGAGAAAAATTTGAATATAAAGATCAATGAAAAGAAGGCTCCCAACAATCAAGTAAACATTTACTGCCAACCTCTGGGTCAAGAGAAAGGAAACTTCTTAATCCAAACTCATGTAGGAACCAGAGGTTGCCAGGCCATTTACATGTCTGTCTCAAAAAGATGCTTGGTTAAGAGCAACTTCAGAACATGGATTGTCACCCAACCAACTTTAATCTAATCTCTTCTCCCTAACCTAATCCTAACTCCTCAATTGCCCTAGGGACTTTAATAATGAAGCAACAGGAAATAAATATTGCTTATACAACTACCATCAAATTCCATCTACAAGCATGCCACGAAATGAGTGTTTTTTATGAAAGGCACACACCATCCACAAAAACATAACAATGTATTGGTCTTAAAACAATACATGTTTACAAAATCAAAACATTACCGTAATTCTGTGATGCATTGAGAGCTAGCGATGATCATAGTAAGATCTATGTTCAAATAGCGGTTGTCAAAGCAACCTTTTTTTGGATCCTAGGATGTTTGAAAAACTTTTTGAGACACTTCTCATTTTGATTATTTCAACATTTATAAATGTTTACATTCTTGGAGTGTTACCATTACTATCTGCTTGGTTTGTTTCTCTCCTCAGTTATGCTGTGCAAACAAAAGAAACTTTAGTCAGTACGCTATCAGTGCCTGGAGAAGTACGTAACAAACCCAAAGATTTTATGCTTAAAACACATGAGAGAACTGTACAGGTAAGTTTATAATCACCATATTATTGGTAGCAAACGCCACCTCCATCGACACACTCCTTACATGATTTGGAAATGCATGGAAGCTGCACTTTCAAGTTTGAATTGATCAAATTCAAAGTTTGTATTACTTTCAAGACTTTACAAAAGAACAATAAAGCACCACAAATCAACACTGATGCACAAGGTTTCTCTGAAACGTGCGGGCTACCATGAGATTGTGATGATCGTCAATGGAAAAACCCTGTGGAAATTCTGGGTACATCAGGGTTTTTTTCCCTGGAATAAAAAAACCAGAATAAACCCGTTTTGTACTGTCGGGGCACATAAAAAACCGGACAAACCCAGCCAAAACAGGACATTTTTGGTAGCGAGTCAGCGGGATGATGATTTTGCAAGTTTGCCACTCATGGAAAGTTTGCCTAAAGTCGACTATATTCATACTGTGGAATGTTAGTTGTCATAATGTTGGTTTCTATTATTTTATAATAGATTCCTGCTCTCTTATTGGTTAAAAGTGGGGGGGGGTGGAGGGGGGGCTTTGTTTGAGCAATCTGAAGAATTTCATCATAGTGAACTATGCCCAGGGCATTGAAACAAATGATTGCCCACAAAATCTACATGGAATTCCAACATCTAAATCCAGC
Source organism: Amphiura filiformis (assembly GCF_039555335.1). Classification (NCBI taxonomy): domain Eukaryota; kingdom Metazoa; phylum Echinodermata; class Ophiuroidea; order Amphilepidida; family Amphiuridae; genus Amphiura; species Amphiura filiformis. Next base: position 78,911,550 of record NC_092632.1, on the reverse strand, counting down.
AATTATCGAGTGTATTCAGTGTGGATAATCAGTCTGTGTAAGAGACAAATATTATGTACGGGGTAAATTATAGTTGGATCACCATTTGAACTGGTAGAACTTAATCAAATCCATCTTTTATGGTAATAATTAACCAACCCTATGAACATGAAAACAAGCATATCTTTTTATAGTATTTTCAAGAAATGCACAATACTCTGTGATAAAAAACTAGAAACATTTTGATATATGTAAGTACAATATTGAACATTTATTTTGGTTTGTCTCTACTTGTATTTTCAGCTGCAGGATTTATCAACACTTTCAGCTCCAATATTTCTAGAAATGATCCAGACCAATATGCCTGAGGGTGTCACCTTAAGAATAGAACCGGTAAGGAGCCTGAGTTAATAGATAATCTGGTAATAGATAATCTGGTAATAGATAATCTGAGTTAGTAGATAATCTGTCTCGTCTCAAGTTGTGAGTAACACCATGTTGGATTTTGCAATTCAAATTGTGTGCTAACCTAATCGCTCTGGACATATACACAAGCATTGAAGGGTGATTTGTCCACGCATGTACGCTGGCGAGGCAACCGCGTAAACACACTGTTTCAAACCGTGCGAAAATCCAACATTCAACTTGAGACGAGACTGTCGAGACACACTATAGAAAGATTGGCCTGGTTTGAAATTTTTGCAAAGAAAAGGGATGGAGTTGACAGAGAAGCCCACAAGGAAAGGAAGCAAATTGTCACTTCTATTCACACCAATTGGATGAATAATACTTAATTCTCACCATGCAAGTGTTTTATCTATGTCCATTTTCCTGCTGTTTGTTTGGTTGTCTTCCCCTAAATTCTTTATCCCCTCACATACACTACAATCTTGTATTGTACTTTTTAATGTACCTTTTCATGGTTTAAAGTCAACTATCAATCTGGATTTCTTGTAAGAAACTCTCATTTTCAAAACCTGGTAAATAGGTTGGTTCCCCCATGGGAAAATAGAATCTGGCAATTTTTTTTGTTGTAAAATGAGCTTGGCTAAGGAATTAACTAAATTATTATTATAGCAGAGGTTGGTGGCCTTAACTCAAAACGATTGAAAATAGTGTTTATATTTTGCATCTTGACTCTGGACAGGAGTATTTGGAAAAATTAAATATTTCAGGACAATAATGCATGTCTAATAGTTTTTATTTGTGCATTTTCTCACAGCATACTCAAGATCACTACAAGGAACGCTTTGTCAGAAAGGAAATACCAGACAATTTTTGGAAATAAGGAAGATATCTCAAGACATTTCTGCATGCAGTGATGCCCTTCCTAGAATCTCTGAACTAATTAAAAAAGAGATAGTACCTTTTGACTTCGGCAACAGGTGTTTTTGAATCAAATACTGGGTACAATTACCGAATAGGGTGCAACTTGCTAAACTTGAGTCCAGTCCTCGTTTACGGAGTTTAGGGTTAGGGACTTAGGGTTGGGGTTGGGGTAGGGCAGTCTTGTAATAAGACTACTAGAGTTGCACCCTATTCGGTAATCGCTCCAAATACTGTATAGAGGGATGTTTTCGCTGGGTTACTTTTTCGAGATTCTATCAATTCTGGAAAGTTTAGTGGGCGTTTAATTTATGCTTCCAAATATATTCACATGAAGTACTATGTATAATCAATATTTTGGCGGGTTAAAACTTTGCTGCTATCTGTTTGACCGCGAAAAGGGCCGAAATTAAACCCCGCAAAAATTTCCCGCTGTACAGTAGTCAAAATTCTTGTTTGATGTCAACAAAGCATGTACTGTATTTGTTCCATTAACTGCCCTTAACCCAATAATTGCCCACCCAGTGAATTTACAACAAAGAAACTGATATTATTAACTGCCCGTACAAATCTGGATCATGGTCTGAAACATATGGCAGATTGAAGATGTTTTCATATGCAATTACCAACCACTCTGGTATAAGCCCACCCCCTAGATGGCAGATTTCACTTCAAAAATGGGGGTGGGCTTATAACCGGGGAGGGGCTAGTACTTGAATTTAGAAATAAGAAAAATCATCCCCATTTGTATATATGCCCAATTTACCAGTAATTTGTATCATCTATGTCAATTTCTTAAAATTCTAAGTGTGGAATGTTAATTATCAACTGATATTTTTTTATATTTGTTCTTAAATGTGAGAGAAAGCGTTGATTTGATTGAAGAACTTTGCCAAAATTTAGTACTGGGCTTATAGCCGAGTGCACCCTTATTCCCAGAATGTTTTGAAAAATAGTGGTGGGCTTATACCTGAAGGTGAGCTTATACCCGGGTGGTTACGGTATGTAAACATACCAATTTTAAAAAAGCGCCCACCCAAAATGACTTTATTTTAGCACCCTGGGCAGTTAATGGAACAAATACAGGATCACTTCCAACTGAAACATTATTTTGAATTTACATCCACAAAGAAGACTGCTTGATGGACAAACTGGAAGTCCAATTACTGTAAAGCTGAATTTCTGCTTCATCGCAGAGCGATTGGTATTTGGCCAATAAGGTAGCACGCTTTTCCTAACGCAACCAACAGCGCTCTGCTTCATTGGCTATAGAAACCAATCACTCGTTGCTCAGCGATGGAGTAAAAGCTTTAGCCATAATGTCATTTTGGAGGCATAGGGCCAGTAAGTATATAGTTTATAGGTTTCCCTGCTTGTGCAAGTATATTACATGAATGTATTCTACATTGTAGAGACCAGTAGAATGTATAATTTACATCTGCCAGCGGCAAAACTCGCTTCAAACATCAAACCATATACTGGCCAATAGTTAATATTGAAGGTTGTCTTAACCCTGGAATTATGGAAAGTTTGGGGGATTTTCTCCAAAACTGAGCATTTTACCCAAATTTGACCACAAGATGGATTCATCAAGCCTTTGCCATTCTAATATTCTTTAGACCAACAATTTAGCAATAATGAGGCCCAAAAGTTTCCATAATTCCAGGGTTAAGACCACTTTCAAAAGAACACTGTAAATGAACAAACACTTGAAACTATAGTGCCATGTTTTCATTATTTATTGGCTTTCTGTGAGAGTTACAGAAAAAATGCAAATTGAGGGTTCAGAACCAGAAACTTAATATGACCAGCTCTCACAAAATGAGCATGAAGTTGGCTCCTTGCTTTGGTCAAGAACCAATATCTCCTCCACAATGACTTTTGTTTTCTATTGAATTTTGTCATGATTAATGGACTCTATCGTCTATTATAGTGCCCTGTCGACTTTATGCTCATTTTGTGGGAGCAGGTGATTGTGAGTTGAGGCTTTCTGGCTCTCAACCCTTGAAATGTGGAATAGCATTGTCATCAATTGAGGGTGATCAATCTGCCTTAGACTCCGTCACCCCCATTTAGTTGTTAGCCCATCCTGAGGACAACTCTGAGTAGTGTGAAGCTAAATTTACACTCTGTCGCCAAATCAAGAGTGACTCAATACTTTCAAAAACAGTGAAAACCTGCTTCTTTGTTGGAATTATCAATTGCTCATTGCTTAGCAACAGAATGTAAATTCAGCTGAAGAATTTGTCCTTTTTCAATGGGGTTTTCAGTTGAAATTCATATACCCCTGTGGAAGACATGACCTTAATCTCCCACACAGGGGGTGTAGCTTTCAAATGGAGTCACCCATTCTGGGAACCCCATTTGAAATTCACACTTATTGTGTGGAAGATTAAGGTCATGTCTTCCATAGGGAGTGTATCATAATGGATTTCAACTTGAATAGCCTATTTCATGCATGTTAAAATTAATTAATTTTGTCATTAGGGCTAGGCTTGCATGATAAATTGTGATGCAATCAAGCAAAATGAGTTGGATGTCGGGAATATTGATTTTGAGAATAATCAATAATAATAATCATCAATAATAAAAAATAGTATATAACTTCCTTTGTATTTTATTGTTCTGAGCAACACTAAAATGGCCATATCTCTATAACCGTAAGTTTAATTATGATGGGGTTTTCAGCAAAATAAAGCTGTGAGAATGGCTCATATAATGAGATTGAAAACTTAATTTTGATTTTGATCGACATCGGACTCATTTTGCTTGATTGCAATTTTGATATCAGTGCTTGGAAGCAGTCAAATAGGGAAATAGCTTCTTTAGCCTCTTAGTGCCCTTCTTCAGATTAAGAACAGGTAGTTGCTGCCTTCACTGTCAGAATATCATAGACTTGCAGGACAAGTATTTGGCCAAAGGGGTCCACCATATTTAGAAGTCAAATTTAATTAATGTAACGCGGCTGGGCCGCGGGGGTGAATACTGAGAATCCGGAACCTGGAGCGACTGGACAAAAAGACAAACTGTGCGAAATGCCATCTAAAATGGTGACCTACTGTTATTGCTCGAATTTCACTGGTTCTTAAAAATATTACTCATGGCGGGAGCTTTCGACTGATGCCAGCTTGTCTATCAGTTTGGCAATTGAGCAATTTAGGCCAATCAGAAGTCAAATTTCTTTGTGATATAAAAATCAATAAATAAATCCAAAAATGATAGGCAAGTTCAGCCTATTTGATTAATTTTGAAGTCACTGGCAGATTTTCCACGTACTTTCCTTGACTCTGAAGTATAGAACTGCACAAATGATAGAATAAAGAGGAAGTTCCTTTTTTAATTCATAAAACGACGAGTGTGCCTGTAATCCATAACACCTAAATTCAGAGCCACCATCTGCATGGCATGCATGCACATCATAATGCAAGGCTAAGCTTAGCCTTTCTTGAAGACTAGGAACTTCCCCTTTATTATTCTATCGTAATTAAATTAATGATTAAACCATTGTTTTATCAGTCACGATGAACCAAGATGTCCAAGAGAAGCAGAAGGCCCAAGAGCCTAAGTAAGCTTAAACTTTCCAGGCCACCTACAGGCGCTAAAAGTCGCAAGGCAGCAGCCTAGGCCACCTAAGCTTACCGATTTATGACGATTTGTGACTGTAAAGATGCTGAAAATGGTGCAGTTCTATAGGCCTACCTTCGAGGGAGACAATTAAGCATTCATGGGAACCAAAAATTTACTACGAAGCGGAGAAAGCTAGGCTAGCCTTGAAAAAGGCTCGATGATGACAACCCACTTTACATTGCTGACATGGCTGAATGTCGTCTGCTACATTTTGACCATCATTTTTGGCTGAAAGTTCCCATAAATTGCATTAAACGTCTTCCACATCGAAGCTGAAGTTTACTGAACCAATGTCAAGGAAAGCGAGGCTACGGCAGTGAGTGGCAATCACTTCCAATGCCCGATGAGTCTCATTTCAAATCTGCTGTAACAGAGCTGACCAGGGGCGTGACTGCCCCCATGGCCCCTGGCAGCGTCAAACCAAAAAGTGAGCAATTTTGGCGAGCAGCCGCTTTTATAGTGAGCAATTTATCGCGAAAACACGCACAAAACGAGAGTTGAGTGAGCAGAAAAATCAGTTTCCTTGCTCGCGAGCAATTTATCGTCCTTTCTCGTGAGCAAGAAAACAGCACCATGGACTAATTATAGAGCACGTAGTGCGATGGACTTGCAACTCCGTTCACCGACGTGAGGCCAGTGGCAAAAAATAAGTCCTTATATAAATACGCGATTTACGTAGCCTATGTCGCTAGCTGTCGTTGATGGCAGCAGCATTTTTCTGTAATTAGCATATTCGTGACGTCATGCTAACATAAGTCTCCACAGCACTACGCAGTCTATCGTAGATGGCAGCAGCATTTTTCTGCAGTTTCTGCAGGCTATCAACAGTGTAATACACAGGGGAAGCCGACGCTGTCGCCATCTTTTTGTATTGCGCTAGTATAGAAGTTGCAACGGCCTGACAGCACATTCTGCTCACGAGAACTCACTCACCGAAAAGGTTTCTGATTGACTGAAAAACATGAAAAACAAACGCGGCGCAAACCCAGACAAGAGGGCGCACCACCAAATCACTCCACGATTTATGTACCAGTGAAATTCGGTTAAAATAGTCCACCGCTTATTTCAGCTTGTTGCGGCTTTATTTTCTATAGATATTGTCAAAATTCGCTCGTTTTCAGCTCATTTGCTTCCGACAAGTGTCTGCATGAAAGAATATGAGAAAAAATCCCAATATTTTATTTCAGAGGTGAAGTTTTGGCGCGAATTTGAACAACGTCCGGTTTCAAAAATTGAGTGATATTTTAGGGTTAAATTTGCACCTTTTTTCTTTGCGGCCAAATAGCAAAAAAAGTAGATGGTCACCAATATATTCTGTTAAAAGAATACTATTCTACACGTGATAAGCTTTAATTTGATACCAAACGTTTGATCTATATTACGTTTTTGCAGTGACAAAACGCCATCCAAACGTGCGTATTTTCCTGTGTTATCCAATGGCGCAATCATTGGTGGTGCGCTCTCTTATAAGCGGCTTTTAAAGTGTGTTGCTATGTACGCGCATTTTTACAAAAAAACATAGAATAAGGGCGGAAATCTTAATAAATCATTTTATTTCATTCGCAAATGCTTGAAATAACGTTTGTGATTAGTTTTAGCAATAATTTTTTTATTTATCCAAAAATACAAGTCTCTGACGTTAAGAAAAGCATCAAAATCTACTTATATGAGCGCTTTTGCTATAGATTTATACCAAATCAGAATAACGTATAAAACTTGTATTTTTGCTTAAAATGCCAAACTAAAAGTAGGCCTAGTTTGAAGATAGAGAACGAGAGGTGGGGGGGGGGGGGTAATTTGACTCAATTTTGTAAATAGGCCTATGTTTAAGGTATTCAAAATATTTGTACATACATAAAGTACTTTTCACAATTAAAAAAATTAAAATTAAAGACTATCTTTTTGCATAAAACATTCAATTTTATGTCCAACCTCTGCAAACTTCTGCATGTTGATAAACACGTTGAAAATTGGGTCTTTTGGTGATTCGGAGCTGATTTTAGAGCATCATTTCTTCCGAACGGAATGTCGCAGAGGGATGAAATCTTGGGAAATGACTAGAAACTGTCTCTAGTTTACTTCAAAATGTAAAAATTGGATTTTGATAACTAATGACGTTTATAAGAGGGCGCACCACCAAATCACTCCACGATTTATGTACCAGTGAAATTCGGTTAAAATAGTCCACCGCTTATTTCAGCTTGTTGCGGCTTTATTTTCTATAGATATTGTCAAAATTCGCTCGTTTTCAGCTCATTTGCTTCCGACAAGTGTCTGCATGAAAGAATATGAGAAAAAATCCCAATATTTTATTTCAGAGGTGAAGTTTTGGCGCGAATTTGAACAACGTCCGGTTTCAAAAATTGAGTGATATTTTAGGGTTAAATTTGCACCTTTTTTCTTTGCGGCCAAATAGCAAAAAAAGTAGATGGTCACCAATATATTCTGTTAAAAGAATACTATTCTACACGTGATAAGCTTTAATTTGATACCAAACGTTTGATCTATATTACGTTTTTGCAGTGACAAAACGCCATCCAAACGTGCGTATTTTCCTGTGTTATCCAATGGCGCAATCATTGGTGGTGCGCTCTCTTATAAGCGGCTTTTAAAGTGTGTTGCTATGTACGCGCATTTTTACAAAAAAACATAGAATAAGGGCGGAAATCTTAATAAATCATTTTATTTCATTCGCAAATGCTTGAAATAACGTTTGTGATTAGTTTTAGCAATAATTTTTTTTATTTATTCAAAAATACAAGTCTCTGACGTTAAGAAAAGCATCAAAAATCTACTTATATGAGCGCTTTTGCTATAGATTTATACCAAATCAGAATAACGTATAAAACTTGTATTTTTGCTTAAAATGCCAAACTAAAAGTAGGCCTAGTTTGAAGATAGAGAACGAGAGGTGGGGGGGGTAATTTGACTCAATTTTGTAAATAGGCCTATGTTTAAGGTATTCAAAATATTTGTACATACATAAAGTACTTTAAAAAAAAAAAAAAAATAAAATTAAAGACTATCTTTTTGCATAAAACATTCAATTTTATGTCCAACCTCTGCAAACTTCTGCATGTTGATAAACACGTTGAAAATTGGGTCTTTTGGTGATTCGGAGCTGATTTTAGAGCATCATTTCTTCCGAACGGAATGTCGCAGAGGGATGAAATCTTGGGAAATGACTAGAAACTGTCTCTAGTTTACTTCAAAATGTAAAAATTGGATTTTGATAACTAATGACGTTTATAAGAGGGCGCACCACCAAATCACTCCACGATTTATGTACCAGTGAATTCGGTTAAAATAGTCCACCGCTTATTTCAGCTTGTTGCGGCTTTATTTTCTATAGATATTGTCAAAATTCGCTCGTTTTCAGCTCATTTGCTTCCGACAAGTGTCTGCATGAAAGAATATGAGAAAAAATCCCAATATTTTATTTCAGAGGTGAAGTTTTGGCGCGAATTTGAACAACGTCCGGTTTCAAAAATTGAGTGATATTTTAGGGTTAAATTTGCACCTTTTTTCTTTGCGGCCAAAAAAAAAAAAAAGTAGATGGTCACCAATATATTCTGTTAAAAGAATACTATTCTACACGTGATAAGCTTTAATTTGATACCAAACGTTTGATCTATATTACGTTTTTGCAGTGACAAAACGCCATCCAAACGTGCGTATTTTCCTGTGTTATCCAATGGCGCAATCATTGGTGGTGCGCTCTCACAAGCGTTAACTAGTAACAAACGCACGGCGCATGCGCGAGCCGGGAAGTTCAAGCTTGCTGTAGACTCGGTCCCTACACATATATGGCACGTTTGCAACGCCCGAACTCAGGTGTCAATTTGTGGATAAAATTAAATAAAATTAAATATCTTTTTTTCTATATGCCCGTTTTTCCGTCTCCCGGGTAATTGACTTGAAAACACTATGAGGGTTACTCAGTTAATTTTTGAGGACAAAATCATGAAATTGGTGGTGTACAGGAATTTTGTTATGGCCAAGTTTCAGGCCAAAAAAATATGATTTTTTTCGAAATTTTTTTGACCGAAAATTCGACCCTTTCTCGCTTATCTGATGAATTTTCAACTTCTTTTTGACATATGTGGTAGATATTACTTTGGTGTTTATATTCTCTGAAGTAATTGTTGTAATTTTGCTTAGTTTTATAAAAAGAAGTGATTTTCTGCATGGAGTTGTTTTGATATTCGGCTTTGTTTACGTTTCAAAACCAAAACTGAATTTCCCGGCTCGCGCATGCGCCGTGCGTTGTTACTAGTTAAGGGTACATGCCACAAAATAGCTTTCCATAGACTTTACGTGCAAAATAGGGGTCACGTTTTAGGCTATAAGTCGAGTTACGTCTTACTTTGAAATATATATTTGATATCATCTTAATCAGAACAAAATTCTGCATAACATTAGCCTTTCAACAAGGCTTTGCCTGGACCACCGTAGTGGGAGCGCCACCTATAATATTCCACTGTAGGCAAAGCCTTTTCGCACTTATTTTGTGTGTTTTGTTACCCTTTGAATTCCGTGAGATTTCTCCCGGAAGAAAATACGACCGCTGATTGGCTGCCGATGATGTCATACTTTCTGCATTAAAATAGATCGCCAAAACCCATTCATAAATTGCGTAGTGATTTCAAAGGTGAATCACATAGTGCGCATGTAGAAATGTGCACGCTGTGTCAAGAGGTCAGATCTGTTTCGCCGGCATATTTGAGTTTTACAGCGACGGTAAATTTGTTAATTTGTTTACATATTTATTATTACTGATTACTGAACTGGCCTACTTGCTCGTGAAATACAGCCATAATATAAATACATGGTCTCTACTGTTCAAGTTTTCCCTCAACATGATCAACGATGAAGCCTGTTCAGAGGCTGCTACTCGGGCCAATACGCTACGGTCGAAGCCTGGGAAGCTATACTCGTACATGTGTATGAACTACGAGTTGCAGTCCGGGGTTGCAGTGTGAGAGGAAATTCAGTGGGATTTTCAATCATTCAATCTACGACGAACAAAAATCAGTAACAGTATTCCTGAAATGATATTGGACGACCAGGAAACAACACTTTTTATGACAGACGTCTGCACAGAGGGATCATGTGTGTGGACAGTGGAGTGTTTGTCGACGAAGCCCATGTTGGTAAACATGTAAATGGTAAGTCAGTATCTGACTGAGATTCATACTATTTCCATGCACATACACAGTAATACATTTTGTACAGGAAACAATGTAAGGGACACTTCGTGATTCACCATGTTCACAGTGACAGTCACAGTGTCATCACCACTTGCATCACCACATTAGCAATTTTAACCTTTTTATATTATAGCTCATAGCCTCGGGTGGTCTACAAGTCTGACCTGATGATCCGTTAAAAATACAAAAAATAGTTTATTCCAAAACAAGAACTAGAACAGATCATTTCACTTTTCAAAACGTCATTCTTGAAATTACCTAAATTGCCCGGGCTAAATCGATTCACTTTAATATTTCAAGTTCAGTAGTGACATCAATGTTTTTTCGCACTTGTGCTGCATGTGTGCTGACAGGCCGCCCTTGTGTGAGTATGCTCTTCGCCAGGCCCGTACGCAGGGGGGTACGACCGCACCTCCCCATGTATACAAAAAGTCTCAAAATTACAGAATTTGCAAGCGTAGCAAGCAAAAAAATCAGGTTTTTTACGCTTTTTTGGTCTAAAAAGGTCCAAATTTGGGGAAGAAAGTCCACTTTACACAAAAAATTAAATACAAAATTTAATTTTAATTTTTTTTACCGATATCCGATCCGATACCGATATTGTAAATATGGATTCGATATCCGATCCGATAATTGGTTGAGCAAATTATGTGTAGTTCGGCACACTGTGTATTTTTACCGATCCATAGGCGATGATAGGCCACTGTGTTGCAATTTTGTTCTGTTATATCTGAATTTGACAATATTTTTACAAAGCATATGAATGCAAGCACATAGCTTGGATAGTGACATTTTCATGTTTTTTCTTTTTTTGCGGAATTTTAAATCTATTTTTATTTTTCGACCTTTCTGCGCTAATGATTAGTGTTGTCGAGCTTCTTCCTGATCGGGCAATTGATCCTACTTGAGAAGTTCATCCACCGTAGAAAGTTTTTTTGTCGCCTCAACATCAATTTTTTCAAATTTTTTATTCTCATTATTATCTGGTAATTAGTAATTACTTATAAATTAATCACAATATATTTTCTTTTTTAATGACAGGTATTCGCCATGGTCTGGACCTCTGGAAGTTGATATCTTTGGGGATTCGCTCATTATACTTAGATGAGGACATTTTTTGACATACAAAGACATTATCAGCTGGACTGAGTTAATGGTCGTACATGGCACTCCATACTGCAAGATGGGCAACTGTTTGAACATTGCAGACGGCTATTGAATATTATGATGTCAAAATACTGCAGGATATTAAAAAGGCCATGGGAACTGTTCAGCTGACACATGACATTAATTCCCAATTAATTTCCCGATCTGTTGAGGAATTTACAGAGTTGTGTCCAGCAATTAGTCCAAATCAAAGTTGTTTGCTTGTCCTCGGCAGACCGGACCATAAAACTTTTTACAAATTTTTTTTAAATTTAATTTTTGGATATGTCCATGGAAATACAGCCAAATGCTAGAATCAGTCATGGTTGACTTGGTTGAATTGTGTCTTTAATATGTAAAGTTAAAAATTTGTGTTTATGTCATAAGTCTATTAATGATTTCAAAATGGATACAAATCCAGTGCATTTTGAAATCATGTTTATTTCTTTATTTATTTTTGCAAAGTCAACCATGAATGATCCCAACATTCAGCTCTAGGTCCAGGGACACTCCAAATCAAAAAAACCAAAAAACTTTACTCAAATGTGGAACTATAGGCCTACTCAGGGAATTGTGGTATTAAAGAAAAATAAAAAATACTTTTCCAGACCAACCGACCCAGCTTCTTAAAGTGATCTGTATATGTATGGACAAGCAAACATTTTTTTTGCATTAGGGGAATGTACCCGCATACTACATGTATTAAAGCTTATCATTAACAATGTCACCCCCCAGACAGTTCTGACTTGTACATTGCCAGAAATTGACTTAACGTTCGATGTTGAAAAGTTTGTGCAGACCTGGGCACAAATTATTACTAAATGTTTGCAGACTCTGAAACACTTTGAAAGCCAGACTTTTCTGAACATAATCTGAGGGGTACTATAATTTGCAGAACAAGTTGTTGATGAAATCATGGTGGTGTTATGTGCCTGCCTTTGACAAGGCAGAAGGAAGTGTGCAAAGCAAAAAGCCAGAGAAAGACTGTTATTTGTAGCTAATAATTATTTAATAATTATTTAATTTTTATAATAATAATTCAATAATAATTACTGATTTTTAAATAATAATTTGATAATAAGTTCATAATTATTATTATACGTTCCACAACTGTTTGGAGTAACCTTTATTTTTGTGCAATGCAATTATTATTGACAAGCTCACTCACTATGCAGTTAGGAAGAGATCAATAATACATGTACTTAATTTCTTTACCTATTTCGGACAATGGTCCAATGACCTACAACATTTTCCCAACACTCCAAAGGGTAATGGAATCATTCCGAATCAATTAAAGCTTTTTAAAAAATGTAACAGAAACTTGGAAATTCATGTCATGTGTATCATTTTTGTTGTTTGATTTTTTTTCATTCATCCATAAGTAGTATACGCATAGAATTACTGAATGTTTTAAGAAATATACAAAAAATAATGTTTTTAAAATACCAAGATGCCATGGAATTCAAGATATGACAGAAGGCAGTACATTTTGCAGTTTCGGGGTGCACCATTTTATTTCCGGGAGTTTTGAAGACGAAAAAACTTTGCTCGCTAGCGAGGCGAAAAAATATTTTCGCCTCTAGTGAGAAAACAATTTACCTCACTGATTTAAAAAAAAGTTCCCCACCCAACTCTGTATAAAGGTATATATATTTTTTTAATTGCCGCTTTTTGGGTAGCGAAAAAGAAATCCACAAGTCCCATGCCCCCCTGAGTATCGAATGGTGTGTTCCTTAATGGGCTGTGCAATTTACCCCTGGTGTAATTTTTTTAATGGGGTATCAAAAAAAATGCTTGCCCCTCTCGGCATTGCCAAATTCTTACAATTCTGCCGTGGCGGAGCAAGCTTTTTTTTCTGAGGAAGGTGTAAAAATTCGAAAATTTAAAATAAAATTCAGTGATTTTTACCCAAAATAATGGATTTTTTAATGCTTATTGCTTACTGGGGTAATACAAAATGGGAGGGGGTCCCTCTTGCCCTCCCCAACTATGGGCTGTCAGTCACTAATTGCTTTCCCCTTAAATTGGCCCCGCTCTGAATTACACCACCCTTAATGTTAAGTAATTACCGTAGGCCCTACTTGCAATTATTAATGTTGAATTGCAAGACAGATGTGATTACAAGTTGTATTTTTAATTTATCTTGAACCACTGATTTTAGTCGCACACGTTTCATACTATTTGCCCTTTTATAATAAATATTGTTATTTTTTTCAATAACAACCCCCCCACTCCGACCCCCCCCACTCCGACCCCCCCCCCCCGTTTAGTACATGAAGTATTGAATATTCATCACTTGGATGACCTTGGGAAAAGTCCAATCAGAGTCGAAAGGTCGCGACCTCCTGCTTGTGGTCGACCATAAATAACTTGTCATGGCAAAATGGTGAGATGGAGGGGACCCGGTCCGGTAAAATAAACCGTGGTCTTGAAAATCTTAAGAAGTAAAACTATGCTACTTTTCAGGACAAAACATATCAATCTTTGATATTCTGAAGTATAAAGTTGTTGGGCAAAGTGAAACATCGTTATTTAGACTGTATTTGCGAAGGAAAAATACGGTGATTTTTCATTAAAAGATCGCCACAGCTGGTTTACACACGCAGCAGAGCGCTGTACCGGCTTGAAAATCATACAGTATTTTCGTATTTTATTATTCGATTTTGAATCCCAAAGTCAAAACCTGCCTGTTTAACCATATTTTGGACATGCTTCTGACGAAATATTATTTTCAATGTGTTTTAGCCCTTGCAATATTTATATAAATACGATCTTCTCTGGACTGGAATGGAACTTTTTTTTACCACGGACCCGACTACGGAACTACTTGTGTTCAACAAAAATAGGGCGGTACTATTTTTGGCTTTCCATGACGACATCGTTTGATTGACATTCAATGCTTGCACAGAGTAAATGCTATATGCGCAAAGACCTCGCGGCTTCGCCGCTCGCTGTCGCGGCTTCGCCGCTCTGTCGCGCCTTCGGCGCTCAGCTCGCGGCTTCGCCGCTCGCCCCCCCCCTAGGATCGCGAGGTCTTTGACAAAGACTAGCATAACATATCTGAAAATGACACCATATTTTAGGTCTACTTTTTGAGAAAAATAGCGCTATATAAAAAGACCCGATTTTCCCGTGTTTACGTCCGACTGCTAACCGCGTTTTGACCTCGTGTGTTCATGCGCTCATCATCGTAAACATCACTCAAATTTTCGCGTTTTCTGTTCAAATTAGTAGAGATCACATTCACAAGTTCTAGCAAAACACGATTTGCAACACTAAAATTGTTAATATTGTACCGATTTTGCACATTTTTATGCAAAGTTGGGACTATAGTCGTGATAAACTTTTACCGGAAACCGCTTCACACGCGGATTTAGTGGCATGCACCCTTGAAGAGGCTAAAACATCGTTTTTAGGCCTTGAAAATGATTTTGTTATCTTTTTCACTACATTTTGAATTAATTGTAAGAAATTTTGGGTTATTTTCTTTCATACTTTAGACAGGATGTCGATTTCAAGCACAAGCATGATAGCCGACAATTGCCATTTTTCGTCATTTTGATGCACATGAATGCACAATGGTTGCTGATTTGCTATTTTCATGAAGATATTAATTGATGTTAAGAGTAAACGTTCTTTAAACATCTTTTACAAGTGCATAACTTCAAAATTAAAACATTCTCAGTACCTGCAGAATATTTAAAAAGACAAGAAATGTCAATCAAGTAGGCCTACCTCCCCCCCCTTCAGCGTCACTTTTAACCCGTTTTGTCCAAAAAGCAAATGTAATGAATGGCTATTTGGAAATTAAATATTAATATAAATTAAACTTTGAATGTTATAACAATTTAAAATACTGGACAGTGGTATAAATAAAGCAAACTAGAAACTTAAATATCTTAAATCTAATATTTTATGTAATTTTATTAAAATTGAAGGCCAAAACTTGAGTTTAAATGACAAAAAAATTGGTTAAAAAATAACAATGAAATTGAAAAACTTCTTTGTAATTTAAACACCAATAAAAAATGTTTTCAATATTTTGAAACTCTTCTTTATTCATATCAAAAGGTTTCAAACTTCTACCAAAATCGGAACTTTTATTAAATTGGAAATAAAAGCAGGCCTATTCGCGGCAAACGCACATACAGCGAAAAACCTGGCGGCGTCCATGAACGCGCTTGTTGATGTCCCTCCTCTTTTCTTCGCGTGCATTTTAAATAGATAAAGACGCGCGGAAAACGCATGGAATTGCTCCTTAAAGGGTACATGCCACAAAATAGCTTTCCATAGACTTTACGTGCAAAATAGGGGTCACGTTTTAGGCTATAAGTCGAGTTACGTCTTACTTTGAAATATATATTTGATATCATCTTAATCAGAACAAAATTCTGCATAACATATCTGAAAATGACACCATATTTTAGGTCTACTTTTTGAGAAAAATAGCGCTATATAAAAAGACCCGATTTTCCCGTGTTTACGTCCGACTGCTAACCGCGTTTTGACCTCGTGTGTTCATGCGCTCATCATCGTAAACATCACTCAAATTTTCGCGTTTTCTGTTCAAATTAGTAGAGATCACATTCACAAGTTCTAGCAAAACACGATTTGCAACACTAAAATTGTTAATATTGTACCGATTTTGCACATTTTTATGCAAAGTTGGGACTATAGTCGTGATAAACTTTTACCGGAAACCGCTTCACACGCGGATTTAGTGGCATGCACCCTTGAAGAGGCTAAAACATCGTTTTTAGGTCTTGAAAATGATTTTGTTATCTTTTTCACTACATTTTGAATTAATTGTAAGAAATTTTGGGTTATTTTCTTTCATACTTTAGACAGGATGTCGATTTCAAGCACAAGCATGATAGCCGACAATTGCCATTTTTCGTCATTTTGATGCACATGAATGCACAATGGTTGCTGATTTGCTATTTTCATGAAGATATTAATTGATGTTAAGAGTAAACGTTCTTTAAACATCTTTTACAAGTGCATAACTTCAAAATTAAAACATTCTCAGTACCTGCAGAATATTTAAAAAGACAAGAAATGTCAATCAAGTAGGCCTACCCCCCCTTCAGCGTCACTTTTAACCCGTTTTGTCCAAAAAGCAAATGTAATGAATGGCTATTTGGAAATTAAATATTAATATAAATTAAACTTTGAATGTTATAACAATTTAAAATACTGGACAGTGGTATAAATAAAGCAAACTAGAAACTTAAATATCTTAAATCTAATATTTTATGTAATTTTATTAAAATTGAAGGCCAAAACTTGAGTTTAAATGACAAAAAATTGGTTAAAAATAACAATGAAATTGAAAAACTTCTTTGTAATTTAAACACCAATAAAAATGTTTTCAATATTTTGAAACTCTTCTTTATTCATATCAAAAGGTTTCAAACTTCTACCAAAATCGGAACTTTTATTAAATTGGAAATAAAAGCAGGCCTATTCGCGGCAAACGCACATACAGCGAAAAACCTGGCGGCGTCCATGAACGCGCTTGTTGATGTCCCTCCTCTTTTCTTCGCGTGCATTTTAAATAGATAAAGACGCGCGGAAAACGCATGGAATTGCTCCTTAAAGGGTACATGCCACAAAATAGCTTTCCATAGACTTTACGTGCAAAATAGGGGTCACGTTTTAGGCTATAAGTCGAGTTACGTCTTACTTTGAAATATATATTTGATATCATCTTAATCAGAACAAAATTCTGCATAACATATCTGAAAATGACACCATATTTTAGGTCTACTTTTTGAGAAAAATAGCGCTATATAAAAAGACCCGATTTTCCCGTGTTTACGTCCGACTGCTAACCGCGTTTTGACCTCGTGTGTTCATGCGCTCATCATCGTAAACATCACTCAAATTTTCGCGTTTTCTGTTCAAATTAGTAGAGATCACATTCACAAGTTCTAGCAAAACACGATTTGCAACACTAAAATTGTTAATATTGTACCGATTTTGCACATTTTTTATGCAAAGTTGGGACTATAGTCGTGATAAACTTTTACCGGAAACCGCTTCACACGCGGATTTAGTGGCATGCACCCTTAAGACAAGCGAGAATCCGACCATAGACATCCCCAGACGGGGTCGATCTCCAGAATGAAAAGCGAGTTGCCAGGGCCGCAAATTTGACAGAATCTTTACTAGATTCAGAGAATTAAGCCCAAATCGGCAAAGAACTGGCAACATGTAAACAAATAAAAAACTTTCCCAGATCGAAAATATGCACGAAACACATCATTTTAAATCAATTAATTTGAGCTGAAATTCATTTCAGATTTCAATAAAAGTAATTTTGATAGTATTTCCACCTGTGCTTTGCTATAAACTTTTATTAATTTGCACAATAAAATAATTTGGATCATGAAAATCTGGCGACAAAATCAGTGACTGGTGAGTAATACAATACTCTTCATTCAGTAAGCTTATAAAAATGCATGACCAGAAACATCGAAATTGAGGACTCATCAAAATTGATCAAATTTGGTTATAAAAATCATGATAACTAGTCCAACAGAGATAGGTACGTGTAACAATACAAAAATAAGACCATAAGCCTCACACGAGCTCAAATAACCAATTTTAGAGAATGAGCGAAAATCCATTTTCGTTACATTAATGGCAAACTGAATTACACAGACACAACATTTTGTTGCATTAAATATGAATTTATGTACTGAATAGATTTGAAAGACTCATAAACCTGGTTCACTAATGAATTATCTGTGTTTGCTATGTTGATGTTACTAGTATATGAATCTGTAAAAGTGGTCATTTTTGTGCATTTTAGGTAACTGCATTGATTGAGTGCAAATTGCTTGATGTCAACATGTGTTTGTATGATATAGCACATGACTATGTTTGTCTCAGTTTTGACATAAACAAGTGACAAATTTATATTCATGAAAGACAGTAATTATTTTAATATCATTGTTATTTCTGACAATAATATACCAGATAACTATTAAACCATCCCTAGATATATTCTGTGAACACAAGTACCTTATGAGATTTGCAAAGTGGGTAGCGACCACAGCATAAACAACTGACACTGCAAAACATTTGATACAACACAAAGGGATGGTGTATATACAATTTTTCACCCTGGTATAGCAGTGACATTATTAGGCGCAGATTCAAATCGTCAGCATTCGCTCAAAGGTGCTGGCATACATGCTTAAAGACACTGTGTGCAAAACAGCTGCCTCAACGCATTGACGTCACTGTCACATCAGGGTGAAAAATGGTATAGTTCATCTGTAGTTTGTCATTATGAGAAAAGCACAACAGGGCTGTCAACTCTCACCCATTCAGCATAAGCATTTTGGCACTTTCTCACACCAAGGTAATAAAATCTTGCATATTATCAAAAAAAAATTTTTGTCCCTACTACCCCCTCCCCCACTGTTTACGTTCTTGAGTGCCATGGCAAAAGAAATTTTGTGGGTCAACAATTAACGAAGTCGGCAAACAATATTTCCTTCCCATTACGCACCTGTTCGACAATATTTCACTCCATACGATTCCAAAAAGTTGACAACCCTTAGCACAATGATATTTATGCAGCGGTTTGTTCCACTCAGTTATGGGATACTAATACAATGCTGTGGTATTCAGTTAATTGCAAATTAAAAATACAAATATTATATCTAGATTATTTACAATTATTGCTTTCTGCTGAAATGCAGACTCAAATAATTAGAGATACAGAAATATACACTATGAAAGACAAATTGGAAGGTAAAATTCATGATATTTGTCATTCTGCGACTTAAAAAGGTATTTCAAAATGTTCTTTGGAATGTTTTTATTAAGACATAATTATTATGGAATTTCACTTGCATCATTTAACCAAGTGGCTATCCTTAATATACATGTACAGCATTAATTAACAATAAGATTATAGGTGCCTTTTTAATATCTGCAACATACACATCCTATAGATAGGCAAAAACTATTTTGATCCACCGTAAATTATACTGAGAGACTGACTAGGTAATAATATTAAATATTTAATATTATTACCTGGTCAGTTTCTTTGTATATATTGTTTACTAAAAAATTTCAAAGCTGCATCTTCACAGATCCCCTCTACTGTCACTTCGCAGGTTGTATCATAATGTGGGCGTTATCCCCAGCCATACGACAGCACGGTTTCATGGCTCTGACCAGCACCCGAGCAAAAGATATTGGTAATTGAGATCGCTGTTCATCATAGGGCTGGATAGCTCGGATGCACACCACTCCACGCCATACATAAATTCTGCCAGTCACATTTCCCCAATATGAAATTTTTTTAAAGTAAAATTTTAATTTTAATTTTACTTCATTAAAGTTTGGCGGAGGCGGGTTCGAACTCACGTCGGCGGGACTGCTTTGGACACACTATGAATCCAGCGCCTTAGACCACTCGTCCACTTGTCTTGTTGGAATTCATTTGAAACTTATTTGAAGATATCGCCTACCACGTGACAAGCAAAGGCAGAAAACGTACCATATTTTGGAATTTTATTTCAAATAAAAACATTTATGTGTATTATTAGCGCTCAATTGTTGCTAACTGCGTGTTTTATACAAAAAAATCCAACGATAAGCATGATAACTGGGCGTCTATATGGACAATACATTATATCGATTTTGACACGTGCTTGTGTCTCAGTACATTTCCATGGTCAGTAAAATACTATAGAGAAAAACCTACCATTTTCTTGTATACACGTTCGATGTTTTGATCAAGTATGTGAATATTCGACATTAGACCCACAATTTTTTTTCAGGAAATAAAAGATCAGATTACCATAAAAACGAAACAGTAATCTTTTGCCGGGTCTAATGTTATTTATACATAGATTTTTCAACGTTTTTTCTATCCTTATTCTTGCTCAATTAAAAAAATATTTTGGCGTATATAAAATGGAAATAAAATTCTCTGCCTCATAAACGACATCAAATGTGCCACAATTGGGTATCACGAATCGTTATATATGATGTGCAGTTAATATTCATATTTTCTTTTATACAGAGGATGCTTCAGTTTTGACAGGAAAAATATTTTCTTGAAAACCCTCTCACTCGGTTATTTTAAAAAGGTAACCACGCTTCCCTAGAATGTGCAATAAATTAGCATTAATTTTTTTTTATTCTAACAGCAAGCGTTTCTAGAATGTATTATGGCGAAATGTGGTGTAGCTCGGATGGTAGAGCACTGGTCTTGCAAACCAGGTCACAGGTTCAAACCCCACTTAAGGAGACTCGATCTTTTGTGCGTAATTATAGAGGGCCAGGGGATTCACTCTATAATTTAAAAAATTATTTGAAGAAGTTAAAGAGCCCCAAGAATAAAAAACTGTAGTGTAATTCACGCCAGACACAATTCTTTATATGACAAAAATTAATTTTTGTAATCGATCAAAAAACAAACGTTTTATATCAATTTTAAATTTAGCCTGAATCGGTAAATATGGTACCTCTCGCCCTTTTTTAGGTCAAGGCTGTTTTTACCATTATGCAGCGAACCATTGTTGAAGCTATTTCACATACATGTACAAAACATACTAGAGAAAGAATGAGGCCATACTGTTGAAATATCTTTTGTTGATTTCGAATGATAATGTCATAAAGTCGTAAATTTTAAGGTCAAATTCCTAAAACCAAAACAAAACATTGCGACGCAGATATTTCCCGACTTACGCAATTTCATCATCACATCAGTGTCTTTATTATTTGTTTGAAACCTTTCCCAAACGTTCGTGCTCTTTATGCATAAAATGGCTAATCTATCTTTACAAAACGCGTCTTTTTTTAGTAAACAAAAGGCTAAAGATGGCATTATGAGATTTATTATTTATCATTACACTCCTCCACTCAACTGCCACCGTGGCCGAGCGGTAAAGCACTAGACGCGTAATCAAAGGAAGTTCCGAATCGCTGGTTCGAATCCCAACGAAGCCTGTGGAAACTTTTTTCTTCTTCAAAATTCATGATCGCATTCCGAAATGAGTCACTTGTCGGTAAATCATGTATCGTATCCTTAAGCCAAATGTTCTTTGCTCTCCTTCCCCACTATAAATTATTTGGTATTTGAGGATACAATACTGTAAAGTAGGAAATTTTAACAGTATTAACTTTTTGTGATTTTGAACAGTTTTGTGGTTTCTTTTATTCGCGATTCCAAACAGCTACACATTAAGGCTATGAGTCAAAAATATATTTTTGTGGGCTTTTAAATTTACTATTTTGAAATTAACCAACAAAAGTGCACAAATAAAAACCTGTCAAAAAAAAAATTTCCCACTACATAGTACTAGTAGCTATATTGGAATTGTCGCAGCTGACATAGGGTACCTTTCATCGTTAAGGGCTCAAATTATAAATACTGTTCTTACGCTGGTTTCATACTGCATGCCGCTTTCCGCTGAGCGGTGTGACGCTTTATCACACCACTTGCATTTTTCTGCAAGCGGCAGTTACCAAGCAGCATGCCGCTCAGCGGCAGTGGCATGACTCTGAAAGCAAAGGTCACCACTTGTATCCTGTTCTCATACGTCAGAGCTGCAACGCTCACAAGTTGACCTGAATTTTTGCCGTTTTGAGCAAAGCAGTGGAGTAACTCGATTTATCAGCTTGCCGCTGGTCACCGCTGGCATTGTTAGTTGATTGCATAAGACGTAAAAATCATTGCCAGAGCGGCAAATGGCATGACAGAATGACATTGGCCATGAATTGTATATGTAGCGCACACAAAGAAAATTAGTTGTGTGTTCTGCAGCTGAATGATGATGATAAATGATACCAAAATGATATTCATGCTACAGACCAATCAACTTGTTTTCCTGTGTGACCAATGTATTGCACTAGGTGGGAGAGAATTAATCCAAAATACCCCTGGCATTTAACCTCTTTTGGTACAACATCTTTGCCCAGAGCTACCAGAATGGTTAGTCTTGATCAAGGCTTCCTCCATACTTTTTCTCTATTCATGCTCTTCATAGAACCCATATATAATCAGTGGTAGAAGTAGCCTATCATATAATGGACTCCCTAAAATTTTTAGTTAGGGCAGATTTTTTGTGTAGGACGATGAGCTAGGGAGGAAGTGTGCCTTGTGGGGTGGGGGTGGTGTGCATTTTGCTCAAACACTACCCCTGCAGTGCACAGTATGCCTGGAGTAAAGTAAGATAAGAAAGTCCACTATCTGGCATCAACAATTCAAATGTCAAACCATGGTCAAACAAATTTTTACAAAGTTATGATGGTAAATAATTATTTTGAAAGAATAACATTTGAAACAGAAATTTTTGGAAGATGTGGCAAAGCTTCCATGAATTTTATATTCACTAACTATGGACGCCAAAGGACTTGAAGCAAGTCTACCAGAATGGCATCTTGGCACAGATCTAGAGAACCTCTCCTTGTTCAACTTCTAATCGTGCAGCTGTACTTTGATGAAAGTTTTTTTTTTTAATTGCCAAATAGAATAACCTCAAAAAGCACTCTCTTGACATGATTGTAATTTCAGTCATTTGTTATACAAAAAAGAAGTCATTTAAACAAAATTAGTATTAAAATATTGCACTTTTAAACTCTTATAGCATAACTTGCTAGATTACTCTTTTTTTCTCGGTCACATTTTTCTCCTTTGTTTCATCGCTGGTGACCTTTGACACAGGTGATGCAACATCTGTGGTTGATGTAGATGATTGTGATTCCTTCACAGCTGCTGCTGTCGATTCTTTGGGTGAGGGCGCTATTGAAGGTTCCCTGCGGCTTAGTCTTGATGGATTTTGTTTTCTTGGAGATGTTGGTTGGCTTTGTTTAGATTCTTTTTGGTACTGATATGCAGATATTGCTGACCACTTGAACTGTAGTGTGATAAACAAATTATTGTTAATAATTTAAATATTTAGATACGCCTATGAATAAATTGACATTGAAACTTTGCAGAGGATACAAAAATAAGTTTTTTGAGTTACTCAAATCATATTTCAAAGTTAATTTGAACTTACTGATTTTCGAGCAAACTATATTGGGGCTTTTGAACTGATATTTCAACACATTTTTGGGGGTCTGGTGAACTAAAATTGGGTCAAAATATAGGCTGTGGAGAAGTTCCATAGTTTTTCCAAATTTGAGCTAAAATGCTACAATTTTGGAAGTATGATCCCCAAATGTGGGTTTTCGGAACTGGAGGGCATAAAAAAGGACCCTTGACCACCGCACATACCCGTACCATCTTTACACATGAGTGCCCCCATGGGATTCAGTTAAGTTACATTTGGACAAATGACCCATGAAATTGTTTCCTTTTGAGGTGTATCTAGGTGTTGTTGGTTGTTACAAATGTATATGATTTTGTGACAAGTTGGTTTTGTAAGATGAAGTAAGTTTTGTTAGAAAATGCACTAAGATGATAATTGAAAATGATCTGTTTTGGTATTATTTAAATTATCCACACCCTATGGTACCTGAATATTCTCTGCAACTGCTGACTGTTAATAGCTGAAAATAAACACTCACCCTGTTTTTCATGTCCTTGGTAAAGTCTTCTATATGCTTTTGCAGATCTACTCTGGACATTTTTGACATACTTAAAGAAACAGACTGAAAATAAAATCAAAATGTCAAGTTAAACCAGTCTTTCAGAAGACAAAGGTCTTATATAACCATGTTGTTCAATCTGTGACTCTTGTGTTTATTGAATAAATCTGAACAAAGTTACCCCATAAAATTACCATTGGTAGTGATGACCACAATTCTGAAATTGCTCCAAAATAGTGAACAAACTCTAATCAATATTTCACTACAAATATAAGTAAAGCAAGAGTCACATCTGATCATCTGATGAAGGGCAATCAAGTAGATTTTGAGACATACATTATGCTCACCTATACAGGCTTTTTAGTCTGGCTTGAGTACATGTAATATTTATTTTGAACATGGACCCGTCCGGACACTAAGGCTGCTCCCGGGGGCTGCTCCACACAGAGCGACTATTTTAACAAACTGTCCTTTAATCCAGTCTTTTGGAAGGTGAACCCATTCCTTTAAAATCAGATCACTCCCAACCCTACTGGGTCCTATTTTATTTGTTGGTAGTCTCACATTAATAGCCCAAGTGTGATGTTGTGCCCCTGTCAGGCCACAACCCATAGTATGGGAACCCCTATACTCAATCCTTACCTTCCACTGGACTTGCTCAAAGCTGTGGGGATCATGAGATACAGGAAGGCCAAATTTGATTTTAAGAACTGTATGCCAATCTGAAAGAAAATATAGTAAAATCTTCTAACAAACTGTACACAAATTACACAATATAGTAACAGCTATGGTCGCAATAATTACAATGTGTTTTATACTGCAGAATATAAAGAGCTTGGCAAAAATGTTCAGAAATATGGAAATTGCAAAGAAAGCAAATTTTATCACAATTTACATGGTTCTGAAATATTTTTTATAGCTATCTTTATATTTAATACTTGCTGACAGTTTCAAATCATTTTAACATGATTTTGCAAAATCATTTGGAAAAAAGCTTGCACAAAGAAGTGGAATTAAACTTCACATGTTTTAATAATACGTTACTGTTTATAACATATCATTACTCAAACTTATAAACAAGTTATTTTACTTACATTTTTTGTATGCATCTTCAAAGTCAAATGCCATGTCCGCCAGCGACTGAAATAAGAAGTTGTACCAGATTATTTGATTTTGAAACATAACATGATGTATGGTTTTAGACATGCATCAGAAGTTGTTAGCACATTTAATCAACTGTTATTTACTCATTTTCCTTTTAAAAACATCCGTTAATTGAATTTGCTATACTTTTATGTTTTAAGGTAATACACTATTTCAAAGTGTTGCGATTTGGTAGTTCACAACATCTTGCGAATGGTAGTGAGCTTCGGCAAAAATTGCATTGCTCATTTCCTTGCGAGGGTGTAGAAGAATTCAAATATCACAGAAATGCTTTTATAGGTCCTGTGGTTCTTGAGTTATGTTGTAAAGAGGGCTAAAACAACAACACTTTTGTAAAATGTACATAACTCATTAACAACAATAAATTAAGCAAGTTTCCAAAGTATATGATTTGTAGAATGAACTTTTGCAAACCATCAAAGTGTTATTTTGCAATAATATATTGATTTAGACAATAAAAATCAATTATCAAAATATTTTCAACTGATTTACTTTGAATTTAACAACGAAAATTAAAGTACCACTCAACTGCTCAATCACATGTGGGAAATAATTGCGCACATATACGAGTCAATTAATCACACTTAAAAGGGCATTTCGTGATCCACAGCCTCATCCCCCACTTTTCTCAAAAAAAGTTGAGATTTTTATATCACTGGAAACCTCTGGCTACATAATGTTTATGTACAAAATATTTCTTGCAGATTAATTCGTTTAGCAAAGATATCGTGAAATTTGAATTTCGTTCTGGTGCACCAGAACGAAATTACAACGCATTGTCTATGGAGCAGTGTAATACACATAATCATGCATAACTCATGAATCTAAATCGGAATCAACTGAAATTTTGGGAATAGGTTTTTTTGTGGATATCTAATGAAAAATGACATAAATAGAGGATGCTAGGATCACGAAATACTCCTTTAATTGTCCTCACCTTATATTGCAGTGGTTTATACATAAGATCATCTCTTCTACTTAATCCCAATGCACCATACCTCCCAGCAAAATATACACCCAGTACCACATGACGATGTATGTTGCCATTGAATTGTGTCTTAAAACTGATGGGGAATCTTTCAAGTCCTTGAGCACCATTAGTAAGATAACTGTTAACATGAGTTAAAGAGTTCTTTTTAGCACAGACGATGACTTTCATATTCTTTTTTACTCCCATATACATTTTGTGCATACATTCATTAGGGTCAGGGTCTTAGCTAGCCACCCGTCTGGGCGCCGTCACCACGGCCAGTTTGCCCCTGGGACGGGCAAAATTAATGCCTTTGACAGATGCTATATTATAAATTGTTTGTTTTGAGAAGCTAATTGACCTTTTTAGTAGACCAAATTTGTAGTACAAGGCCATATCAGCACATATTTGAACTCTTTGAACCCCCAAATGGGCTATAGATGTCTGGGAAATGTTTTAAAGGTCAAATTAGGACAGGCAATTTTATTCAAATGACGGGCAACCATCAATTTCTAGCTAAGACCCTGATTAGGGTATACTATCAGAACAGTGATATAGCATCATAGCACTAGTGGAAATTTAAAATGAGAAAAGTGATGAGAATTGGACAAAACTATGAGAATTGAAAATGTTCTCATTTCTATGAAACTTTACACCCTGTGGGACTGGTAGGGGCACGCTATACTAATTATCATGTTAAAATGTTCTCATTTAAAACAATAAGACAGGATGTTTACACTGTAATTAGTATTTCTTATTCATTTGAATGAAGAAAAATGCCCATTAGGGTGAAATGTTTCATAGAAATGAGAAAATGTTCCATCTCATAGTTTTTGAAAGAATTCTTATTCTAAATTTCCACTAGTGATATAGGGGCAAAGGGGGCACGTCCCTAATGTTGGTTTCACACTGTCAGGCCACTTCTAGGCTTTGCAGTTTGAAATTTGCAGGGGAGCTTTTTAAAACGCTCTCCTTGAGTGCTGCAGGAGAGCATTTTTACTATACTGTATAATATATGGTTATTATTGTTACACCAAAGGTAGGCGAGCAATAAAAAGCTCTCCTCAGCTTTATTTGAGGGGAGTGATGGGGAGCAATCGCTCAAGCTCTCCTCAAACAGCAAAGCCTGCTGACTTTGCTATCTGACAATGATTTTGCGTCATGCAATCGGCCTAGCAACACCAGCAGTGACCAATGTATCAATCACTCCACTTTGGCTTTGCCGTAAGTGGCAGATTGCTAGGAGTTGAATTCCAGTCAAGTCTGGAGCATTGCCGTTCTGACGATATGAGAAGTATCAAGTTGTAAGAACAGAATATGATTTTTCAGCAACATAGGCTTTCAGAGTCGGGAACTTGTTTTTGCTTGCCGATATGCCGCCAACAGATTGCAACAGCCTGTTGTTATACATCACAACCCTTTGGTATATGATTATGGGATGTTTTGATTATTATGTGATTGTGTCACATTTTTAAGAAGTTGAAATGTTGATTTTACTGTTACAGTAGCTAACTGTCGCAATTTAACAATCTTTAAATCAGAGTGCAAAGTATCTTAATTGAAAGGATACAGAGCCAAGATGACAGCTTCAAGACACTTAATTGGTAAAGATTCACGGATCATCTCCTTGGCACAATCCATCAACCTGAAAGGGTGCAAGGAAAGACAAACTCATCAATTAAATCTATAAGCATTCAATGTCAGTAGACTACATGTATTCAGAACTGAAGTGATATCAAAAGATACAACAAAAATGGTAATGTATGTACAGTACAACAAATTGAAAACATCTTAACACTAATAACGGCGTGTCCGTCCGTCCGCGCGCTATCGCGTTCGCGTCCGCACGGATCACGTTCACGCGGTGCACTATCGCGTGCTTGCGGTGCGCTATCACGGAGTATCAACGGAAGTGTGCGTGGAGTACAGTGCGCGCATCGGAAAAGCATTACAGTGTGACTAACAGGTGCATCTCATCGGACCAATAATTATAGGCCTTATTTTCAACACATATTTCACTACCGAACATGTGCACACACCAAACACGTGCATATAGGCCTATTTCAGCAGAACATGACTATTTCCGGAATCCTCCAGAATGGTTAACATAAAAATTATCCGTTGTGGTAAGGCCTATAACCGTTTTTTATGCGTTCACGCTTTCTCATGATTGATTTCATTACTTTAGTAACGGCCTATATCCACGTCCAGATACTAATTTCGGTTTCTCTAAAGTAACAGGGCAGGGCTTGGAAGAGGCGAATGATGGGTTTCCAGATTATGGGTAGGCCTACCGAACTACCGAAGTAAGCATCACACCTATAAAACAAACAGAGTTGATTAAGTTGTGTCAAGTTTGGTCTTGATCATTGAGAGACGCATTTCATAGTAGTTTAAAAAGTCAGGGCAGGTATATGGGTAACGGGTTTGGGTAATTAGAAATAGGCCTATCACGAGAAGCGCCCGACCTGAGAACCGCGAAATCTAGTAGTCTATATTAAGGCTATATATCTACCTCCAGTCAGTGGCACTATCACTAGCTTTGAAGTTCAGCATGTGCTGTGTTGGCTTATTTCTGAAAATTTCTGAAAATTGCAGGAGCTCTGTTAATCACTCTCCTGAGTTTACTAAGGTGCTCAACAAGGAGCTCAATCTTACATGTATAATATCTGTATTAAGACATAGGGATTCAAGTAGTGAGGAGCTCAGTAAATCATTCTCCTGGAATGTTGTTAAGGAGAGCTGTAGGAGCTCTGGTGCAATCGAGCAGCTCAAAAATAAAGGTCTGGGCTTAAATAGCGTTGTTTCTTGCGTGTATATGCGCCACTATCGCGCACATAAAAGTAAAAGCTAAGCTAACATAGAACACACTGAACTTCAAAGCTAGTGCGGCTAACTGGAGGCAGATATAATATAAAACTATACAAAAGTTATGGAATTGTTAAGAATTTCTTAAAAGAGAAGGGGGCAAGAGAACAGCAAAGAGACAACCGAGTGAATGACTTACCCTGTAAAAGGTCTGTTTTTTCTTATTTCAAAGAATTGTGTTCCAGTGTGATTATATCTGGTAGAAATCAAGGAAATTTAAAAATGCCCTGAAACTTAAAGATTAATACCAAGTTTTTAAACTCGCTGTATTTCTTGTACATGTTTTGCTTACACGTACAAATAAAGTGTGGTTATCAGCTATTTCAGAATTTTATTTACAAGTGCAATCACTGTCACACAGTGGCATAGTGTGAGTACCCGCTACCGGGCCTGATTGGGGGAACAAGCCATTTTTTGACATCATGTTTTCCAGTCAAGTTTTGCATCAGGAACATCACCCAAACATTATATTAGAAAATTATAAACAAAAGCATGCAAGTCTATTAATAAGGGTTTATTTGATCAAAAATCTGTAAGGGTACCTTTCAGATAAAATCCTGCTATGGGGTATCTTTTAGGTAAAATTTGTTGCAAAACCGCACTTAATTCCTGTTTAGGAGTGTATTTTGCTCGAAAGGGCAAATCCTGTTCAGGGT
Organism: Amphiura filiformis; assembly: GCF_039555335.1. Lineage (NCBI taxonomy): Eukaryota > Metazoa > Echinodermata > Ophiuroidea > Amphilepidida > Amphiuridae > Amphiura > Amphiura filiformis. Next base: position 78,882,040 of record NC_092632.1, on the reverse strand, counting down.
ATTGAAAATCTCTAGTTACGTATGTGAAACTTGAATGGCAATTTGTGAAGCTCAACTTCTAAAGGATACTGTAAATCATTCATGTAGTCCTGCACAGCTTCCAGTCTATATGGCACAGAGCTATTCACTTGAAATGTTGGTGCTGGATGAACTGGGGCCTGATGAAAAAAACAAGAAACACAAAATTATGGTGAGCCAATTTAATGGAAGGTATATGTCGATTTTTATTTATCATGGTAGAATTTTTTTTTCCAAACACAATTTTACATACCTGGTACGTGATGTGATCAAGCAATATCAGTCGGAAGTCGGATATTGATTTTCAGATATAGCCAAACAAAGACAATAATTTCTTGTTGCATTTTGTTTTCCAAACACTGCAACTGTTTATACCTTTGGAACTAAATGTTCAATTTCAATTTTTTTTTTTTGCAAAATGTATTTCAACCTGATTTCAACCTAGAGGTTAGTTGAAATCAGGTTGAAATTTCAACGTTGATACAACCTGATTTCAACCAACTTTCAATGCAAAAATTAAGGAGGTTGAAGTCAGGTTGAAGTCTAGTGCCGTACTATTACGCTATCTTTCCTATTCGGCGAGGATGACAATTTTGACCTCCTCGTCTGTTTACAAACAGAGAGGTAGACAAAAGACCGTTCTGCTTGTCCAAACACTGAAGTATCAGAAGGATGGTCCACAATAGTGTGATTCACGGAACATGAATAGCCGGGATTAAAAAGCTGTCAAGTAGAACCATGTGCTTCTTTTGTCCAATTTGCCATCAAGATTTCATATGGAAACAGTTCAGACCCAGAACACGATCATGTCAGAAATTAATATTTTGTTCTGGACTATTTGAAGTCCATTTGCAAATACAACGTGATTGCAACCTGATTTCAACGTGATTTCAACGCCAGGTGTGACTAGTCCTAAACCTTAAACATCATTTTCCGAGGCGCGGAAGTACACCAAATTGGTGTTTATGACCTTTGACATTCTTTTGTGGCGAGTGACATGGTCTTTCAATTCACGCTGAGTGTCCTTGACAGGCTTGACTATGCTATGACTTAGTCCGAATAATCAGACCCAGAACAAAATATTAATTTCTGACATGATAGTCAGTCACTTATCTTTTGGTCGTTATATGACTATCATTTGAGGACTGAGTTCTTACCATACATCTTCCGTTTCAGACAATAGCTTGGGATTATTGGGGCAGAAGTTATCTTTTGAATTCTTTCATGACCACTGGCACTGAAGCATAGTCATATAACGACCAAAAGATAAGTGACTGACTATCATTGAGTTCCGCAGTCTAGGTGTGCCCACAAACTTTCCTTGTTCACTGAAGTTGTTGACTGTTCATGTTGTTGCAGAAATTTAATTTGATAAAATAAATTAAGTAATTTAACCTTAAAGCTCGGGTGGTCTAAAAGTCCGGACCGCCCTAAATTACCTTAGGTAATTCCTTAGCCTCCCGTATGGTTTGCACCATCTTGTCACCATCAGGGTGTATTTTCTTAACGTGATTCCACATTCTATCCCAAACATGATTTGTGATTGGGAATCCGTCCTTATTCACGTAGAATAAAACCCCACTATCCTCTTGTTCTTCCTCTTCCTTATCCTCCTCTTGCTTCTCTGTACGCCGATTCTTCCTATGTTTCTCATCTTTACTTGTAATTTTTGACATTTCATACAGAAATCGCATGAGAGTTGTTTTCCTGCACTGCACTTTTCATGTTTTCTTCACTCAATGGTCGCCGCCATATTGTTTATGGTTGTCGTGGAAGCAAATAGCCTAAGCAAATGTAAAGTAATTGCAGAAGCACTTGCAACCGTACATTTGTGACCGCACAGTACTTATCCTACCATTACTGTGTAGGGGAGACCGGGGCAAAGTGGACCAAATTTTTTTTGTCCAGCCCAAACAGGATTACGAAGCAAGGCAAGGCAAAACTTACTAACAAATGACATTTAAAATGAAGTTGATCAAAAATGCAGCTTTATTGGTGTGAACTTGAAAAAGGTCGTTCCGCTTTGCCCCAGGTTCATTGGGCCGGGGTAGAGTGAAACGTGGAGGGGGCAGTGGCGGCGCCACGGGGGGGGGCAAATGCCCCAGTCAGAACTCTTGCCCCCTGTTTCCCCAGAAAAACCCAAAATTACGAAAATTTCCACTTTTGGCGGTAATTTTGCGAAAACTTGGTTGATTTTGCCCCCCCTGAAATTCATTTTGCCCCCCGAAAAAATTTCCTGGCGCCGCCACTGGAAGGGGGCATTACAGAAATGCATCCCAGTCAGGTGTGTCTTCATTGTCAACACCATTTAGGGCCTACCTCTTGGTATAGAGTTTAAACTTTTTATAGTTTATAGTTATTGTTGTAGTTTATAGTTGTAGTTGTAGTTGTAGTTGCAGTTGTAGTTATAGTTGGAATTATAGTTGAGTTTATAGTTGTAGTTAGAGTTAGAGTTGAGTTTATCGTTATAGTTGTAGTTGTAGTTGGAGTTATAGTTAATAATAATAATATAATAATATTTATTTCAATTGCCATAAATTACAAACATGAAAAAAAAAAACATTAAAAGCAATTTAAATGACAATCCAGGAAAGAAGAAGTAGACTAAACAGTCCAAGCACAATGTGTTCTTCTTTCCTGATTAATATATTAAAGTAGGCCTACATAAAATAACAATAATAATATAAATACAAGATAAACATTTGAATGAAAAAAAAAAATATATATATAAATGAGTGACTCACTCTATTACATAACTTTTGCACACAGGATGCGTCACAGTGCACAAGATAGGCAGACAGCAACAAAATTTAAAATACATGTGAACAAAGTTATTGCCTTAGAGTGGGCCTATGAATATGGAAAACATAATTTACATCATCAAATGTTCTTTACACCTGGCCTTAAACAAGGCAAGGGAGGGCGCAGAGCGGACATCATTGGGAAGTTCATTCCACAAACGTGGAAAGGAAACAAAAACAGAGTTGAAAAAGGCATTGGTATGAGAACTACATGGAGATACCTAAACTCCTTAACCTTAGAACGTTTAAAAAATTGGCAAAAAGAAGAAGAAGTACCAATTCCATTAGCCAATTTAAAGCAGAAGATCAACCTCAACAAATCAAATAAGTCACATGTTTTAAGGGATGGGCTTATTTGTTTGTAAATGGAGGAGAAATGGGAGGATTTTGGCATGTTTGCTGTGATTGTTTGCCTAGCAATATTGATCATAAGTACACAATTGATGGTGCATATCAAGGACCAAACTCTATGGTTTTATATTTGAGCATGATCACTTCTGTAAGGTCATGGGAAATTATGTAAATCGGCTTTTATATTTGATGTTGCATATCGGCTCACGCACTTTTTTTGTACCCAGTATTTCACAAAGTCCCTGTACTCTGATGACCCTATGACTTTTTGCTGGTATGTTGAGTACTTTAAACAATTAATTATAGTACTTACCTCCTACTTTAGGAACATGCATATGCCTTAATGTATGTCGACCATGTCAACAACCCAGTGTAGTTTTACATGGTTGGAAAAGTCTATTTCCTTTCGCTATTTTGCCAATCATAAGTCATAAATTGTCCAACTTTATTGACAAAAAAGAGTTTTGCAACTATTCCGCCAGCAAGGAAACACAAATTTATGTGTATCCAGTGCGTCCTTTACGTTTAAATAGTTCAGTTTATTGTCAAGTTGTGCCTCTATACGCCATATTTACGGAATTGATGATACGAGCTGATACGGAATTTTTGAACCCAAATTTCTTGAAATATACATTACCTTTTCAACTTCTCGCCACGAAAGACGGTGAGAAAAGTTCAAAGTATTTCTGTAACTTGGAGAAAAGATCTTCTGAGAGGAAAAACATTCAGAGGATAAAGAATGATTGTGATTCTTTAATTTCTAACACATCTGAAGTTATGAATGAAATTCACAGCTTTTTTCAGACACTTTACTCCAATCAAAACAATGGGCAAACTGTCAGTGGTAACATTGAGGAGTTCCTTGAAAATATTGATATTCCTAAATTAGATGATGATTATAAACAACTCCTTGATCAGCCAATTTCAAAGCAGGAATTGTATAATACGCTTGTTTCAATGAATCAAAACAAGACTCCAGGTTATGATGGTTTACCAACTGAATTTTATATTGTGTTTTGGCCTGATATTTCTGATATCTTGTTTAATTCTTTTAATTTCTCTATGGAGAATGGTGTCATGTCTCAGTCTCAAAGAAATGGTATTATTACCTTACTTTCAAAGAAAGAAAAAGACCCCCTTTATATTAAAAACTATAGGCCCATTTCACTGTTGACAGTTGATTATAAAATCTTTGCGAAAACTTTGGCAAATCGGTTAAAAAAGTACTTGAGCCAGCTTATTAATCCTGATCAATCTGGCTTTCTTAAAGGAAGAAATATTGGTAATAATATTCGCTTAATTATGGACATAATTGAATATACTGATGTCAATGAAATTCCAGGGGCAATCCTTCTTTTAGACATTGAAAAGGCATTTGACAGTGTCAGTCATGAATTTTTGCTTCAAGTTTTAAAACATTTTAATTTTGGTGAAAAATTTATTCACTGGATAAAAACTCTCTATTCTCAAAGGACAAGTTATGTGGTCAATAATGGGTTTTCACAAAACCCATCACAATGGATAAAGGAATTTTTCAGGGCTGTCCTATTTCTCCTTATTTTTTCTTGATGGTTATTGAAACAATGGCTCTTGCCATTCGCCAGAATGTTAATATTAAAGGTATTCCTGTTAAAGAGAGAGAGTTAAAAATGTCTTTGTTAGCAGATGACTCAACTTGTTTTCTGGATGGCTCGCCTAGTTCCTTTAACAACCTTTTGAAACTTTACAAAGATTCGCGACTTGTTCTGGCTGTAAGATCAATCTCACTAAATCTGAAGCTATTTGGATTGGCTCAATGAAAGGCTCTTTAAATCGTCCCTTTTCTGGGCAAGGTCTTCTTTGGAAAACTAGAGATTTTAAAACTTTGGGTATTAATTTTTCCTTGAATTTTAAGTCAATGTTTGATCTCAACTATAAGGTTAAGCTTAAACAGATCGAGGAACCTTAAATTGCTGGCGCGCTAGAAACCTTTCTTTGATAGGAAAAGTTTGCGTTATTAAAACACTTCTTTTTGCCTCAGCTGCTCTATCTTTTTCAGTTCTGAGTATTAAAATTCCCAATTCTTTTTTAAAGACCTTAACAAATTGTTTTTTAAATTCATTTGGAATGGTGGAAATGATAGAGTCAGAAGAAAATGTGTGTGCAATGATTTTTCTCTGTGTGGCCTTCGTATGATAGACCCTTACACTTTTGCCTTGGCTCAAAAAATGTATTGGGTTAAATTACTGCTTGATAATAATTTTAACAGTCTGTGGAAAGCAATTGAGTTATCTGCATTAGATCGCATGTATGGTGATATTTTATGGAAATCATATGCTCCTGAAAGTGTTTTAAATAAGATTAATTGTACCCAATTAGCTGATTCCCTTAGAACTTGGTATATTTACCGTGAAAGTGCGGTTAATTTCAACTTTGGCTCTCCCTTCTCTGAGCTTGGTGCCTGCCAATCTCTTTGGTTTAATAGAAACATTCGTTCAAAATCTAAACAGTACTTTTACTATGAAGACTGGTGTGATAAAGGTATTGTGTATGTTGATGATTTACTCAACCCTCCCCTCCCAGGTAGTAAATTATTTGAAGAATTAATTCTTGATTTTGATATTTCGAAACATGACAGGAAGAAATTTAATTTTTTAATGAAAATGTTCCTGCTTCATGGATCGATGGTCCAAACATTGAAATTTCTAGTGCGGAGATTTTTGATAAACTTGTTGATAACCTTATCCAAGCTCCAAAGATTCCTCGACATGCCTATTCTATTATGATTGAGAAATGTGTTCCTGAAAAAACGTATTTGTTTTTGGAATGAGTTTGCGGATGACCCTGAGGACTTGGAATGGGATCACATTCATCTTCGTAATTTTAAATGTTCAATTGACTCTCGATTTCGCTCATTTTATTTCAAAATCTTCCACAAAGCCATTGCATTTAACGATTTTTTGTTCAAAATTAAAAGGAGGGATTCTCCAGATTGTGCATTTTGCAATTAAATGCCTGAAACAATTTCCCATGTTTTTTGTGAGTGTGAGAAAATCAAACCCCTTTGGGAAGATATTGTTAAAACTATTAAAAATAAAGATGATATTGATTTTGATATTTCAACCTTTGATAAAATTTTTGGGGTGCCTGATGATATGTTTTTGACATACTTGTTCTTGAGTGTCAAATACTATATCTATGTGTGTAAATTTCAAAATAAAACTCCCAACACAATTGGTCTTAAGGCTTTTATTAAAATAAACAGAGATTCTGAATACTTCATTGCTAAAAAGAAAAACAAACTCTCTTGCCATTTTCGTAAATGGAGATTTGACATCTAGATTGTGGTATTTTTGTTTTATTTATAAAACTAGTTTGTAGACTAGGTCTCTAGATTACTTTGTGACCTTGTGCATACATGTATGTACATGCATGGTACATGTTATATTTATTGTGACTGGGTAGAAGTGACTGCATAATTTGTGTAACCAATTACTAACCATTTTTGCTACTTTTTTTTTTTTTTTTTTCTGTTTTTTTTGTGTGTGATTTGTTGTTAATTGTCTTAATTCCGTCTTGTTTCTGAATAAAAATCAATAAATATTGAAAGATAAAAAAAAAAAAACTTCTCGCCACGAAATTGGATTCATAAGAAGGTCAAATACAAGCCTTCCATTATGGCTGGTATCATCATCTCGATTGGTGTCTTGTGTTAGTATTATTCCATATTTTGCTGGTAGAAGTTCAATGAAACCCTCCATAATTCACGACTTCTGTCACTTGAAGTATAAATCAGCCAACGAGTAGGAGGAGCAACAAAACAACAGCTAAAAATCATATTCCAGCAGCATGTAAATTTTTTTTGAGTTTTTTAATGACGAGTTATTATATGGTAGAATATGAGTTAGAGCAGAGTGAGGTCTTTGGGATATGGGGATATGTTTGAAGTCGACATGGTCGATGGCGTGTGGGTGTGTGGATGTGGGTGCTACGCGGTGTGTGAGGTGTGGGTGGGGTGGGAGTGTGTGTGTGTATTAAGGGTTGCGTGGTGAGGAGTTAGAAGTGAGAGTTAGGATTCAGAGAGTCATGGGTTAAGGTTTGGGGTTATAGGGCTAGGTTTAGGTTTAGGATTAAAGCTTAGGTTATAAGTTAGTGAAGTTTAGGGTATAGAACAAAATTACTGGGTTTTGGACTAATGACCTCAAGAATATCGGCGTGTAACCCATAACTTACCACTGTCTTGAATATTAATTAAGTTTTATCCTAAGTGTGAACAAAAAGAAAGACCTTCATATTGCATGAATGTTTAATTAACTGAAACATTTAACCTCAATGACTTGATGAAAATAATGCCACCAGTTAAGGGCAAAAATCAGGAAAATGTATATACATTATTTGGAAGGCATAAAGTGACGACGTTTGAACGTGAAATTTTAACGTTGATATTTCCCAAACCTTTTTTTTTTTACATATTTGTGAATTTTACACGTGCCCCATGGCACCTTATTGGACTCAAATAAAGTTGCTGTTTTTATAGAGGATAACGGATGAATTTTTATTTATTTATTTGTTTATTTATTTATTTATTTATTTATTTATTTATTTATCTATTTATTTATTTATTTATTTATTATTTATTAATTAATTAATTAATTAATTAATTAATTAAGCAATTAATTAATTAATTAATTAATTAATTAATTAATTAATTATTTATTTCATTTACCTCATCATTTCGGCTTTAAATGTTATTACGTATATTATTTCATCATCTTTCAAGATTAAAATTTGACAAGAATTTCACATTATGGTGTTAAATGTTGTACATTCCTGTTATAAATAACTATCATGTGGAAGACCAGTAAATTAAGGTGAAACTGTTTCTGCTAGAACATTAATAATAAATGAAATGTAAGTCCTCAACTTCGCACAGGTGCTATCACACAAAGCACACATCACTCCGAACATTTTAAGCCGAAATGATGAGGTAACCACATCCTAACACAAGCCCCCACCCATACATGCATCATCATGTTACGTCTAAAAACGTGCAAAACTCTGCAAACTAACTCACAACTCCCCAATAAATGATTTCCCAAAAATGCAGATTAACGCTGTCCGGTCACCCATGTGTGTCCAAATTGCACATCTTGAATTGAGACCAAGACATGCTGTTATTTCAATTGTTATACCGTTCCGGTTGGTTTATTACCTACCATTGCCCGGGCCATTGCCTACGAGATGCAGTTCTAAGGTGACAGAGGGACAGGTCTGCAATTCGATTCCACAACCATTCATACCTTTCATCTGTTTTATTGTATTATCGTGCGAATTGCTCCGTGGTACCTTACGGGTACCTGAATTTTATTTGAATGAAGATGACTCTGTCATGCTCGACGTCATATTGCATAATTTCTATACAGTATATGCAATAAACCAACCAGAACAGAATAACAATTGAAATAATAGGCAGTTCTAAGATAGGTTAAGAAGAATATAACGTCACAATTCTGTATTATTATTCAAGGTTGTAACGTGTGTCTATGCTGTCATGTAGGCCTACCTGGCAACAGACACGCCCCCGGTACAAACAGATGAAATTTGTAGAAAAGCGTGATTATGACAAAAAACATTAAAAAATGATACTGTGAGGTATTGTTTTTTTAATTTTTGTATGGCAGATCATACATACACATGTGCTGAGGTCAAAAAGATAAAAAATTTGTTTTTGACCCCTGACTCACCTGTCATTCCAAACAACCCCTTAAGTAATCCAAATTCATCTAATCTGGACTCGTATGAAAGATCAGAAGGACACTTCTTTCTATACATCAAAACTTTAGAAATATTTCTAAAGCAGGCCAGTCTGACAAGGATTCCAAATAACAGCACAGTATGTAAGATGAGGGAGTATCAATGCTTTGAATAGATGCAGAAGAGCACTGAAGTGCATATGGCGAGAAATTCTTATGACAAAACCAGTTAGGCGAGAAACCTTTTTACAGATTTTATCAACATGTGAAGAGAACGATAGGGAAGAATTGAAAACAACACCAAGCAGTTTATATTCATCAGCAACCTTAATTGGAATACTAACTTGTATGTAATAAAAATTCCCTTTAAAAGGAAAGCCAGCCTCAATGTAGAAGAGGTCTTGTAATTAGTTTTGGTCAATGTGAAAGGCATTTTTAGGATCACGCTTACATCTACATGACAGTCCACCAAACCATCAACGATGAGAACATGCACACTGAAACAGCAGAAAACATTAATTCCTAATCTCATGTCAACTCTTTTAATTCATTACTCCAAATTGTTCTGGTCTGTTTGTTTTTGTTGTTGTTGTTGTTGTTGTTGTTGTTGTTGTTGTTTTTTTGTCTTTTCAGCTTTTTACCCACGATATCTCAATTTCCAATTTAGTAATACCAGAACTTACGAACTCAATATCTTCGCTTAGGAATGTCCGATTTCACTGCTTTCGATATACCACTTCACAAATACACTGCCGGTTTGAGTTAACTTACATGTACATTTTATTTTAAAATAACTTAATTAATTCGCAATGTATAGTTTAAGCCTACTATATTATAATAGATAGTGGCCAGCACATTTATAAAGGACTGGTTACTCACTACAATCTTCACTCTTAAACTGTGTTTTTCTGAATGTGCTGATCATGTTGATTGCTAGTCGGAAACTCCTGCGAAGCTATGGACATGGCATCTTACATACTCCATTCTATAACAGTCTGCCTATAGTGCCTTGTGTGTTTTCTCTTCAATCATTTTGTTGAATGTAATTTTATGAATCAAATAGTTATGTGTCATTTTATTTATAATAAAGAAGTTATTAAATTAATAAAGTAAGACTATTTATTTATCTATAAGTGCATGTCAAATGGGGTACATTGTTCAATACTATAGGCCTACATGCATAAATTATGCCCATATAATAGCTAGGCCCTAAAAACTTTATTTTGCATCGGATTTTTCCCGTTGAAAAGACAAAACTGATGTTTATGATAGCAACCATTTCATCAATAACATTGTGAGTCATTTTTATCCATAAAACGACACAGGATATGATAGATAACTACTTTCACATCAATATGGTCCATATGATCACAGATTGTTGAGAATCTGTGATATGATCCAGGATATGATGAAGATTTTGATTCTATAGATCTGTTATCAACATGATATCACGCTGTTCAGTGGTCAAGGAGTAAGGACCCTGGTCAAGGACACTGATATGACATCATAGGTGACTACCTCCATGGTCAGATTTTCTTCTGCTGACCATATGATGATGCTATATGGAGTAACTACAGAATACCCCTCTCGGGGGTATAGTTGTATAAAGTTGTAACATGTTTGTATGTATTGGAATAGGGTGTTTTGTGCTTGAGTGGGGTATTCTGTTTTAATGATTTGTGTATGGTAATGTTGTGAGTGTGTTATTCTGGAGACTAAGTATAGGTCTTGGTTTTTTTGTGTGCGCAGTTGGCGCAGACGTAGTCGAAAAACCGACAGAGTTGGCGTTTGACGTGGACGCAGTTTAAATTGGCGGGTTGATCAATGCAGCGTAGATGCATTATTTAAGTTGCAGATGAAACAAAGGAAGTATGTTTGCTGGTACTACTCGGGAGTAGGCCTATAGGCCCTAGGTGTCGGTTTTTAACAAGGCGCAGACGTAGTTGAAAATTGGCAGGTTTTTAAAAATGGGGCGTGGACGTAGTATTGCGGGGGGATTTGTCCCCGTTATACCGTTGAAGGAGTTCAAGATGTGGTATTTTTTTGTGTGATTGTATTTGAATTAGTTGTTGGTACATGTATAGGCCTACTAGGACAAATTCTATGTCTAGTTTTTATGTCGGCGTAGTCGGCGCAGACGTAGCTGAAAATTAACAGGTTTGGGCTTTGGGCTTGGACGTGGATAAAATTGGTGATTTTATGAATGGGACATAGTGTTTGGGGGATTTGTGCCCATGATGTTGAATTAGTATATGTTAAATTGTGTGTGAATGTGGTGGCAGACTGGCAGTAGCCTACATGAACAGTATGTTGGACATAGGTCTTGGTTTTTAAGTCGGCGCAGTCGGCGCAGCCGTAGTTGAAAATGGCAGATTTTGCGTTTGGGCGTGGACGTAGTTAAAAGTGGTGATTTTAAAAATGGAGCGTGGACGCAGTATTGCGGGGGGATTTGTCCCCCAATGGCGTTGAAGGAGTAGGCCTACAAGATGTTGTTTTGTGTTTGATAGTGTTTGAATTTGTTGTTGGTACATGTAAATTGGACAAAGTATAGGTCCTGGTTTAATGTCGGCGCAGACGTAGTCGAAATTTAGCATGTTTGGGCTTTGGGTGTGGTCGTAATTAAAATGGGTGATTTTATAAATGGGGCATGGACGCAGTGTTGGAGGGGATTTGTCCCCGTTGAAGTTGAATTGGGATGGTATGTTGTTTTGTGTTTGATACCAGAAGTGTTTGAGTGTTTTGCTGCTACATGCAGTGTTTGGACCGTAGGTCTTGGTTTTTTGTCGGCGCAGTCGGCGCAGACGTAGTTCAAAAATAGCAGGTTTTGCGTTTAGGCGTGGACGTAGTTAAATTATGTTAACTGTATCAAATAAATACCCTTATCTGGAATGAACTTTTGTTTTGGTTTTTAATACTGGAACATTTACGAAAATATTGCAGGCTATTCTTTATTTTTTGCTTCAGGACTAATGTTGCTAAAGTTTTTACAGCCCCCCCCCCCTCTAAGTGCACAAAAACTTTTTAACCTCCCTCTTCATACACCCAAAACTTTTGAATCCCCCCTATATTCAGAACTCCAAAATTTTATAACCCCCCCTACATATTTTTCAGCCCCCCCCCCCACCCCTAATAATTGAAGATTCAGTATGTTTTGAAAGTGATATTAGTTCTTTAAGGATGACATCATGTTGCCTGTGTTGGTTTCCATTGTGAATACATCTTTGTCTAGTGGATCTTTTCCTTCTTCTTTGAAAGAAGCTATTGTCACCCCTGTCCTTAAGAAACAAGGCATGGATTGTAACAATCTTAAGAACTTTAGGCCTGTCTCAAATACAGCCTTTCTATCTAAACTTATAGAAAAATCTGCTTTGTGTAGTGTCAATAATCATGTTTGTAACAATAACCTTGCCCAAATGTATCAGTCCGCCTACAGGCCGGGCCACAGCACGGAGACAGCCTTGCTGAGAGTCAAGAGCGACATCATGAGTTATATTGACAATCAACAGGCTGTCTTCCTGGTGTTGCTCGACCTGTCGGCGGCTTTTGACACCATTGATCATGATGTTCTGTTAAACAGGTTGACTAGTGTTTTTGGTATTTGTGGTAATGTTTGTGACTGGTTTAAGTCATACCTGAGTAATCGCACAAACAGAGTGAAGGTTGCCGGTGTACTATCTGATTCGCAAACTTTGAACTTCGGCCTGCCACAAGGCTCTGTAATCGGCCCACAGTCATTCTCGTTCTACACTCATCCCATTGCCAACATCATCAGCGTTCATAAGGATGTAAAATACCACTTCTATGCCGACGACATACAACTGTACATTCCATTCAGTCCACGCAATAAATCTGAACTGGACAATGCACTGAGCACTCTCACTAATTGCATCATGGATATCAAACTTTGGATGGACCGCAACATGCTTCAATTAAATGAAACAAAAACTGAGTTCTTTGTCATATCCAGCCCACGATTCGAGCACTCTATATCAGAGGTGAGGCTGAATATTGGACCTGATGTTATTGTTCCATCTACTACCATAAAGAACCTTGGTGTTGTGTTTGACAAAACGTTATCAATGTCAAACCAGGTCTCTTCGATATGCAGTTCAATAAGCTTCCACCTTCGCAACTTAGCGCGTATCCGAATGTTTCTAGACCAAGCTGCCTGTCAAGATGCAGTTCGAGCCATTATAACATCTAGGCTTGATTATGCCAACTCCCTGCTTTATGGTATTACATCGAAAGACTCAAACAGACTCCAACGTCTACAGAACCGTGCTGCCAAGCTCATCTTCAAGGCAAAAAAGTATGATCATGCCACACCTCTCCTTCGCGAACTCCACTGGTTACCAATACCTAGTCGCATCCATTTCAAACTGTTAACCATTGTCTACAAATGTTTCATGGACTCAACAACATCTCCATCATACATCACTGAACTAATTCAGCTTTACATTCCCAGTAGAAGTGGTTTACGCTCTGCGCAGGACACCAGGCTTCTCATTGTTCCACATACACGCACTCTAACTGGCGATAAAGCCTTCTTTGTTGCAGGACCTTTTCTTTGGAACAAACTCCCTCGCCATATCCGCCACTCTCCAACGCTGGCAAGCTTCCGGTCTAATCTAAAGACTCATTTATTTGATATTTGATTTGTTGTTTGTTCTTGTATGTTTTTTCTTCTTTATTTTCTCTTGTAAAGCGCTGTGATACATGGTTTTCTTTGTAAGAGCGCTATATAAATGCTTGCATAGTAGTAGTAGTAAAGGGTTCACAAAAAATAACTCCCCCCATAAAATTACAAGGCATTTCTTTGCATAACTTGACATACATTTCGTTGATTTGAAAAATCTAAAACCAGTGAATAGAAGAATCATTTTCCTACCGTCCCTAAGTTCTTTCTTTAAAAAATCTTTTTGTTTTGGCCAAAAATAATCACATTTTCCAAAAATGATGCTTTCAGAAAAAGTTGCACTTTTCCACATCCTATACATTTAATGTACAAAACATTCTCGTTATCAATGTTTTGATTCATTTAATGGTGTTTTTGTTTTCTTTAATTTTTATGTATACGATTACCCTGTCACCCATGCAATCATCTTGCAGTATAAAACAATGATTCATTGACATGTGTGGGTCTTTCTAGAAGATTTTATTGCACCGGTGTTTCAAAATGGTAAAATCAATTTAGGAGTTACAAAACATTTCTTTGCATAACTTAACATTCATTTTGTTGATTTGAAAAATTTAAAAACCTGTGAATAGAGGCATCTTTTTGCTTCACTAACAAAGTTATCCCTTCTTAAAAATTTTTTGTTTTGGTCAAAAATAATCACATTTTTCAAAAATGATGCTTTAAAAATTTTTGCACTTTTCAACATCCCATACATGTAATGTAAAAAAACTTTTTCGGTATTAATGTTACGATTGATTTAATTGTTTTGTTTTCCTTCACCTTTTTGTCTCTGAACTCTTAGTCACCCATGCAACCATCACGTAGTGCAAAATAACGATTTGTTGAACCTAATTTGGACATAAATGAGGATGTTGAAAAGTGCAACTTTTTTTGAAAGCATCATTTTTAGAAAATGTGATTTTTTTTGGCCAAAACAAAAATATTTTTAGACGAAAGAACGTTGGGAGGGTAGAAAAACGATTCCTTTATTCGCAGGTTTTTAAATTTTTCCAATCAACGAAATGAATGTTAAATTAGGCAAAGAAATGTTTTGTAATTTTAGGGGGGAGTTATTTTTGTGAACCCTTTAGTAGACTTTGGCTATAGGGGTGGGCTTTGGCACGATTTTATGGCACATGATTATTTTGTTCATTGCAATTTTTTCGCGCGCATTTGTCCTGGTAATTAATGTTTTTTAGTTGAACGATGCGATGTGGAAATTTTGGCCCCTGGCTCCGGTATCCCCCTTCGCATTTTAGCATTGATAGCAAATTTTCACGGGAAAAGAGATTTTTGGGACAGCTTGGAAAAGTTAGGTTACAGATTTGAAGGGCCAAAGCTGAATCATGTTGCCTTGCACAGGGCACCCCCCCGAGAAAATGGTCTCTGGCAGGAGTGATGATGAGTTCACTGACCTTTTAACAAGTTCAACCATGGTTCAACAAAAGTCAATACGATTACGTAATTGTTCATGTGATGACACACACAGAGGGAAAGTCAATATTTACATTTCTTGGTCATAAACCTCACATCCATGCAGTAGCCTTTATTATACGCATTATAGCTGATCTGGGTAATCAAAAACAAATCTACCCATCGTGGCTTAGGGTTTTAATAACATGCTTAATTTCCGGGATTGATTGAATTTAAATAATGGATACACATTTTAAGTTTAGCATCAGTTTTTGTTATTTAGTTAAGTTGGGTTTTGAGAATTAAAAAAAATATTTTGCTTAAATCATTAGAAAATATGTACCATATTGGCTGAAATTTTTAGGTTGAAAAGTCGGGTATGAGAAGTTAGGGTCACAAATTGTACCAACCCGAAATTTTTATCACTTTGTAATATTTTCATTTGGTATGTTTCTTATTAATATTTTTTGAGGAAAAAAGTGAGGATTTTTTATCACTTTGTAAATTTTTCATTTGTTATGTTTCTTATTTATAGTTTGTGAGGAAAAGTGATAGTTTTTCATCACTTTGCACATTTTGAATTTTTTATGTCTTTTAATATTTTGTGAAGAAAAAAGTGAGAATTTTGTCATAACTTTGCAAATTTTTTATTTATTATGTTTGTTATATTTTTTCTGGTGAAAAAAAGTGAGGATTTTTTACTACTTTTATATTTTTGATTTTTAATGTTTTCTATTATTTTGTAATGACAAAAGGGAGGATTTTTCATCACTTTGTAATTTTTCATTTGTTATGTTTCTTATTTATAGTTTGTGAGGAAAAGTGATAGTTTTTCATCACTTTGCACATTTTGAATTTTTATGTCTTTTAATATTTTGTGAGGAAAAAAGTGAGAATTTTGTCATAACTTTGCAAATTTTTTATTTATTATGTTTCTTATATTTTTCTGGTGAAAAAAGTGAGGATTTTTACTACTTTTATATTTTTGATTTTTAATGTTTTCTATCATTTTGTGATGACAAAAGTGAGGATTTTTTCATCACTTCGCAAATTTTTCATTTGTTACGTTTCACATTATTTTGTATGGAAAAAAGATTTTGAAATTACTTCGGATTTTTTTTTAAATTTTCTGTATAATGTACAATGTTGCTTTAATATTATTATTCCACTAGATTTCGCGGTTCTCGGGTTGGGCGGTTCTCGTGATAGGCCTATCTCTAATTACCCAACACCCGTTACCTGCAATACTTGTCCTGACCTTTCAAACTACTATACGATATACGTCTCTCAATGATTAAGACACAACTATCAACTCTGTTTTGTAGCTGTGACGCTTACTTCGGAACCTATAATCTGAATAGTGTCTGGATGTAGGCCGTCAATTCAATCGGGAGAAATGTGAACGCAAACGGGTTACATAGGCCTTACCATAACTGATGATTTTTATGTTAATCATGTCTTTAAAATAGGCCTATTGGTCCGATGAGATGCACCTGTTAGTCACTGTAATGCTTTCCGATGCTCGCACTGCGCCCGTCGGTACTCCGCGCACTACGCGATAGCGCACCGCGCACACGCGATACGCACCGCGAGCTCGCGTTATACGCACCGCGAGCACGCGTTAGCGAGCCACGCGCACGCGATAGCGCGCGACCAGAGGGACGGACGGACACGCCATAATTAGTATTAAGATTAGTATTAAGATGCCTTGATATTGTTTGATTGCATTTTGTAATATTGTTTTCAAAGTGATGAAAAAAGTGATGAATTATTATGATGTCCAAAAATAGGTGCCAAAATTTCTCCCCCAAATCGTGCCATATCTAATTATATTTCGAATGTGATAGAAATCCTCACGTATCTCATCACAAAATAATTTAAAAAAATGAATGAAAAATTGGCGTCGTAATGAACAACTTTTTTCATCACAAAATAATAAGAAATATAACAAATGAAAACATTCCAAAGTGATAAAAAATCCTCACTTTTTCCTCACAAAATAATAAGAAACGTTAAACATAACAAATGAGAAGTTGGCGAAATGATGAAAATAATTCTCACTGTTGTCATCACAAAACATGATGATAACAAGTGAAAAATTTCCAAAGTAATACAAAAATTCCTTACTTTTCCTCACAAAGTAATAAGAAACATAACAAACGAGAAATTTCTAAAGTGTTAAAATATCCTTACTTTTATCATCACAAAATAATAAGAAACATAAAAACTGCAAAGTGAGGATTCTTTCTCATTTTTAACTTTCCTTAAGGGGGTACTACACCCCTGGCCAATTTTGTGCCTATTTTTGCATTTTCTCCAAAATTATAGCGCATTGGTGACAAGTAAGATATGTATATTACAGGGGCAAGGACTACAACTACTGCACTGGAAATTTTATTTCAGCACAGACAACAGTTGTGGAGTTACAGTCAAAAATGAGGGAACCCCAATATTTGATCAATAAATCAATAACTACTTGGCTTGAGTTGCTGAATTTTCAGTGCAGTAGTTGTCATCCTTGCCCCTATAATATACATGTCTTACTTTCACCAATACGCTATAATTTTGAGAAAAATGCAAAAATAGGCACAAAATTGGCCAGGGTGTAGTACCCCTTAAATCGGGCCTCAATTGTCTGAAATTGATAACATTTTATTTTTAAAGAGGGACTATGAATTTAATTCCAATATCATATTATTGAAATTCTCATCAATATTAACTGTATAGTTACTACTAGCTAAAACTACTGTTCTTTGAATGGTACAAAATGCAGATGTTCAATCGAAATACATATTATGCAATATAGGACTGTCCGCATTTTTTAGGTGGGTAATGTGTATAAAACAAATGAATATCTACGTCATTATCATTTGTTTCCCAATTTTAAAACAAGATGTTTTAGAAAAGGAAAACAAATCATACATACAAAAAAAAATCACATTTTTGACCAAAAACACCTTCCAACCCAAAAATCACATTAATTTTGACCAAAAGTCACATTTTTGATTTTTGACCAACAAAAAAAATCAAATTATTGATCAAAAAGCACATTTTAGACCAAAAACTAATTTTTTGATCAAAAATCACATTTTAAACCAAAATATCACAATGTAAACCAAAATCACATTATAAACCAAACATCACATGAATTGAGTAAAATTACCCGGTGTTGAGTAAGGGAAAGATTTTACTCTGCTGTTTAATAAAATTTTGCACAATACCGTACCTGGGCAAATGATAGCATTTTTGCAAATCATTTATTAGACGAGTGGATTCTATAGCCATTTTGGCTGCTGAAACCGAATCCGGAAAGCTTTTTGCCGGTTTTTTGCATAAAATGTATCTACATTGGTTCAGTGGACTTTTTCAAAATGGCCGGCAGTATATTGTGGTAGGGTTAGGGTTAACCGGCCAATATTAAAAGTACATGACCTAAAATTACAGCTATAGGTTAGATGTTCAGAAATTTGGTACTTTGGTAAAATAGTGAGTGAGGGCAAGGCATAGCTAGCCAACTCCCGTGTTAATTGAATGGAGATTTGACCGAAAATTTTGGTAAACGGACCGCTCACTTCTGAAGAATGCCACACGAAAACGGTACAAGCTACATTTAAAGTACTCTCTGTTCGATCATAATGATGAGTTTCTTATATAGTATGCCGAAATGGGGTACTGAAGGTGATTGACAAAGGGTCGTACTTCGCTGATGAGTAAGTGACAGTGAACATGAAAATCAGCGCCCATAACCCAAGTTAGTAGCTAGTTAGCGGAGACCGTCGCGGGATTGATTATTGAAGTGCCTTATTTTATAGATATACGCACGATTTAGGGCAAGAAAAAAAACCCGGGAGACTTTTGGAGACATTATCATCATCATCATCATCATCATCATCATCATCATCATCATCATCATCATCATCATCATCATCATCACTTTCTTCATTTTTTCTAAACAACATACTGTTTTAATAAGATTTTTTCTTAAAATGCATGTAACTATAATTATTGTTTAGAGCGTGATGAAATAAAACATCACGATTTTCATCACAAAACAAATATAATGCATAAGAAATCGTTTGTTTTAGAGCGTGATGATGAAATAAAACATCACGGTTTTCATCACGAAACAAAGTAATACATAAGAAATCAATTTTTCGTGAGTGATGAAATAAAACATCACGATTTTCATCACGAAACAAAGTAATACATAAGAAATCGTTTGTTTTAGAGCGTGATGAAATGAAAATTGAAAGTGTTATACAACTCCCGGATACATCTTAAAAACAAATTTCCATCTCATGATTGAATAGGAAGTTTGGTCAAACAGAGTATAAGGCATGATATTGATAATAAATTCATAGTCTTAGGAAGCAAAAACATTTAAAATTTCAACCATTTACTAGAAACATTTTACCTTCATTTGTAAATATTTATAAAAACGAAATATTTGGAGCAAACATGAATAGAAATTTACAGATCTGAAACATACTTATGAGACCTACCTAGAAACAAAAATTCAGCTTTGGTACTCAACTCCATCATAGTTAGATGGCTCTTGAAAATAGTGAGAAAAACCTGTAATTTCTTGTTTAAGGGTGTTGAATTCAGCAACCATGGCAACAAAATATGCAAAATTTTACTTAGTATATGTGCATATTTTTGGGTCATACATTACAGACCACTCTAGATGTGTTTATTAGCCTCTAAAACACACCCAGAACAAATTTCATATGACACTTGTGAAAAAACTTGGTCAAATTTTGCTGATTTTGTTGTCATGGTTGCTGAATTGAACACCCTTAGACAAGAAATAGTAGGTTTTCCACCCTATTTTCAAGCTGCCATCTAACTATGATGGAGTTGAGTACCAAAGCTGATTTTTGTTTCTAGGTAGGTCTTATAAGTATGTTTCAGGGCTGTAAATTTCAATTCATGTTTCAACTGTCAACATGGTCAACCATTGGTCTGAAAGAGGGGGGTCTCGAGCAAATTTTCACCCGAACCCAACTTCGTATACCGCCCATTCCTCCATTAATGGTTTGATTTGCTCAAACTTGCTTGTGGGCTTAGATATGTACCTATAGACAATGTATGTATGACATTTGAGTCATATGACCACATACTTTTGACACCAGGGGACCCCCAAAATGACAAAATCACACTTGCGGTTGAATAAATGACCAACTTTGGGTGCTCATAACTTAAAAAGGAAAGCAGATATCTGAAATTTAGAGCCAGATTCTAAAAATATGACATAAGGTTAGCTAGAATCCAAGATTGCAGCTTTATATCTGTTCAGAACAAGAAGTTATGAGCCACCAAAGTTGGTAAAAATCACCAATGACACTCGCGAGTGCCAAAAAAGGGGGGGGGGGGTCCGGGCCAAAATTCAAAGGGCCATTTCTCAAAAACGACATGGCCTATGAAGCCAAATTTTTGTATGGGTTCATTGTGGCCACAAAAGAATATTCTGATGGAATTTCATCAAAATCTGAGAGGGTCACCTGGGAACTTTTCAGAAATTGGTTGATTTGATATGGACTGACCCTGTTTAAAATTTCAACCATTTACTAGAAACATTTTACCTTCATTTGTAAATATTTATAAAAACGAAATATTTGGAGCAAACATCGTTTTCAAAATATTTTTCAACTCCAAAATAACATTATGTTTAGAATGATTTGTACAAAGTTTTCAAAAATGTTTTTGGAATGTTATAAGAACGTAAAACATTTTAATAACATTTCAATGTCGCATTATATAAAGGTCGTGAAAACATTTTAAAAACGTGATTGTAAATACTTCGACAAACATTTTTTTTTTTTTCAAAATATTTTTGCAACTCCAAAATAACATTCTGTTTAGAATGATTTGTACCAAGTTTTCAAAAATGTTTTAGGAATGTTACAAAAACGTTTTTACATTGTTGAGCAACGATAATGCTGTAGGATGTAAAACATATAGCCCTTAAGTTAGGCCAAATAAACAAAATTAACATGTTTCACGTCTTCTTTGTTTCCTTTGTTGAGGTTTCTTCAATTAAATTTGTATTTTGTGAAAGTCAGTTATTTTAACAAAACAAATATTCTTCCTATAGCCTTGCTAATAAACTAGAAACACTTTAGGAATGTTTTGAGATAAATAAGGTTTTTTGGAAGGTTTTTATTTCAAACTCTAATCGTGACCCGCAGGTCAAATTGCTAGAATTGTACATTAAACACACCTAAACAGACACAATGCAATTTGCAGGCAGCAGCTTAATCAGCGCCAATATTGCAACATTGAAACAAACAACTATACAAACATCCAATCCAACCCAACCACATCCCCCAAGTAGGCAATGAGGATAAAGTGCCTTGCCCAAGGACACAACACGTTGGCACGAGCGGGGCTCGAACTTACAACCTATGTATTATGAGTCGGGCGCCTTATCCACTCGGCCACACGTGCTCGGCCACTCGGCCACACGTGCTCCCAAATATATAGTGGGTCCTAAAGGGGGTCCTATATGTCAGTATAACAAATAAAAAGATTTCTCCTCTTTTGTGCAGACATAGTGTATGCTAGAATAACTATAATTATGGGTATTCACGATTCTGCTCTAAAAAATAAAATGCCCTTTCCTCCACCTTGTTTTGAATAAGTCGGATGTAAAACATGTTGTTTATTATTGAACTTGGCCTTCACTATATAATACATTAAAACATATTAGAAACACTTTGACCAAGTTTCAGGGCAAATTTATGCAAAATAAAAGTACCCCGAACATTTATGCATGGATTTTTAGCAAAATATTGGCAAAAATTATATGTTAATGAGCTTCTCCAGTCATTTTAGCTTATTGACTTGATTGATTCTTGATAAAGACAATACGATACAAAGAAAATATAAATTGATGTATTTTGAAAACCGTAGGCCTATGTCCGATTGATTCCAAAGAAAAGGCATATTGATCAGTGTACTTTGGTCTACTCAATTAATCTGTTTAGAGCACTTTTATAATGCCTGCATAACCACCTTAAACAGCTCAAGACACAAAATGTTAGGCAGTAGTCCAGTTTAAATATTATTTTCTTCATGTATTAATTTGTAAGTATTTAGTGGTGGAGGGTTTTATGTAATGTTATTCTTCTATTTTGTACAGAGCGCAGTAAACATACGAACACATTGTTCACCCAATTGTAATTAGGTAATGTAAAACAAAGCTTTAACATAGAACTTATTATGTGTTACAATCAACAATATCATTCGGAATCCGGCAATCGTACTTTCGTTTAATATAAGACATCAAGAATGTAGCAATGGAAACAGGCCTTCCTGTTGAATTGTCAAAATGACAATGGGCTGAGATTGAACGTACCAGCCCAGAGGATGATTTAAGGAAGCCCCATCATGCACTGTAAAAGTGTTATCACTAGAGTTTCAACCAGAGGATGATTTAAGGAAGCCCCATGATGCATTGTAAAAGTGTTATCACTAGAGTTTCAACTGCCACTTTACTTTTCAAATCCCATTGAACTCTGTGCAAAAGATGTTGTTTTAGAATTGCCCGTGTGTCATTATTACTTGGTCGATTTCAGATCTAAAGTGATGTATGCATGAAGGATAATTCACACCTTCTGTAGATAACATAAAATGTGAAATCGACCAACTTTTTGAAGGTGTTTTTATTGTAAATATATCTGTCCAAATTCAAATTTAACCATGCACATGTGTATGCAGTGGGCGGGCAGTGGTGTCATGTTCACTCACACAGCTGTGCTAACCGCAAGACTTGCTGGGAAGTGCTTTTAAAAATCATCCTCTGAGTTTCAACTGCCACTATATTTTTCAAATCCCATTGAACTCTGTGCAAAAGATGTTGTTTAAGAATTGTCCGTGTGTCATTATTACTTGGTCGATTTCAGATGTAAAGTGATGTATGCACGAAGGATAAATCACACCTTCTGTAGATAAGATAACATAAAATGTGAAATCGGCCAACTTTTTGAAGGTGTTTTTATTGTAAATATATCTGTCCAAATTCAAATTTAACCATGCACGTGTACGTGTGTATGCAGTGGGCGGGCAGTGGTGTCATGTTCACCCCACAGCTATGCTAACCGCAAGACTTGCTGGGAAGTGCTTAAATCATCCTCTGGTATACCAGCCGTGGGACGTGCAATATACAGCCTCCCCGTTTTGGGCCCGTGCTCCATAGCAAAAATTAAAAAAAAAGTATCATTATCACCTTCAAAACATGCGGAATCTTCAATTACATGCTTATGAAGCTTGCATATTTTCAAAAGAATGACACATAGCCATGATTACCATTATCAACTCTATTGTACACCTTTCTGTATTTCTTAATAAGGCAAACAAATTCGTGTACATTCTAATCTTGTTATAACTGTATGACTACAATCATCTCACTTATATTTGCATCCAATTTTGTAAGTATATTTTGTTATTACTATCAATAAACCATCAAGAATTAAACAATAATTGTGTATATGGTATATCTCTGTCTTTGAGTCACATTTGTATACCATATCCAACTTGAACCTCGGGGGGGGGGGGGCACTCAATTTTGGAAGTGACGGGTATGTGCCTACCGGAGTCGCGAAGTAGGGGCATATCGGGTACAAAGCGTTATTTTTAAAACTACGGGGGTCATTGGGTACAAACAAAATAAAAAAGGGGGCCATCGAGTATAAGATTTAAAGAAAGGGTCATCGGGTAGAAAAGTGTGACAAAATGTAGCAAAATTTTGAAACTTTCGGCATAATTGTGAAAAAATGAAGCAAAATTGGACAGTTTCTGCATTGTTTAGTTGCATTTAGATGATGCTATTATAGAAAAAAGGGGTTATGGGTAGCCGCAACCAAAGAAAGGGGTTCATTGGGTAGCCGCAACTAAAAAAAAAAAGGGGGTCATCGGGTATGGATTGTAAAGTCCATTTTATCACGTTAAAATTGGGAAAATTCTCCCGCGAATTGATGGCTGAACTACATTCTAAAAAATAATAGAATCCAAATTTTATGACTTTGGTCTTGTTGCGATGCATTGCACTTACTATTACATATTTTCTTATGATACCAACAAACAGCAAAATACATAAAAATTAATGAGACTGATTGAGACTCTTTTTATGGTTTTTACAACTCAAGTAAAAATTTGATACGATTGATTCTAAATATACTACAAAAATAAGGTCTCTCGTCCCAACGCGCAGTCGGGCTTTCTTGTTAGAACGAGGCATTCCCTCATACATTATGTTTAGTCGTGCATTGTGTTTACGCAAGTGTGTCTATGTCCTGTTAAGAAGCATGCTGTTTTCAAAGCCCCATATCGAATTCAGAACTACGTCTACGCCGACTGCGCCAACATAAAACCAAGACCTATAAGCCCTCTATCGAATTGAGAACTACGTCTGCGCCGACTGCGCCAACATAAAACCAAGACCTACACGCAAGTGTGTCTATGTCCTGTTAAGAAGCATGCTGTGTTAGAACGAGGCATTCCCTCATACATTATGTTTAGTCGTGCATTGTGTTTACGCAAGTGTGTCTATGTCCTGTTAAGAAGCATGCTGTTTTCAAAGCCCCATATAGAATTCAGAACTACGTCTACGCCGACTGCGCCAACATAAAACCAAGACCTATAAGCCCTCTATCGAATTGAGAACTACGTCTGCGCCGACTGCGCCAACATAAAACCAAGACCTACACGCAAGTGTGTCTATGTCCTGTTAAGAAGCATGCTGTTTTCAAAGCCCCATATCGAATTCAGAACTACGTCTACGCCGACTGCGCCAACATAAAACCAAGACCTATAAGCCCTCTATCGAATTCAGAACTACGTCTGCGCCGACTGCGCCAACATAAAACCAAGAATTGCGTGCATATCCTATTTGGACATGGACGCACTTGGTTAATGGCCCATGGTGTGGAACCTTGGACGTACTCAAATAATGAGTTTTCAACTGAGTCTACGCCGACCAACACCGTCGGGCTGTTTTCAACCAACACGCCCTCTCTGTCTGAAATTATTTGTCCAAATACCAGAATCCAAAAAGCCATGTCGTGACTGTAGGGGGATTATTTGTCCAACTACTAGATAGATGGCGCTTCGTTGAAGACACTGCGTCTACGTCTACGCCGACCAACACCGTCGGGCTGTTTTCAACCAACACACCCTCTCTGTCTGAAATTATTTGTCCAAATACCAAAATCCCAAAAGCCATGTCGTGACTGTAGGGGATTATTTGTCCAACTACTAGATAGATGGCGCTTCGTTGAAGACATTTGTCCAAGAACCAAAATGTAAAAGAAATTATGATGTGACTATAGGGGATTATTTGTCAAAATACAAGAAAATATCAAATTGAGGGGGCTATTCCCTTTGAAGCAGCTCAGGGCTGTGCCCATGGTGTGGTGGGTATTGTGTAGTTATGCCTGCTATATATTAACTATTATTGTTACATTTAGGCCTATACCTGACTTTTAAAGTCATAATTAGTTCAAACATAACTTTGGTAATACTCACTCGTTTTCGTTCGTTGAAACGGCAAAACATACTTACTTTTCCTTACAAATCGAATTAAAATATTTTTAAAAAATTCAACCACAAAAAGTTTTAAACAAAAGTCATTCCAATACCAATAAAAAATAATCTCTTGAGCAAACTGACCCCATCCCAGAAATAGGTACCAGCCCGATGGGCTGGCGAAAAGACTGCAAGCCCTAGACCTCGAAAAATGAACAACAGCACACTTATTAGAAGCATTCAGGGGGAGTTTGTTCTCAGTTGGAGTTATAGTTGAGTTTATAGTTATAGTAGTAAGTATACCTGACTCACTCGATTGCCCCCTATCACAAACAATACTGGATCCATCCAAAGTGGAACATCGGAAACAGACCCCATTCAGAACTATGCAATAGAAATAATATCCGGCCATAGTATACTGATATACCAAGGAGTAAATGTATTTTTATCATTGACTTTGTAGTTGTAATTGTAGTTGTCATCACATTTTATAATTAAGAAATAAAGGGTATAATTGCTTTATCCTTTACACCCAAATAATGTGTCCGAGGCAGTAAAACGTAAATAATGGGTGAGGCGCAGCCGAACCCATTATTTAAACGTTTTACTGCCGAGGACAGTGCACATTATTTGCGTGTAAAGGATAATGCTGCACCCTTTATTTCTATTCTATTACCAGAAAATAGTGCAATTTAAAGAGAAAATATCATTTTTTGGTACAAATATTTTAAGTTGTTTACTTCAAGGTGGCAGCGCGTATCGCGGAAATATTGCACGCGTAACCAAGCGTGATGCTGTGCGTAGAATGTGTTACGGCGCTCGACCCATTATTGCAGAATAATGGGCTCTCACGTGACGCGTTTCAACCAATCACAGTGCGCGATTTTGAATAATGGGTCGTGGAGGTAATAGAATCAATTATAATTGTAGGTGGATTATAGTTGCATTTATAGTTGCAGATTTTTTTAGAATTATAGCTGGATTGAGAGCAACTGATGTTTTAAAAATGTATTTTGTGGCATTTAGAATAGCCTATTTTAATTGTCGTCTGCAATCGCTATCGCCGTGATAAGTATAAATGCAAAAGCGACGGGCGACGCATCGCAAAATTCGGCGATTGCAAATCGCTTTTTCAAAAGCGATTAATCGCATCGCTCGGCGATCGAGTATAATAAATAATAATAAATTTCGGATTTATATAGCGCCTTTTTCCAGGTAGATCTTGAAGGATTCAAAGCGCTGTAATTTCGCTGCCATGGTGAATCATCACAATCAGATCGCATCATCTAGGCCAGTTGCAGCCGAACCTCAGGCGCAGACCTATCCGCACTTAGATTGTAACATCCACCAATTATCTGTGCAGCTCCCCAAATTCCATTGGGTGAAGGAAGTTTTGATAACCAAACAACTAATCACCGATTTTTTGAAAGCAGGAGGAAACCGGAGATCCCGGAGAAAACCTGCGAGAGCGAGCATGGAATCGGGATAAACCAAGTGCACATGAGTCCTTGGGCCGCGCCGGGGCTTGAACCCGGGACCTCAGTGGTGCAAAGCGAGGGAACTACCGCTGCGCTAACTCGCCCTCCCATAGTATAAATTCAGCTTTAATGTTTTCACTGTGGGAGACTATTAGCATGAGAATTAAGGTGGTATTGGAGGCATTATAAAAGTGCTCTAAACATGTTTTAAACAGATTAATTGAGTAGAGCAAAGCATACCTATTATTATGCCTTTTGTTTGAAGCAGATCGGACATACGGTTTTCCAAATATATCAATTGATATTTTCTTTATATCTTATTGTTTTTATCAATAATCAGTATAGTTAATGAGCTAAAATGACTGGAGAAGCTCATTAACATATAATTTTTGCCAATGTTTTGCTAAAAATCCATGCATAAATGTTTAGGGTACTTTTATTTTGCATACTTTTGCCCTGAAACTTGGTCAAAGTGTTCCTAATGTGTTCTAATGTATTATATAATGAAGCCGCCCCCTAATTTGCATATTTGCATAATTAATTAGCATTTATGCAAATTAGCTCATTAATTATGCAAATATGCAAATTAGAGGGCGGCTTCACTATATAATACATTAGAACATATTAGAAACACTTTGACCAAGTTTCAGGGCAAAAGTATGCAAAATAAAAGTACCCTGAACATTTATGCATTGATTTTTAGCAAAATATTGGCAAAAATTACATATTAATGAGCATTTGCAGTCCTTTTAGCTCATTAACTTTATTGATTATTGACAAAAACAATAGGATACAAAGAACATATAAATTGATGTATTATGGAAACCGTATGTCCCATTTGCTCCAAACAAAAGGCATATTGATCAGTGTACTTTACCCTACTCAATTAATCTGTTTAAAACATGCTCAAAGCATTTCCTAATTTCTAGAAAATGCATCCAATACCACCTTAATAGCTGTGATTTGATATAAAGCTCTGGTCACCTTGAAATTCACAGACTTTCACTGGAACTTTTTGAATCTGCTGGAATATATCTTGCTATGAGAACATTGTTATTGTTGTGAGTCATTTTTCTTTTGCTTTTTAGATAGGCCCTAGGTGCCCAAAATATCTGTGCCAAAAATCTTGCCCCCCTTTCGACCTGCCAAAAATCGCTTGACCCCCTTTCGACCTGCCAAAAACGCTTGCCCCCCTTCCCTTTTGGCCTTCCAAAAATCTTTGCCCCCGCCCCCCTATAATTCACCAGACCGGGGTACACATAATTATGCACCACCCCTTTATACAGACATTCAACTTCACCCCTGACGTGACAAGTCCTACTGATATAAGCATTAGGAATAGACAAATCTATGTTAGGAAAATAAGCTTTGTAACAGACAATAACAATAGGCGTGGGCGTCACTGTTACAACGTGCCCCGTGTTACAATTGTCCCCGATCTCCCCTACCCACAGTTGGCAATGGGCCAAAGCAGCGGAAAAAACCACGCAGGTGCACTGGATCTGTGACTGGATGTCAACAAACTACGCGACTGGCAAGTGCATGAGTGGTGTGATTCTTGCGGAATGTGCATGCGAAGGAAGCGAGTATCAACTTTCACGAGAAAGAAATACTGACCATTTTGGTTTTAAAATCAACCAATAAGTGTAGTATTTACACTTAACAAAATGGAGAATCCTCCAGTTCAGTCTCAGCCGAATAACAACGTGCCTGAAGAACCTCGTAAACATGAAAAACTAACGTCAAAAGTGTCGTTTGATTGTGGGCCCTCATCTCCGACTTCCATTTCTTCTCCGTCATGGCCGTCGTCTCCGCCAAATTCAGCAACCTCACCGATAGTTGGGAAAGACCGCAGCATGTATGTATATGATTCTGACTTTATTATGGACACTGCGTCAAAAGTAAAGGCTGATCTTAGAGCAAAACATGGATCATCTACGAGTTTAGACAGTGCTATGGGAGCTCTGTCTCTCATGTCAAGCCATGCTAGTCTGGGAAGTCTTACAAGTTTAGGAGACAAGAGAACAAGAACACTTGAATCAAAGGTGTTGATCATTTATTGTGGAGGAACAATTGGCATGAAGATAAGGCATGGAGGTTAGTATCCGAGAAAAAAAGATAGAGAAGCGACACTCCGTACAATTAACGTGCAGACGGCCTATACCGATGTGAGGACAGAAAATGTGACTCTCGTGCTAGTCTCGGCGCGGGCCAGACTGTATCGGTATGAACAACCACATAATTAACTGGTTGTGTAGAAGACTAGCACGAGAGTCACATTTTTCTGTCCTCCGGAGTGTCGCGGTCCTGTTAGTATTTACCCGGGGCAAATCCTCGGTTATTTATAATTACCACTGTACTCACTCAAAATACAAAGAATTACATGCATTGTGCAAAATATCTTTCGCACTGCCCCCCGCGATTTGGCACAGTTTTATGGCGTGATGGTGAAAACGTGAAGTTGGGTTCTGTAATTGAATCACGTCATAAAAAAAAAAAAAGGAATCTTTTATTTCAAACTCTAATGGTGACCCGCAGGTCAAATTGCTTGAATTGTACACATTAAACACAACTAAACAGACACAATGCAATTTGCAGGCAGCAGCTTAATCAGCGCCGCGCCAATATTGCAACATTGAAACAAACAACTATATAAACATCCAATCCAACCCAACCCCATCCCCCAGTAGGCAATGAGGATAAAGTGCCTTGCCCAAGGACACAACACGTTGGCACGAGCGGCAGGGACGGATTTAAGCAGTGGCCCGGTGGCCCGGGGCCAGTTGATTTTGCCTCGGGCCAGTAAACTTCCAACAATGTTGGCCCGGCGGGCCACTAGATTTTTGATCCTGATAGGCCCTATAACTCATATGAGGCATGATGATATAATCAGTGATGGACACAATTGGACACAATTTCTGCTCCACTTTTCACCTGTGTGTAATTTATATTTTTATTTAATGATTTTTTGTCTATTTATTCTTATCCTTGCGTTGCAAGCAAGTTGGAAATATACGGCCGCTTTTTACGGCGATGTAGGCCTACATACTAAGCTCTTTCATGCTCTATCTGATGATGATAGCGATATCGCAAATACCGCATACTTGAACCTTTTCTTTTGTGAACTTTTGGAACTATATATTGATTAAGGAAGGACTACTGACTGAACTGGTGTTAGTGACTAGTCTCTCTATATTGAGTACGGTCAGTACAAAACAATTAAAAAATGTTCAGGTTTGCTTGAATTAAAGTGGCACCATAGATCCTGGAAAAAGATTTTTAGGGTCCATGGTGGCACAGAATGAAATAATGTTAACACACAAGTAACATGGGTAGATAACGTGTGTCAAGTTTGGTAATTGGTAGTCTCTAACTTTAAAAGTCGCATTGGAACGTGCAGGCCCATAACCAGGATTTTTTTTAAGTGGACTTTTGTTCAAAATTTGGACCTTTTTTGACCGGCAAGGACTGAAAACCTCTATTTTTCGCTTGCTATGCTCGTGAATGGGACTTTTTGGGTCAAAATAGGGGACTTTTTTTTTGGCATTTTGCAAGGGGGTGTTCACCACCTGCCCCCTGGTCAGTGTCCGAAATAAGGAAAATATGGAGGTTGTCCCGAGGATAACTAAATCATGAATTCTGCTTGTCCTCAAAATATTTTGGTTGTCCCCAAAATAT
Source organism: Amphiura filiformis (assembly GCF_039555335.1). Classification (NCBI taxonomy): domain Eukaryota; kingdom Metazoa; phylum Echinodermata; class Ophiuroidea; order Amphilepidida; family Amphiuridae; genus Amphiura; species Amphiura filiformis. The sequence goes on along the minus strand of NC_092632.1, from coordinate 78,851,364 downwards.
AAATGTCATGTTTTTGAGTACAAAGAATTCAAATAGTGGTTGTCCAGGGGATAAGTACATAGCTCAATATGGTTGTCCCCAGTGATTTTTGGACAAGAGGACAAGAGGATAAGCACTTATTTCGAACACTGCCCCTGGTTACGGGCATGGGAACACGCTTCTTTATTTGCACTTTTTGCAGTAGAACATATTGAAAAAGTTGGGCCAGTAAATTTATTACAGGGCCAGTAGATTTGCTGTTTCACTGGCCCGGAGGGCCAGTAGAAAACTGAAACCTAAGTCTGTCCCTGACGAGCGGGGCTCGAACTCGCAACCTATGGATTATGAGTCGGGCGCCTTATCCACTCGGCCACACATGCTCCCTTTTTAAAACATGAGCCCTGAACAAAATATGATGCGCGTGCATACTACATGTATCACCAGGCAAAAAACAATGAAAATTGTGATGATGCATGCACATACTGCCACTCGCCAGGCATTGACATCAGAAGTCAATTAGGGGTTCATTCATATATTTTCATGACTAAACGGTTGTTGATGCCCGAGGGGCCGCTTGCGGCCCGAGGGCATAAACAACCGTTTAGTCATGAAAATATATGAATGAACCAGGGTTCAATTTAGAAAATAAAATTTACATGCACAACTCTGATTTTTTCCTCAAAATGGGCTGAATAACACAAAATTTTGCATGCACAGGCAAAATTCTACATGCACAGAGCTAAAGTTGCATGCATTTGTGCATGTAAAACCCCTCTAAATCGAACACTGGAATGAACCCCGTTCATACATACCAGAACATTTTGTGATTCTTATTTCATCAAAATATTAACAAAAAAACCAAGAAACATCATTAAAAACCATGAATTTCGTTCGTTCTCCCTACCACTGCACCGGGCCACTGCAATCGCACATCCGGGCCACCGGGCATAAACGCTGTTTATGCCCGGCTCTCGACCAATCACGCGCGCCGTTATATAGCGTGTATGTATGAACTCATAATACGGTTTACTTTCATGTGAGTGATGTCACTGATGTGACCAGTGTCCGATTTACAAATTTTTTCCTTCCTGCACTGGTGCATGTAGCCCAAGATTTCTACATGCACAGCAAAAAGTGTGCATGCACCAACATTAAAGCAAACATAAAATCACATTGAATCACGATCATTGTCAGTTAAGCTTGTAATAATATTCGCGGCTCCACTGTCATTGTCATTTTTATGCCGATCACTCGCCGATTTCTTAGCCAAAACACTGGGTGCTGGCTTCATCTGTTCTAGAACTAGTCGCCGACGAGGTGCACGATTTTCAGAATGATGCAAGTGTTTTTTGAGCTATTTCCTTTTTTGCTGGACATTATTATGAATATTTTCCGTACGTAGACAAATATTTCCCAAGATTTAAATTCCGGTTCTTTTTTTTTCAATGAAATGAAAATGACAGCTTCTACATGTGCGAGGGTATCGGGAATTGGTGGATGACGTCACATTACGCTAGCCCCTCTAAGCTAGGGAAGTCATAGTCTTGGACCAGACTGTATGTGGCTATCTCGAATGTTCGTTAGGATCGACAAGTATCAGACCGATGCAAACTGGCTGTGTAGAAGACTAGGGAAGTCAATGAAAAAAAGTGACAGTTCTCACGTGATAGGGGTATCGGGAATTGTCAATTCGCGATTTGGCGCCAGCCCTTCTAATGAAGTCAGGATGTTGCGCTAAAAATAGATTGGGTTTTTCCAAATCGGACTGACTGCTTGTTTACTTTTGTATATTGCCTTGTCATATCGCTAGCGCTAAAATCGTACATGCACACGTGCAGGCAGGTAGTGAAAAGCTGCATGCACAGAGGGAATGTTACATGCACTAGTGCAGGTATGCAGGTGGTAAATCGAACACTGGATGTGACAGAACTAATACATGTAGGCCTACCATCACTTGACAACTCAAATACAAAGAATATCAGTTGATAAAATAATGTTATGTATGCAATCTACTTCAAACACAATCAGTCTCGCAATGCATGAATGCGCAGAAAGTCATTGAGCCACGCCAAGCAAGTGCCAAAAATTATGGTACCTCAAGTGGCCTAGTGCCATGGTCAGCTTAATATGACCTGTACTACTTTTTCAGGGACTGTCTTTTGGAATTTGTAGGAGAGCATTAAATACATGTAGCTCTTCTGGAGCCTTCAAGGAGAGCTGTTTAGAGCATTTACAATGTCAGGAGAGAATGGTCAACTAAGGAGAGCTAAAGATTACTCTCCTATATCAGATTTAAGGAGAGCAGTAGAGAGCGACAAATTGCTCTCGCTCTCCTCGAAAGGCAGTCCCTGCTTTTTCCTTGATTTAAGTATGAAATTGAGCAAGTAGAATTGAATGTCATGAATGTCAATTTGGAGTTATTATCTATAGAGGAACTTGCCGATAATTAGAGGTTAATAACTGCGCATCGGTTATTTGGAGGGCATTGTGAAAAATCTAAACATTTTGCCTTTGGAACCGAGGAATATCCCGAGGTCCAAAGCAAAATGTTTAGATTTTTCACAATGCCCTCCAAATAACCTATGCGCAGTTATTAACCTCATTCATAACCGTCACTTTGATCTTTTAACTTTACAAAATAACACAAAATTTTCCTCAAAAGTTTGTAAAAATAAACAATTTTTACATCTTCCCATCCCAAAATCGATCAGGCTAAAACAAAACGACCAATAACAAAAGTGCGATCAGAATCGGTGCAAATATGGTAGCGCCAATCCAAATACGACAGCCAGCGCCACAAGCGCAGTTCGTTGGACGCACAATACGGCGCACGCAGAAGTCAATTGTGTGCGACATTGGAACAATAAAGCATTTTGCGGTCAATTGTGAGGTATTAATGACCTCGATTTGCGTTCGCGTTTCACAAATAATAAAATATGATTGGATCGCACGCATCACGTTTATTAATGAGGTTATGAATCGATATTTATATAACTCATACATGTACATAAATTCTAGACAGTTCATTGGTTGATTACCATTTGCCATTTTTACTATCACCCTCTCCGTGTGATAGTCTTTACCATCATGTGCTCTGGCGTCATTACCTCGCCAGTATATATGCCAGTATATATGCGTAGTGTACGCACTCTTGAACCATATTTTGTTCAAAAATGATAGGAAGGGACTATTTTCAGCTAAAATGTTGGCTATCAGCTGATGCTCAATGATACCGGGAAGTGTTGCAGAAAGGTAAGCGTACTCTTTATTTATTCAAAATATCACATATCAATGAATTTAAATGGGAAATCCAAAAAGGAAATGTCAGGTCAAAATTCTCACCTTAGAATTATTGTGAAATAAAATCAAACCAAATTTAGGCTCCGCAAACAACGTCCAATTATTCCCATTGGTGTTTGCTACACGTGCATATAATTATGGTTTGGGGCCAATTTGAGAAGAGTTAATGCCTCGAGTTTCAAAATACACCGAGTGATGTTTTTTGATCAAAAACATCGACAATTCAAGACTCTGTAAAAACAAATCAAGAATTATCTGGGATAATTGCAACTAAGTATAATGAAAGTTATGATCTAAGCTACCAGATACATCATTAATTTCCTGACTATGATATTTAGTTGTGGGAAAAGATTACTTTAATGTTTTGGCGGGATTATTTCCCGCTAAAAATTTCAACCAAAAAGAGCATGTAGCCTTAAGGCCCATAAAAGTAAATTCCGAGTTTATCGTCACTTTTTTTTTTTCAGGTTGGTGAGGTGACTTTTTCATTTTTCATTTTTCATTATTCCATCAGATTTCATTATTGATCGACCTAAAATGCATATTGATTTAAAGCCAAACTCATACATGTGATTTATAAACATGTTTTTTATGGGTAGGGACTAGAAAAGTTAGAAAAGAGCCTGGTTTTGCTTCCAAGTTATGAATTTATGTTTTACATGTACAAACTAAAATATATGTATGTTTCCAATTGCTAAACCTGGTGAAAATTAACACTGATACTTCGAAACTAATGAATTATTTTGGCATTTGGTTTTCAAAAAGTGACGCGGGCGGGGGATGATAAACTCAGAATCGACTTTCACGCGCCTATAATACTCATTTTATGGCAAATTATTAAAAATCAATATTTTTATTTAGATACTTTTGTGCACAGAGCGTATATTTGGGGAAAGCAATGTTCAGGTTGTAAATTGATTCTTAAAACTCTTTCACAGTGTATGTTCCAGAACCAAATTTTTTAGCCGGTGCACTGAAGACAATGCCAATGTTTCATGATGCTGAAGCTGCTAAAGAGTTGGGTGTCCCAGATGATGTGTTTGTATTACCGTAAGTATTGAAAGTACTGTTTAGGAGTTTGGACTGCGCTTCAAAATTATGCTTAAAAAATGCAATTTCCTGATTGAGGTGGTTACTTTAAGTTGTACCCCACTCATAGTTAGCATTAAAGGTGTGTGACTAGTTTGACAGCCTCATCCTCCACTTTACCCTGTCAGAATGCATATTTTTGGTATCAGTGAACTTAGCTCATATTTTTATCATAAACCCAGTGAAATATTAGTTCTGGAATGTTTCATTTCTAGTGGTATGAACAAAAACATGGCACATACTTCCTCAGGTAGTTTGGTGGTTTCCACCCGGAAGTTGTGTTAATGTTCTATTTATGAGGCCCACCAGGATGTACATTTCTGCTTAGTTCTAGAATGCAAATCGCAGAATTCATAACTTTGAATGAGAATGTTTTGATGATGGGCGTCAATGTGAGATAGAAAACACAATGTGTTATAATCGTACGGGGGCCATTCTGGTCACACACCTTTGAATGAGACCCTAATTAATTGCATGCTATTGATTTGTGTCATTCATTTCATCTAGACTGTTTTATTTTAATAGCGTGCAACTATATTCTATAAAAATAAAAATTCCCATTAAAAGGGAAAGCGGCCAGTCAGATTGGTAATTCAGTAAAGAGCAAAAATCTATGAAATGAGATAAAATTTGATAAAATAAATTTTTCTTGTCAATTTATACACCTTTTTGTACAATCGGTGCACGATATTAAAACAAGACAGAATAAAACTAAAATACTAAGAATTAAATTACAGGAGCAAGAAGCGCAGTGCGTGTTCTTTTTTTCCAAGTCGCCTTGAAAATGTAAAATGTTTGCGGGCATTTTTAAATCCTGTACTACTGCCTTGTTCACAGCCACATGATGATGCTCAGGGAGTCGGTTGACAATCTCTAAAGGATTATGACAGCTCCTGTAATGTTGTGTTAATTCACAGACAGTTTCATAGCAACATTAGGCCAAAAAAATGTATGGTTGCCCTTCCAAGACAAAAATTTTGAGGGTCAGAAAGTCAATCCTTTTTTTTCTTCTTGGGTTCTCCTCTTCCTACATTTTATACGGAAAGTGAAACCACATTCTTGCACAGGGTTGTCACTACGCCGGAAGTGGATGATGATATTTCATCATAAAAAGAGCAAGAACAATTTTTTTAGAGGGTGGTACCCTCAAAGCCTATTCCCCGATCCCTAGCATTCACTAAAATTCACTATTGAATGCTCGCTACGCTTCGCCTTCAATATTTTAACCAGTACTTTTTTGGTCCTGGTGACAACCCTGATCTTCCCCAATGAGTGAATAACAAATAAAATGACCTTGATACTGTCAAAATTTAGGGTTTCTTTAAACAAAAAGTGATAGAAAAAAAGACCAAGATTTCTAATATTTTTTGATCGGTCGCGGAGGGCAACTAAACATTTTTTTGGCCACAGCCTAATTTCAGATACATTGTAATGTCATAGTAGTGTAGTTCAGTTTGCAGTGGCAGTGCAGCAATGTTTGTATCCTTTGCATGTGTATTATACTATAGTTTGATTGGTATTCACCGACACTATTCTTCAAATTACATTGTACAATGTATGTACTGTCAATTCGGTCATACTTCAGCAGAAATTAAAATCTGTTGGTTTGGTTTTTTTGCAAGGAAAGTTACCAAAAAGCAGCAAATTTTAGAGTTTGTATAATACCGAATTACCGGTAGTGAGAATCTGGTCAAATTTGAGCATTGCTGAATCTAGATAATGGTAGTATCATGTTTGCGAAGTGTTTGACCTACACATTAAAGCATTTCATTTGGATTCTTTACCAACAGAATTTCCACAGAAATTGATTGTGAAAACAGGTACATCTGTACTACTACTTGTAACCACTGGCACTTGGGTATAAGCTCACCCCATACATGTAGCAATTTCACTCCAAAATTAGGGATGGGCTTATGACTGTGGAGGGGCTAGTACTGGAGTTTTAAAAACTCCTTATTTGTATATAACATTCATGCCTGTTTGGAAAAATAGGGTTGGGCTTATAGCCGAAGGTAGGCTTATCCATGTGGTTACAGTAAATACAATGTTACGGGTCTGCTGTTGATTCTATTGATTCAAGAACAGGCTGGACTGGTGTCAATATATGTGACGTGTCATGTCAAAAGCAGACACTTTTGGGCAGGTTATCAATTTCGAGGTTTTTACATATCTTAAATAAAGAGATATTTTGCTCCACAATGCCGTTTTCCCCAATGAAATCGGACATTCCTAAGCGAAGATATTTAGTTCGTAAGCTATGGTATTATAAAATTGGAAATTGAGATATCGGCCTTTAAAAATATTATTGACAATGTTGAGAGTAGGAAGTACCTTGAAAAATGTCTCAAAAAATTCAAGATGCCAGTTATATTCCGGTCTGAAACTATCGGACAATATTTTTAACATTAATAACATCACAAATTCGCCAGAAACCCAAATTGTTAAAAAATCAACCGGGGCAGATTTTTGGCTATTTCTCCATTTACGATCCTGCCCAAAAGTGTCTGCTTTTGACATGACACGTCACATATATTGTGTATTTAGGTAGTGTACTTTGGGCATTTTGGTAGTGTTCTACAGGCAGAAAGACATTTCAAGTAGGGTCCGTCAGTCGAGTGTGGTTTCAGTTTTTGTTTTGCAAACAATCTCAAAAATTATCTTGAATTGAAAAAAGATACATTTTGTTACTCACTCAAAATCAATTCACTGTAGCCAAAAAAACATCTGATTTTACTTGCATGTAGCGGGATAGGAAGACCGTTATTCTGAAGGGTCTTAATTCCGAAGGACGAAGGTTCATTGCTCCGTTGGGTCATTATTCTGAATTTATAACAAGGTTGTTACTCCAAAGGGTCATTACTCTGAAATTTGGAGTAATGGCCTTGCGGAGTTACAACAAGCCTAGTTCTCAATTCCGAATATTAACCCTTATAACAAACCTACTGACCTTTCAGAGTATTGAGCCATCGGAATAACAACCCTTTGGAATGACCCTTCTTAATAACGGTCCTTCATATTAATAATGAGGCATAACATATATTGCAGCAAGGAACAGGCATGAAAATTTTCAGCATTTTTGCTGATTTCAGTGTTTTTTGTTATTGTTTTCAGTGTTTTTCAGCCTATTTTTGAATCAAATTCACAGAAAATGGTAAAAAACATGGTTTTCAGTATTTTTTTCCAAGACCAGTTTTCATGCCTGATTAGGAAAAAAATCACCATAACTCTAGGTCCCTGGTCAATCAGGCTTGTAGAACGAGGGTGGGTTTTTGTAATGGGTGCTGGGTGAGAGCAATTTGTAATGGGTGCTGGGTGAGAGCAATAACCAAATGTGATATTTTAATATGGTCATTGTAATGAATTACCAATCAAGCTATACTAACGAAATTTGTAGGTAAATAGAATTCATTCCTCATAAGCTAAGGTTTAAAATGAAAGTTGAATGGTTCTCTGTTGATCCTTTTTGGCTGAAAGGAGAAGATGTACAAGTCAGGGTCCACATTAAGAAATTTTGTTTGTGTTGCAAAAATGCTTACCAAATTTAGTCCAGTCAATCTAAACAAATTCCACCACTAATTGCAACAGAATTTTTGTCACTTTTATACATTCAAGAGATGTCCCCTGAACATCATACCAAAAATATACTCAAATATACTTGGTGGAAAGGTAGTTTTTGGCGGGAAAAGGTCATACAGGGGTCAAATTTCAAAATTGCTTTAATCTTTTAAAAACTATACCAAAGCATTCCTCTAGTCTTAAGGATTCAGAAAAAGTATAGTTTGTCATATCTGTGATGTACCATTCTCAAGTTATAAGCAAAAAGGTCAAAGGTCAAATTTTGGGCTCTACATGGGTCAACTTCGAAAAAATGCTCCGATCTCCTTAAAAATGGTCTCAATATGTTCGTACTTTAAAAACACTCCAAAATAAGAATAGTTTGCCATATCTTGGATGCTTCATTACCTTGGTAGCAGGATAAAAGAGGTCATTGACCATTGAACTCTATTGACCCCGACCTAGTTTTCGATGTTACGCATGTAATTAAACAACCTAAACAGTGCAAATATGTTTGCAAGTCGAACAATTTGAGACCATTTTGGTTAAAATCAGACAATTTTTATTTTTTTGATTTTTGTTGAACCCAACATTTGACCTTTGACCTTTTCGGTTATAACTCAAGAACTGTACATCACAGATATGGCAAACTATATTTTTTCTGAATCCTTATGACTAGAGGAATAATTTGGTATAGTTTTTAAAATGATTGGAGCAATTTTGAAATTTGGCCCCTGTATGACCTTTTCCCGCTAAAAACTACCTTTCCACCAAGTATATTTTAGTATACTTTTTGTATGCTGGTCAGGGGACATCTCTGACATTCATAGCAGTGAAAAAAATTCTGTTGCAATTAGTGGCGAGTCAAAACCCACTTTGACTGGACTAATTTGGGAGCAAATGCTTATGAATGGTACAAAATTGCTACACATTCCAAAATTGTGTAGCAAATGATGAAAATTGTGTAGCATTTTGCTACTGCTACACACTTATTGCAAACACTGGTACAAGTAGTCAATTTGCAATGACAATCTTGAATCTTGATCTGGATTCGCATGATTTTTAAAGTACCATATTTAATTCATAAAGCGTATCTTGACAGTTGACATGGAAGTAAGAATTTCCCAATATCTTATTTCTCAACCCAAGGGCTAAGAGTAAAATTGTACACATGATTTTTTGGGAGTGGCCTTTCTTTTCCTTTTTCTTTTTCTTCAGTTCTATTGCTTTCTTTCTCTTCATTTAAGCCAACATGCTTAGCTTTTCAGCTTTTTTGTTGTTGCCTGTCTTACACTTACTCTTTTTCATGAACTATTTCTTCGTTATATTCAGGCTAGCATGTTATAATAAGCTTTTCAGGTCGTTTGGGAGTGGCCTGTCTTTCCCTAAGTCTTTTTTCTTTCAATTTTGTTTCATATTTCCTCCTGTATGGTACAGGCCAGCTTGCTTTTAATACAAATGTAAGCTTTTCAGCTTGTCTTGAGCATTTTTCTTGTGCCTGGCCTCATCAGGAATCAATGTTTCTGCCCCGAAGGACTTGTTTTAAACAAAACAAAGCCATCGATCAATGTGTACTACCAATTTATACATTCATACAATTCATCAACTTACATTTTCTAAGCTAAACCACCTTGTACATACGTATAGATGCCTTAACAAATATGCCTTTAATAACAAGCTCTCTTTTAATTAGTTTGTCTAATACAGCAATGCTAATCAACATGCCTTCCTTCTTGTTGTTTGGATGTCTTATCCCTTATCAACCATGCCATGCAATGCCCACCATGCATGTCCATCAAATAATCTAGGAGTGATCCCAACCCCACACAAGAAAACGGCCACCATCCCATGAACGGCCATCATCCCATACAAGAGAACGGCCGGCGTGCCATACAAGGAAGCAACCATCATCATCCCATATGGAATACCGTAGGCCATGACATTCCTTATACATCAGGACATCACAGGTAGGTATACAAATGCACATACAGGGCATACACCCTGTGCAAAGGTACATTATACATGAAGTACTTTCATCAACTTGGAAAAGTTACTGTCTTCCCACCTGATCTGTATTTTTTGTCTCAAGTTACTGTCTTCCCACCTGATCTGTATTTTTTGTCTCTTTTGTGGAAGTCTATACATTTTCCATTTGGTTGTTCATGTCTGTACCGTAATACAGTATTGTATTTTTATGCCATCCTTGAGTTTTTGGCTGGTCTCTTGGAAAAAAAAATGTATGTTCATCTACCTATTACATGTATCTACTTGTCTCAAGATATGTCCCTGGGTGTCCATGTGTCAGTCTGCGTGTCTGTCTGTCTGTCTGTCTATCTTTATCTTGCAAGATTTTGTCAGAACTTTACATGTGACTCTGAGTCTCAATTAACCCTTTCCTGAACTCAAGTAGCATTCAAATGCATGTGACCCATCATACCAAACGTGGCACCTAGTGTTGGAAATCCACATTGTGACATAGCAACGAAAATGTGTAGAGAAAAAGTAGAAAGCAGGTTTTAAACTTTGTTACAAATTCTGACTTTTGATTTCCAAAGACAACTGGCATGTTTTTAATGCAAATATACATATTAGTATTACTTAGTACGTACTCCGCATGGTATTAATCAAAATGCATTTAGTCAATTTCAAAAACCACTGAACGCTTTCAGATAATGTCTCATGTCCCCATTAATTTAAAATGAAAATAATATGAATTCAATCAATGAATATTTTGCTAACTGTATTGTAGGCTTGTGATTATTTACACATTCCCGTACATATGCTACGTACTACATTTGCAAAATACACAGCAGCTAAATTATATTAGCTTGTGTTGTTTTTAAGGTACATGTAGCTAACTCGGATACTGCGCCCGTGCAGGAAAATAGTTCCTGCTTTCACATGTTTGGCTATTTTGAGAAATTGGCTTCCTTGTATAGTAATTCAATGGGATTTTGAGATGACAAAAAGTGGCATATTAAAGTAGGGGGGTGTGTTATTTTGCGAAAATGAACTTTTTATTTTGGGGCCCCCTTCAAATTATGGTATGACCATTGTGAAACTAGAATATGAAAAAATTGTCTGAAAAAAAGTTGCAGAACCCCCTGTACATGCCCCTTGAAAATTTTGTGACAAGGTTTCCGAATTCGGAAGGCTTGCATATACATTAGTACAGAGCAGACGACATATGAATGGTAATATCATGTTAATTTGGCCTCATATCAAATGATGGTGTTTGTTTATGTTTATTTACTTAAATTTAGATGTCTTTTGGATCAAGATATATTTATTTGACCCTCTTTGTGTTTGTTTAGAGGCTTCTATGAGGCTTCTATGAAATATAGGCCTATATTACATGACCATAATTATTTGTAGTTAATAGGCCTAAGTATTCATCGTATACTTAATTTTGTGCAGATTTTATGACCAAGGTGTATGCTATAAATTCTCTATCATCTATATAGATGACATTGCACCATTTTCATGTATGATCCATCCAGCTTGCCTGTACTGTATGCCTATTATATGTGTATTTTGGACCTATAGGCCTACTTGAGAATCATTATATTCTGCTGAAGCTTTGATTGGATCATTACACTTTCCTTAGCATTCTCATTCCTGCCTTTAACGCCACCAACAAACACCATTACTCCATACTCATGCCAGCTTAACAGCAACTATTTAATATGATGGTTGTTTCATTTTGATCTAGAGAATCTTATCTTCTGAATGTCTTTGCACCAGCTTTCTCATAGCCTATGCATGGAAAGGGTCCTGCAAGTCAGATACATTTAAGATGAGGATTAAGAGGCATACATATATAGAAGCATTAAAACCTGAAGCTACTACGGGATGGTACATATGTCTGCAGGTTTCCAGAAGCAAAATATGATATCTTTGGCTTTGGTGAATGTAAAGATAAGCCTATTCTTTCTCAAATGGACACACAGGGGCTTGATCAGGTCCCAATCCATAATACTACAGCTAAACGTAGCGTTGGGTTTGTGAACTATATGAACTATCAAGGAGAAGGGCAAAACAACTTGCCAGTGCATCATCTGTCCAAGTCAAGGGAAAATCTGCTGCTCTCATGTAGACAGATGACCATGAAGAGACAAAGTTCCTGAAATAAGAGCAGCATGAACTCTTACAGGAAGAAACATGGAAGAACTCAGAAAAGAAGTTCTGGAAACCAAAGAGATCATAAATCTCACAGTAGATGGCAAAAAAGGACCTAAATGAGTTCAAGACCATGGGAGGACCATTTACGTCAGCTGCAAGTTCAGCAGGAGCCCTATTTGACAGTACCAGGCCAGGTTTTGATGAATCTAAAACAGCCCGTCTGATGTATAGCCCTGCAATTATTGATGAATCTGAAACAGTAGCCAGTCGAGCTGGAGATCTCATGCTGAATCGCTGTCCTGCCCTAGTAAAACTGGTGACATCAGGCTTGCAATAAGCTTTATGCTACAACACAATCATTCAATATGAAACTTCTCCTTTAATAATGTGACCTTAGAGGTATATTCTAAATAACTTGAACCAGACCATGGCTTTAATTCATACTGAACAAGTGTGAAGAGTCCTTTTCATGTCTGGTATTAGCATACATACATACATTTAGGCCTATATGACAATTTGTTGTTACATGGACTTAATTATACACAAAAGTGGGTTAAATTAGCATTTGTACACTCAAAGAAGTTAGCTTTTATTCAGGTTTAACCTTTACAATACACAAAATTGTCAAATACACAGTTATAATTTCTAATTCATCGATTTTGTTTTCACTGTCTGTATTAAGCATTATGCAAGGCTGCAATTCGGAAACCTTGTTAAAAAACTTTCAGAGGGCATGTACAGGGGGTTGCACTGCTCAGATTGTATTAAAATGATTATATTCTTGTTCAGAGAGGTCAACACCATATTTTGAGGGGGGCCCCAGAAAAAAATGGAATTATCACACCCCCCTAATTAAAGTCAAAACCATTTTTTTTTTCAATTAAAACTTAGCAGATAAGATTTTCTCATCTATAGATACACATTCCAAGCAATTATGTACATGACATCATAGCCTATAAAGCCACCGTAAAGTGTTATTTAGTGAAGTGGCTTTGAAGTGTTTTTGAATCCATGCTGCTAAAATGAAGGGGATAAAATTGCAGTACATCGGATATTATTAATTGCTATACTGGAAATGTCACAGACACATCTTCAAGTTATGCACATAATTATTGCATAATTTACAAGAGTCTGCACACAAACATACATTGGTGGCAGCAGGAAAAAAAATTTCAGGAGGGTGCAAAGTGAATGTCGGGGGGGGGGGGCAAAATTAACAAATTTTGCACAGAAATGCTGCAAGAAGTGGAAAAAGCTCATACACTGTAGGGCCATTTGTTTATCCATAGAACCTCTCTGAAAGTCAAATCAGTTAGTTGGTTTATTTTTATATAAAGATCATTACTACCCAGCAAAATAAAACATTTTCAAAACATACAAAGAGGGTTAGAAGGGGTTGCCAGAAAGCATTTGTTTTTTATAACATTCTTTTTAAAATAACAATTTATTAATTTGGCCTTCAGAACACTCCTGATTTCAGGAGATGAAAAACCACTAAGTTTTTCTGAGTGAATTATAGATAAAAATGTGAGGGATAAAATTTAGTTTTGCAACTACATGTATACCAGTTGCATGCAGCCTTTCTTTTGCAGATGATATTCATTGATAGCAATAATGATTAAACTAATTTCATAGAAAAGTCATAGAACAGCAAAACACAATTGGCAGATATATTTATCAGTGATACTAGGCCCACGCTAATGTAATTTTCATTGGTATACAACAGAGAGAAGGTAAACAGCTTGTCACATAATTATTATGCGCATTCTCTAGGCAGTTGGATGTAGTCCAAAACTGGAGGAACGACATACATCGTGAGCAAGTACTAATGCACACCTGACATGACACGTGTTTGCTTAATTAAAAGTGTGTAACTCCTAACAGCATCATCCTCATTTTACACCCATCTTTTTTCATGTAGGCCTTTATTGTTTTTTCACTTAACCTGATCATGGGAGGAAATTACATGTATACTTCTGAGGACCTTTAATGTTCCATATCAGTTGTGTAACGTTGCCATTTGATAGAACCTCACCTGTTGTGTTTAAAAAGTGTGTGCAATATTCTATCATTGGAAGGCATATAACTTACTTAACCTGGCTTCCAGATAAGCGGGCGCAAACCAGGAGCTACTTTATAAAAGAAATAGCTCCTGGTCATTCAATTTTACCAAGGAACCAGGAGCTACTTTGACACAACCAGGAGCTATACTCTTATCATGTGCCCTTTCTAACGCAAATTTTCCTTCAGTAATCAAGAGAAGTTCTACATTTTTGAGTAGAGGAAACTCACAAATTTACCAGCTGAAATAGCTGGAGCATTAAAACAATGTGAGGAATCTTTGAAATCCTGACAATCTTATGTAATTGTGGAAGATTGTCACCTATGTGTGGCTCACGCAAGCAATACACACAATTTTTCCATCTCACCACTGAACTATACACCCATATAAACAGTGCTACTTCTATGACGTCATAAAATTAATATGCACGTTTATTGTTATCTGGTAATTTCAATACATGGAAGTATAAGGGGATCAATGGTTAACAACACGTCATGAAATATAAGTTGCATACATAAGGGAGGATACTGTATTTAGTTTGATGATCAAAACATGCTAAAGAAAACGATACATGAAGGATAAAAAGTAAGATTGGTGCAAAGAAAATTTGTTTCAAGTTAGTTTTTTGCTAGAATTGTAGTAAGCTTTTTGCCTGCCATGTGGAAATGTGATTGTTTTCTACTCACACCAGGCGCTCAATACTGAATTTCTTCAGCGCCTGGGGGCTTGTTTTTATAGCTCAACCAGGCGCTATAACATCAGAACCATGGGGTAAAAAGCGCCCGCCTGGATGCCTGTACTTAACCAGGGACTTTTGGCGACTTGAAGGGAAAGAAGGAAGGAATGAAGAGAAAACAAACAAAGTTGTTTGCTCTGGGTGGGATTCGAACCTGAGACCCCTCGCATGCCAAGCACTAGCCGCAGGTATTTCAATGAGATGTACGCATCCGCAGTGCACACCCGGGGGGGCCACTCACATAATTGGTCTGTACGCATGCGTGACCAAAAAAACAAGGAAAAGGGGGTGTTTTTTTAGGCAAGGCGAGTTACGCGAGTGGCGCATTTAGGGTCTAAAAAACACTGATTTTCAAGAATAAGGGTAGTTTTCTGAAACTGAACAACTTGTTTAGGGTAACTTTTCAAATTTTTGGTAAATTACGAGTCCGAAAAGGGTACATTTTTTCATTTTCACTGGCCAAAATACTCATTAGGGGGTAAATTCTATATTAAATTACCTTATTAAGGGGCTAAATTTGCTGGTAGGGTAAAACTCGCTTAGGGGTGTTTGAAAAAATTTGGTCACGCATGCGCATAATGTCATATTTGAGTGATCCCCGGAGTGCACAGTGTTCAAATAAGCACTTATCCTCTTTTCCTCTTGTCCAAAAATCACTGGGGACAACCATATTGAGCTATAAACTTATCCCCTGGACAACCACTTTTTGGATTCTTTGCACTCAAAAACATATTTTGGGGACAACCAAAATGCTTTCAGGACAAGCAGAATTCATGCTTTAGTTGTCCTCGGGACAACCTCCATATTTTCCTTATTTCGGACACTGGCAGTGCATATACCATGTATTATTTTGTAGTACTCAGACATTTAGCCAAAACCATTTTATAGTATGACCCTTGACCAGTGTATAGAGCCTAGTGCACAGATCTTTTGACATAAAATGGCATCCATGCTCTATTAAACTTTAAAAAGGTCACTGCCATTGCTAATTATGAAGGTAATAGATAAAATATTTAATTTGTATATATTAAAATATACTGGTAGTGGCAATAGATGCAACACAAATGTAATTACAATGGTTTTGGCATTTTAGACCTTCGCTGTGGACTTATACGGGCTTCCCCAGATTAAAATATGATATTTTTGATGTTAATTTCAGAGTATTATAGCTTGAAATGATATATTTAATTTTAATACAATTTGTTTTTATAGAATAATTATATATCTTTGTGTAATTCTTCTGTCTGTCTGTCTGTCTGTCTTTATCTCCCTCCCTCTCTCTCTCTCTTTCATCTCTCTCCTGTCTTCCTGTCTATATGTGACCATCCACCACAACTGAGCCCGGATGTCGCCAGTGCCACTATTGAGATACGCTCCATTGAACTTAACAATAAACAATAGGAAACAAAGGATTTATTGACTGTTTTATTGATTTTTCACTACTTAAATGTCAAGTACTATAGACATGATATACATCATTTTAAAGCTAATTTCAAGCAGAATATTTTGGTTGAATATCTCAAGAATGATGATTGGCGACTTGAGGGCTCAGTTGTGCTGGATGGTCACATATATGACTGTGTCTCTGTGTTGCTGTCTCTTTCTCATTTTTGTGATTTTTTTTGTACTTTTCAATCTTTATAATTGACATTTTACTCTCTCATGGGTCATCAAGGGGCATCACAATCATCCTCCACTTTTGTTCGACAGCAAATTAATTAGTGGATGTAGGTGTGTGGTATGGAAATTCAACTTCTAGCCCATCACCAATATTTCCTGAACTACTGATTTATTTGCTGTTTAAAATTTGAGTACTAACCATGCTAACCAATTTAAGGTTTGACACTATTTTAAAGTGTTGCGATTTGGTAGTTCACAGCATCTTGCAAATGGTAGTCAGCTTTGGCAAAAATCGCATTGCTCATTTCATAGCGAGTGTGTAGAAGAATTCAAATATCACAGATATACTTTTGAGGGTCCTGTGGTTCTTGAGTTATGTTGTAGGAGGGCTGAAACACCTGCAGCACTTACATAAACGTACATAACTCATTAACAACGATAAATCAAGCAAGGTTTGGAAGTATATGGTTTGTAGAATGAACTTTTGCAAAACATCAAAGTGTTATTTTTCAATAATATATTGATTTACATAATGAAAATCTATATTTTTTGGCTGCTTCGACCAACAGTACCTTGTCTACACTTAACAAATTGTAAAAGTCCTATGAGATGAACCCATGTCACAAGTAGAATTTGTGATTGTTGGTTCATGTTATTCTTGTAATCTTGTAATGGAAGGTCTCTGTTTGAGGTTGTTTTTTGGGGCATAATCTTAATTTTTTTAATGTTGTTTTTGTTAATGTGCCCTCTTCTTGTAAAATAGAGATCAAACCCTTTTGTGTGTACATGTCATACATGTACTGTGCTATGGAGCATATTTTAGTTTTCGGCATGGTTCTTCAGCGCTCTGCCGATTTGGCGCTGTTTACGGCATAAACACAGAGGTGGGGTCCTGATTGGCTAATTGAATCACATCATCACCACATCGGTGCATCATTTCACCAATCAAGCTCCGTAGCGTTGCGTGACCTAGTTCTCTTTATAAGATAATAAGAAAGAGCAGTCGGACACCACTGAAGGACCTTGCCGAATACTATAGTTCAATTCCATTTCTTTTGTTCCAGAGGACTGAAAGAACAATGTCTTAACTTGATTATTTTTTATACATGTATTTTCGTCAGTACTCTCTCTCTCTCTCTCTATATATATATATATATGTCACACCTGAAATTTTCCTTACAGGGTGTCCCAAAATGAATTAATACCAATATGTGCTACAGCTTTCTCTCAAAGGAGAATAAATCTTCAAACTATCATGAATGGAAACTGTGACATGATGATTACTAATCATTCTGGGACACTGCATGAACATTACACATCCTTTCACGTAATACAGGGCTGCCAACATGTTTCACTCTAGTCATTAACATTTTGGAAAATAAATGCCATTTCCCTAGTACAACCCCTGAATTCCTAGAGGGGGGGATGCACCTTGTTCATTATATGTATTGTTTTGTGGGTTTATTTTGGGGGTGCTCCCTGTTTTATGTATCATTCTCAGGCCCATATGCAAGATTTATTTATGGAGGGTGCAAACTTCCAAAAAGTGGATCATTTCAATTGAAAAGTCCTTGGCACAGATTTTATTGTAAAAGGTGGACTTAAACCCCATTATCACCAAAAAGTGGAATTTTAATCGGCAATTTTTCTCCCATTTTCAACCTAAAAAGCAAATAGTTGACATTTGGATTTTCTATGCACCCCTCTGCATATGGGCCCGATCATGCTGAATGTGTGATTTGTTGGCAACAATGTATATTGAAGATCTTCCACATACTGTATGTATATATATATATACATGATTATATTGTACAACTAATTCATGTTCCACCAAGTAAATAAGTTAGAAGTTCTATTAATCGTACTAATCAATCCACAATTTGTAACTACTAGATGTAGATATTCGCATCAGCAAGGTTGAGGGCGTAGTGATAAGTTTACTCGCCATCGCCAACAGATGGCTTTGACAATTAGGTGCGGTGCTGGTGGTATGGGTATAATCATGCATGCAGAGGAAGGCAGGAGGATGTCTATGAAAAAGGTTCAGATATTGCCTGTGTAAACACCAAAGGCTAGTTACGCCACTGAGTTAATGACATGCTGGTGACAGCTAGGGGTGTCGGTTTTCACTACAAATGCTGGGAATAGTTTTGGCACTAACATATTTAATGGTACCACTCTCTGATTCTCAATATGATTCGTTTCTATTCAGCTTAAGCAAGGAGAACCGCCGTGTTTTTTACTGGCTGTATGAGTATGAAGAACTCAAAGACTCCAGCAACCTGATGATTGACGACTGGGTGCAGATTTCAAAAGATATCTTCAAATTCTACCGACAGTACGACGGTTTTGTCATCCTTCACGGCACGGACACCATGGCATACACCGCTTCAGCTCTCTCCTTCATGCTGGAAAATTTGGGGAAACCCGTCATCTTAACAGGGGCACAAGTGCCATTGGCTGAATTGAGGAGTGATGGCAGGGATAATATGTTAGGTGCTATATATATCGCAGGGCATTATGTCATACCAGAAGTAAGTAAATTCAGTTCACTTTGTGTGTATGGGTGGTGGGGGTGTTTGTAAACAGTGGAAAACAAGGAGACACACAGGAGAAATCTCTCTACAACAGTGGATGCACAGGAACCGTGGACTTCCACGGTTCTATAGACCATGTTTCTAGAGCATAAGAATATGTAATAACCTAGACTTCTCAGTAGTCCACTTGCCCATTTTGCATCCTCTGGCTATTACATTAAAAGCATAAAACGCTGATTTGTATTAATTTGTGTGCAATTGATAGATTTTCACATCAGTCACCCTACTTCCTCTGTTTGTTAGCTTCCCAAGTGGACTACTTACTTTGGGTTGCGGTTAAGATTCTTAACACGGGACTCTATGGAGAGTTAGGCCAATTTCTGGCCTAACTAAAATTGGCCATGATGTAATGCATCTTAAAATGGATCTGGCTTGTGATTGGTCATCCAGATCTCCCTATTGTTTAAATCCTCCGGGCACATGCCATTACCATTAACTACATCTTACACAACAATCTATGGAATTTGCGGCACGTTTGTGGTGGCGCAAAAGTTAAACTCTCAGTGGTGTATGGACGTACATTTAGCGCGTAATGTACTACCATGCTTAGTACTTGCAGTTAAATTGGATTGATAAACAAGTATGATTGACAGTGTGTTTTAGAGACCAAAGTCCCGGGGTAAAGTTCTGCTTAAAATCCAATGTACATAGTCAGATTTTTTACTCGGGCTTTCGCGATCAATAAACTGGTAGATTCCAAAATCAGAATTGTTTAGTATTGAAGTGAGCCATTATAATTATGCAAGATATGTTGCATTCGATAACTTTTAGTGTCACTAATCATCTAATTATATAAACTCTTTATGACCATTTTACTATTGAACACTTTAATTGTTTTTATAAACATCAGTATAATTTTGAGTTCATCGGAATGCGTTCATCATGATTAAATAATAATAACATATTTTTATCAAAATTCGACTATGGCATAGTCTAATAACAACCATACCATTGACCGTGGTTGCCAGTGTAGGGCGAGGAGTCCGCACCTGAATAGGCACTCCCTCTGGTCCATGGATAACGACTGGTAATGTACAGAGCTGCCAACTCTCCCTCTTTTCGCAGGAGACTCCCTACTTTTAAACCTTCAGAACCCTTAATTTTGGTCATCTCCTGAAAAGGAAATGGTTTCATCCATTAAGATGTACACATTTGGACAAATCTCCCTGATTGCAACAGGAAATCTCCCTTTTTTCAAGATTCAAATGTTGGCAGCTCTGAATGTAGACTATACCATTATTAATCAACCCAAAAACACAGACCTTTTGAGACTGTAGACATTTTACCTTCCACTTCCCATTTATGGGAAGTTCTGTTTTACCAATCCTGGGTCAGACAAGTTTTCTATATCGCGTCCGTAAAATTTAACCATGTCTACGGCGATATTCAGGTGACAAAAAAATCAAATATGTGTGTGTCCACAGTTGATGGGTGTGTTTCATGAATTGGAAATGTAAAAAGTATTAGACATTGTAGGACTTTATTGTAGGTCCCTCATTTGTTGGGTGGTGCTTGAATAAATTAAATTAACTTCTTGGAATGGCTGTTTTCCCAAACTGCTAAATTTATCGGTACTGGTTTCATATATTACTAGAGGTATGGTCCCTTTTGATCATGAGTAGATCAGGGACTGTCTTTTGAAATTTGCAGGAGAGCATTAATAGCTCTTCTGGAGCCTTCAAGGAGAGCTGTATAGAGCATGTACAATAGAACATACATGTAAGGAGCCCGGGGTAAGGAGAGAATGGTCAATTATGGAGAGCTAAAAATCACTCTCCTACAATGTATATCATATTTAAGGAGAGCAGTAGAGATCTATAAAATTTGCTCTCGCTCTCCTCAAAAGGCAGTCCCTGGTATATTGGTGTTAAATTGGTCACTGGTGTGGTGCTGGTGTTGTAGACTTAACCAAGTCATTTTGGCATTCTTAAATTAATAGATATAAACTTCATGGAGGCCTATATTAAAATCCTCCTGCAAACAGACCTTTAAATCATGCAAGGTATGCCATTTACAAATTTTGGCACTATTTGCTCAATCACATTACATTGCTATGCCCATGTATGAAGCTAGGTCACCGGACACTAAAATTGCACAAAATACTACTTAATAGGGGGATCTTTGAGTTTGATTATGGTGCCTTCAGCCATAGATTGTGAGAACAATTCTATGGATATTGAACTGAGCAATTTATAGTGAAAAATTACAATGAACCACTATAATGATAGTCTAGTTCAATGGAGTTGATTCTGTATTAAGTCATGCAGGCCATATTGTATTCAAGTTCATAGCCTAAAGCTACTATTGCCCTAGCTGACTGTAGCTAAAGGTATTTTTAAAAGTGTTTTGTGCAATTTTATGCAATAAATAGTAACAAGAAGTTAAAATTTGCTAAGAAGGCCTGACTGTTAATTGTTAGTGACTTGCAACAAAAAAAATCTTACCATAAGTCGTCGAAAAAAACCCCTCTGTTCTACGGGCGGACAGACCTTTCAAGTAGGGTCGGTCAGTCAGGCTTTTTTTTTAATTACCCAAAGTCACCAAAATCTGTAAATATTTTGCGATTCCCTCTCCCCCCCCCCCCCCCAAAAAAAACAAAAATTTGTTCCTGAAATTTTCTAAATTTGGGTCAGCATTCATTTGTACAGGATAAAAAATTTGGTCCCAATTTGTTCAAAATCTGGGTTGGTCGGGCCCGTAGAACAGGGTTTTCTTTTTTTGTCACCTAATTACACCAAATGTGCTGTTTACAAAATAGAATTAAAATTAAAGTGTGAACATTAAGCTGCAATGTCATCCCATGACTTTTCTTTGATCTCTTGTAGGTAACCCTGTATTTTGACAACAAGTTATTCCGAGGTAATCGTACAACAAAGTGTTCCAGTGAAAGTTTCAATGCTTTTGATTCACCGAATCTACCACCATTACTCAAGCTACACGTCAATGTAGATGGTTTGTATCCAAGTATCAGCATGTTTTTTAATAAGTACCGTATTAAATTTTCTTCCTTTTTCTACAGGATTTAGCCCTAAACTTATAAGATTTGAAAAAATAAAAAATTTTAGCTTGAACCTTCCAAATGACATAGCAAAGGCTAAATTCAGGAGCTTGATGATAATGTATAAGTATAATTTTTTGTGGGGGTTTAATTTTCGCGCTTTTCGCAGTTGAACAGGCAGCTGCAAATTTTTAACCCCTGTGAAAATATTTATTACACATAATACTTAATTTGAATATATATATGGAAACGCAAATTAAACACCCACTAAACTGTCCAGAATTGATCAAATCACACAAAATCAATCCAGTGAAAATATCCCACTATACAATAATCAAATCTTGTGCCACAGTTTTTGGGATCACTGACCTATGCCAAGAAAATGAAGGGTGTTTTGACCAATTTCAAGATCACACCAGATCACCTGATATTCCCAAAGGTTAATCTTCACGGTCAACATCCTGGGAATGGATATCTGGGATAGACATGTCATACATGTAGTTGTCACAATGATGTGGGCCTGATATAAAGGGGGGGGCAGATTAACAATTTTGGGGTTAGGGAAAAACAAGTAACATAATAATTCTCTTCTGTCAGAGCCATAACGAATAAAATATAAATTAAATTACATCATTTCACTTTCTTTTCAAAACAAAAACACAACAACAAAAGGGGAGCAGGCAAGATGACACAATCCAGATGGTTCAACTATTTTTAAAGGCAGGATGTCCTTGAAGGTCACCAAGGTTGTGAGCAAAAGTTGAAGATATCCAGTCACTTCTTGGCATGAACACTCACTGTGGACCACAATGGCCTCATCCCAGTGGCATAGTCCAATAAGGACACGGTGGCTCAGTGGTTACGGCCTTGGACTCATAATCTGAGAGCTTGCTCGACGTGCGTTGGTTCGAGTCCCGTCCCACCACCGTGTTAAGCGCCCTTGGGCAAGGCGCTTTGCCTCGCTTGCCTCACCCCACCCAGGTGTAATGGGAAGCTGTTAGGGGTAGTCACAGTCGTTGTACTGATGAACCCTGCGCCAATTGTAGGCTGCAAACGTGGTTCCGACAGATTCTAATAATGGCGGAATAAATGTAAAGCGCTTTGAGGCTGTTTACGGCATAAAGCGCTATATAAATATCTACATTTATTTATTTATTTTATAACCTCAATTAAACACTCATAGTGCAAAATTTGACCTCCAGTTGCAGAGTATGAGTTTGTGTACCTATATTTTCTAAGGTCATTAAAATGAATGTACAGATGTATTGTGGTTAAGAACGGTGCCCTAATAGATGAACATGTTGTGAATCCTAGTGACTCTTACCAGTTGACAGTGCCAACATTCCTAACATATGTTTTGTTGTTGCTTTATACTTGCATATTTGCATGCGATGCTGTTGATTGAAAAATGAACCAGTCATGGATGATGATTGATACAAATGTAATAATATGATAAGCATTATTCAGTGACCTTGACATTGGCATAAGCAAAACAATGATTCTGAAAGTTGAACTAGACATTTATCTGTGTAAAGCAATGTTGTTGTTTTTTGTTTCTTCAATATATAAAGTTGCTATTTGTGCTTTTAATGATTTTAAAATTCATTGTATTTGTATCCATTTTGAAATCATTAATAGGGCATGAACACAAATTATAAGACAATGTTATTTTATTTAACCATGAATGATCTTAGCATTTAGCTCTAGCTCCAGGGACACTCCAAATCCGAAAATAATAATTTTAAAAAAAAATTAAATTTGAGTATAGTCCGACCCCCCTGAGAATATTGTGGTATAGTATCTTCCAGTGAATTAAAACCTGTTTCTAACGTTATTGCTTTATGTAGTGGACTGGGGTGTGATTTTCCGTTCAAGGAATACAGCTGCATTTAGTGTATCTCTCAACATGAATGGTGATGTAGGTCTGCTGAGAATCTTCCTGGTATAACTACTGAAACAGTAAGTATGTCTCATACCTGATCCCCTGAAAGCATGAAAATATTACTATTAGCATGGCTCAAAAGTAAAGGATAGGTCAATCAAGTGATGTAAGTGTCCTTACAGTCCAAAGAAATTATACCCAAAGAGTACGGACTCACAGAATATTACCCTGTGTGCAGGGTCTTAGCTAGGATTTGACAAGTGCCTATCATTGGGCTATTCCCAGTACGGACTCACAGAATATTACCCTGTGTGCAGGGTCTTAGCTAGGATTTGACAAGTGCCTATCATTGGGCTATTCCCAGCACGGACTCACAGAATATTACCCTGTGTGCAGGGTCTTAGCTAGGATTTGACAAGTGCCTATCATTGGGCTATTCCCAGTTGAAATCCACACTACCGCTGTGGAAGATTTTGGAAATATCTTATCCCCTGAATAAGAAATGTAATGGGTCAGAGTTAATCATTTTCAAACCCATACTCCCCCTGTACTGTGGCTTTTATTTCCCATGACTGGAGTGAGTATTTCAAATGGAAGTTACCCAGCTCTCTATTCTATTTGAAACTCTTATCACAGGGGTAGTGTGGATTTTAAATGGAATAGCTCCTTTTCACCAAAACTGCCTGTCCAAAATTTGACTCTGAAACAGTGCTGTACGGTGCGACCAATTTGGTCGCATTGGCGACTAGATTTTTTCTCATGCGACTAGACTTTCATTCCCTAGCGCAAATGGCGACCAACTGTTGAAGCTTTTAATCGCCAGCATTCCTGGCCCACAGTAAACAAAAGTTACAACTTGAAAGGCTGCTAATTTGCCAGTATCAATAAACAACCCAACCAATAAATTACCATCATTTATTTCGGAGTATTAAATCCAGTTTCAGTCCGATCATTGTGAATGTCATGCATGCTCACCGCTGTACATCTACATCGGTCATCGCCATTGATTTGATGATAAACAAAATATGGTGCATGTACTAGCATTCAATCACAAGAATGTATGTCACACTCATGTCAAAGGGTGATCCAAAACATGTACACAGCGTTGTACGAA
Source organism: Amphiura filiformis (assembly GCF_039555335.1). Lineage (NCBI taxonomy): Eukaryota > Metazoa > Echinodermata > Ophiuroidea > Amphilepidida > Amphiuridae > Amphiura > Amphiura filiformis. The sequence goes on along the minus strand of NC_092632.1, from coordinate 78,826,310 downwards.
TGTATCAGTGATATGTATGGCGATGAATATGCAAAATAATCACAAGAATGTACCTCGCTGTTACGTGTCAAAGGGCGATCCATGCAAATTCGAAACATGTACGTAACGTAGTGTTCAATAGTATGAAGGTATGGCTATGAATATGCATGACGACATACACACTGTACATGCTGTGTACGGAGTATGTAGGGTTCAATGGGAATGTAGATGTAGTAGAGTACAGCAGCTATGAATATTAAACGCACATGCTCGTGCCAAACTACTGCTACATGGAAACCTCCGGTCATACAGTAATTTAATGTGCATGCAGTGAATTTATAGGTTGAAAGTTTTGATAGCATTGTTTACTGAAGATGGCGTCAAAAAAATCAAAAAGGATGTTGATGGACTTTTTTGGAAGCAAGGAAGATGAAGCGGCAGAAATGGCAAAATCAGTGAATTCAACAGCTGTTGATGATAAAATTAATGAACCTAGTGTTAGTACTACTACTAGCGGTAATGGGAGTAAGCCTAAAAAATGAAAAATGAACGCAAATTCCAACCAACATAAGTTTTTTTACTTGGGAGCAAAATTTGGGCGCCTAAATTTATAAAGTTAGGAGCCACTGGCTCCTTAATTAGTTTTTGAACTGTACAGCACTGCTCTGAAATCAAAAACCAAACCTCTGCCCCTTCTTGGGGCTCAGTCAGTTCAAATAGCCAATGCCTGTATTGCCTTAATTTGTTTGTCTGGTCTTGTTTTGGTTCACAGAACTTATTCAAGCATTATATTTGGAATTTAGTATGTATCACAGGCATGAATTTGACAGGTGGATGGGTGGCTAGCTAACATCCTGCCTGTGTGTAACGCTATAGTAAATCCACCATATTGACGGTAAATAATGTACCTCCAGTAGTTATTGACAAAAGCCTGTAATTGAACAGTTTGCATCTTTAAAGACCCATTCAGTGATCCCAGCGCAAGTGAAAAAAAAATAAAATTGTTTATAAATTGCTTAAAAGTGAAGGATAAGTCATTCAAATTGTCATTTGGTATTTTTGAAATGACAAATTTGGCAAAAACGAAGAAAACAGCAGTACTGACGGTTGAAGTCCCATTCAAATACATGTAGCTAAATTACAGATTCATGTAAAATGTCGCATTTTGTCTTAAATACACGGCTTTCGGCTGAATGACAAAGGTATTTTGATGATTTTTACGATCGTCCGGATGAGCAAATCACTGAATGGGCCTATAAGCTTCAGCATTACAAAGGTTTGCGAATAACACACTACTAAGTACTTGCACAATGCAAACCCAATGCACATTTGATTTTCAAATCAAAGTTTCCCAAGCATTCTATTTCTGAAGGTGGTTCAGAGGAGAGCATGACCAAGTGGTGTGCAGGCTCTCAGTACTGCAAGCCTTTACATCAAGTAAGTGGGCCTGAATCTTGATTAGATTAATCAAATGTATTGCCTCTTTTTTGTGTATAGGTCAGAGCTTTCTTAAGTCCTCCCATGCGAGGAGTTGTACTACAGACCTTTGGAGCCGGTAATGGGCCTGATGCACGGGCAGACTTGACGGCAGAAATCCAAGCAGCTACTGATAGAGGGGTGTTAATTATCAACTGCACACAATGTTTTAAAGGCAGTGTAGCCCCATCATATCACACAGGCAAGGTAAGGACAGTGTTCAAAACAGTCTTCAAATTTTTATTTTTTTTACTTTGGGGTGCAGTTTTGCACCTAATTTTGGAAGTTTGAAGTGCAGTCTCAGACAATCAACACATAAAGTCAGTACAATGTGGTATCGCAATTTTGCACCACACTTTTAAAGTTGTATCACACAACTGGTGAATTTTGGCTGATTCAAAATAAGACAATCGAGCAGGATATTTTGGTTTAGCTACATTTTTTGCCTCCACAACATGTGGGCTTGTGTTATGGCATAGATGGTTGGCTGTCTGTCCGACTGTCTTTTTCGCTGGCTGGGTGGAAGAAAAATTCGTACAGAGTTAAAGAATCCAATATAATCAACACTTGGACTATGTTAGATAGGCTCACTTTTTTTTCAAGAATTTTCCAAACACCCCCCATATTTGGCTGAAAAAATGTATTTTTGTTATTGACAGTGGTGTAGCATGAGCTATTGGGGGCACCAGGTCTGATGGGGGGGGCACAAGCTGTTTTTTTGCAATTGCCTATGGGATTTTCTAAATTTTCAAATCAATGGGGGGCATGACACTATGCTACTGGTTATTGACTTCACTCCAATTTGTGCAATATATCCAATGGTGCAGCATTCACAGGTCCGTATTTTGTCTTTATATTATTCCATATCCTTTTGGATGCAGGGGTCATTCCAGGATCGGACATAACACCGGAGTCTGTATTTTGTCTTTATATTATTCCATAGATCCTTTTGGATGCAGGGGTCATTCCAGGTTCGGACATAACACCGGAGTCTGTATTTTGTCTTTATGTTATTCCATAGATCCTTTTGGATGCAGGGGTCATTCCAGGATCGGACATAACACCGGAGTCTGTATTTTGTCTTTATATTATTCCATAGATCCTTTTGGATGCAGGGGTCATTCCAGGTTCGGATATAACACCGGAGTCTGTATTTTGTCTTTATATTATTCCATAGATCCTTTTGGATGCAGGGGTCATTCCTCACCTCACCTCACCTCACCAGGCTGTGTTCGACCATTGTAGGACGTAGCCCTCTTCATGATTCTTCCACTGTTCTCTATCTCTTGCATTTCTTGTCCATGTAGGTCCCATGTAGGCAGTAATGTCATCACGCCACCTCCTCTTCTGTCTTCCTCTTGATCTTTTCCCTGTTCTTGGTTGCCATTCTGTAAGCCGTTTAGTCCATCTGTTATCTTCCCTTCGTGCAAGGTAACCTGCCCATCTCCATTTCGCTTCTTTGAGTTTCACCATAATGTCTTTGACGTCTTATTTCAGTGTTCTTAATTTTATCCCTTAAGGTAATGTGAAGCATCTTCCTTTCCATTGCTCTTTGGGCTGTTTGTAATTTCTGTTCCAGGTACTTGGTTGTTGTCCATGTTTCTGCCCCATACCGTAGAAACCCGTCTATAAGGAATAGAAGCGACTATGATGATAGCATATTTCACGCTAGCGCCCTCCACAATATTATATCATTATGGAATTTGAGCAAATCATTTACCGACACAAGCAGGTATACAATGTATTATTTTATCTTTATTTCGCATCTCACGAGCATAGCTCACTTGGCAAGGCATAAGACTTTGGTTCTTTAGATCGGAAGATGGTGAGTTCGAGCCTCATCACGGTCACACAAACTTTTATAAACAAAATATTGTTCAAACTTTTCATTTATATTTTCTTGCATTTTCTAAAGACTCCTTTCGTGATCATTTTTTTTCATATTTAGTTTAATTTATTCTATTGTTTTTCTTTTATTGTTTCTTTTCTTTGTCTTTTTTTCTTGTTTAATTTTATTTTTTCTTTATTTTTCTTTGATTCATATAATATTGGCAGGATAAGGAGAGGAGGGAACTAAAGACCCATTCAGTGATTTGCTCATCCGGACGATCGTAAAAATCATCAAAATTCACCTTTGTCATTGTCATAGATGTGGTAACATAGCCTGCTAGTGGTTCAGCAGAAAACCGTGTGACACATAATATACATTTGGCTACATTTTATTATACGATAAATACGAATTTATTAAACATGGTAACAAATATTCTCTAGCAGATCGGTTATACGATGGAACTGGTAGGCATAGGCCTATTATAAATTCGGGATATTAAATATCTTCCTGACGAGACAGATCTGCGCATGTGGTAAAAGACGATTCCTTACTAGCCACAGACCGTCCGCTGGAATTAGTTGAATCGCTATGGCTGTTGGTCGGACCTCTCATCTCTCCACATCGATTGTGACCTATCCCCGACATTGCCCTTATGAACTCACATCCTCCTGTTTTATTTCAATACGCTGGCGAAGTTACGTAATAATCGGATTAACTACCATAGCAATAGGTGAAAACAATTTTGAATATACCGCGTTATACACTGATAAGTTCAGGCGGTACCTCTTCATTGAACCATATCATGCTGCACCTGTAAGATCTTTGAAAAGACCAGTATTGTATTCAATCTATGATTGCAGACATACACAGTACAGGTGATGAGTGTAACCTGCTTGTAGCGCAGCGCGATATGTTCAAAATTGTTTTCACCTATTGCTATGGTAATTAATCCGACAATTACGCAACTTCACTAGCGATAATGGCCGAATAAATTCTGACCATCACTTGGCTTGTTGGATTCGTCTATACTACAATTCGCTGTCGAAGACGTAATAATCGCAATAACTACCATCAAGCAGATTGCACTAATCACCCGCGTATGTCACCAAACATAGATTGAATACCACTCTTTTCATAATACTAATCTTACATGGCGAGTGATTAGCATTTCTTTGACAACTATGGTTTAATGCATAGGTGCCACGTGAACGATGAAGTGCAGGGCTATATATTCGAAATTCAAATTGTATTCATCAATTGCTATGGTAGTTAATCCGATTAATTACGCCACATCGACAGCGAATAGCCTATAGTATGGGTTCAAGTGGAACAAAAATAGTGTATGTCCATTGCTAGCTATGGTAATTAATCATGTTAGTGTTTACATCACTACTTCGGTGAAGACAAGAGAAGTGTGCCTTCTCTACCAACGCCTGTGATATAACAGGTGCAAGCGAAACAAAATTGAATGACCAGAATAGTTTCCTTTGTCAGATGAATTGATTGAAGTTTTTGAAGACACTCTATTCTTGATGGGACAATAGATTCAAATATGGAATAATTATTATTCCTCATCTATTTTTTTTATTGAAAAAACTGCAATTGTGGCAACAGAACAATATTTATTTTGATTTCATTTCAAGTAGAAACAAAATCGTGCTTACGCCAAAAACGCACCCTACCTCAAGAATTGGGATGGCACAAAGGTGCAACATAGGTTTTTATTGCAAAGACGAGGACAGACAAGTAGTTACAACACATCTGTCTAACCGTGGGTTTCGCTATTATTTAGAATAAATGCTTTTACTAGTTTCTATAAAACCACAAAATTACTAAAAAAAAATATTAAAAAAACAATAAAAAAAATAAAATAAAAAAAAAACGCACCTAAAATTAAAAGTAGAAAGGTAGATTTGAAGAAAGATAAAAAGAACATGTCAAAAAGTTAAAATTAAACGAGAATGAAAAACGGAACCGGTGCCCGGACCATGCTCTCTTCAGCATGTCTTCAGTTCCAAAGTCTGACGCTCTATCAATTGAGCTATACGATCCTGATATACTAAACAGTCGTTATTATGTCAATACAATTGATTGGTGTTACAACATACTTAGATGGAATGCATAGCCACCCAGTGCCAGTATATATTTGCTCAAACTCCAAATACAACAAGCAACCAATTTTATTGAGGCGTTTCTTAGGTATATCCTTGTAGACGGGGTTTTACGGTATGTCATTTGGTAACTTTTTATCACATAGAATTCCAGGTTCGGACATAACACCGGAGTCTGTATTTTGTCTTTATATTATTCCATAGATCCTTTTGGATGCAGGGGTCATTCCAGGTTCGGACATAACACCGGAGTCTGTATTTTGTCTTTATATTATTCCATAGATCCTTTTGGATGCAGGGGTCATTCCAGGATCGGACATAACACCGGAGTCTGTATTTTGTCTTTATATTATTCCATAGATCCTTTTGGATGCAGGGGTCATTCCAGGATCGGACATAACACCGGAGTCTGTATTTTGTCTTTATGTTATTCCATAGATCCTTTTGGATGCAGGGGTCATTCCAGGATCGGACATAACACCGGAGTCTGTATTTTGTCTTTATATTATTCCATAGATCCTTTTGGATGCAGGGGTCATTCCAGGTTCGGACATAACACGGGAGTCTGTATTTTGTCTTTATATTATTCCATATATCCTTTTGGATGCAGGGGTCATTCCAAGTTCGGACATAACACCGGAGTCTGTATTTTGTCTTTATGTTATTCCATAGATCCTTTTGGATGCAGGGGTCATTCCAGGTTCGGACATAACACCAGAGGCTGCCCTTACCAAACTCGGCTACGTGTTGGGCAAGGAGAATTTAACAGTTGAGGAGAGAAGAAAACTGTTGGCCAGCAACCTACGTGGAGAGATCAAAGTGTCACATATGCATGAAAATAGTTTTACATTGCTGGATAATAAGTTCATCAGAGCTGTGGCCGATACACTCAGAATTACTAGTGCTCAGGTAAGATTCAGAGATGTAAATCTTCCGGATATTTGGCAAAAAAACAAATTCAGAAATGTAAAAAAAAATTGCATTTCCAGAATTGGGTGATGATAATTCATCAGAAAAGGAGCCAAAAAACCCTTTTTAGGATGAGGTGATACCCCACAGCGTATTCCGCCGTCAAACCACTCTAAATGTTCAATACCGCACGCAAGCCCTGGGCCACCTTTCCAAGGACCAGATGGATTTTCAGGAAATGGATATGTTGCCCATTTACATCCCTGAAGACTGGTCCCTAATTCATGCAAGCATTATTGCAAAAACATCACATACTAAGCACAATGCTGATTTTCAGTATTTGGTACATGATGTTATTAACAAATAATTAACAAAATACTGAAAATGCTAAAGAATACTACCGCCAATACCATTTAGACACAAAAGTTTGAAGCTACTGATTTTGTGTGGAAAGGTAATGATTTTAAGTCTTTGAGAATTCAACGTAGAAGTGATGATGTAACAAGATTAACTACCATAGCAATAGATGAATGGCCGTGTGTCCTGAACTCGCCACCCTTGGCGTTACATGACAAATATTATGAATTTTTACACCAACCGGGTTTCTAATTAGATTATCTCGACAATCATCAATCCTAAACTAGCAAAAGTATACATTTTTGGAAAGCTGAAGGCATAAGCAATTCAAATATATACATTTCAACTCATTATACAGGGTGATCTGCAAGTTATACAGGGTGGAATAAAAAAGATTTTGATAAAAATGGGTCACTCAATGCATTGCTTATTACCAACTTACAGTAATAAACTGGAAGCAAAAAACATTCATTTGGTCAGAGGATATGGAGAGCCAACTGACTTTGGAAGAAACCAAAATCACAGCTATTTGGTAATCTAGGAATATAGGGTGTCCCAAAGTATGTTAGATTTTTTTACAATTCAACATATTTTGAACCTAAACATTTTCCCCCTAACCCATACAGAAAAAATATGTCCATATTTAGATTCCTCGTCAAATTTGCCTTCAGAAAATCTATACTTTGACTTTGATAGGATAAGTAATTAAAATTTTACAGTAACCTTTAGATTTTGAAGACATCTGCATTACTTACTACAGTGTTTAATATGACAACGGGGTAGTTTTGTATGGAAAAGTTTGTATTTTCTAGACTAAACCAATCATAAATTATTAAAAACAATTAGTAGAATTGTTTAGCTGTAAGGCCATGAGTGTTTTAGATGCTAAATAGAGTCCAAATCCAATTTACAGCCTTTACAGAAGCAGATTACGCACTAAAATTACCAATCCCATAGAGTTTGTGTGTACCACATCCCCCACCACCACATCCCCCACCACCGCCACCCTGCCCATTCTGAATTCTATGAAGCACAGTGTCAGTATTAAAAAAGTTCAAGTATTTCTTTTTACGGGGTTGAAAGTGCATTTTAAAATGAGACCACAAGCATATCAATACCTTCTTGCTTGACAGAGATATCATCATTTGTTTTGAGTCGACTTTGGCAAAATGTAACGTCGCCACCTTTTTTGGTGGCGAGCTCAAGACACACGACCGAATGCAATTTTTGAATATATCACCCTGCACTACAAGCAGGTTGCACTCATCACTTGTGTATGTCTGCAATCATAGATTGGATACAATACCGCTCTGTTTTAAAAAATACTAATCTTACATGTGCGAGTGATCAGCATGATATGAATATTCTATAGAATTACAATCCAGGTCTTTATCCCTGTTCTTTGACATCTATGGTTCAATACATAGGTACTGCGTGAATGTTGTAGTGCACAGCGATATATTCAGAAATTGTATTCATCTATTGTTATTGTAGTTAATCCTATTACATCGTCACTTCTACAGCAAATACTGACAAGTATTAAAGGTTAGCAGTTCTGACCCAGGTGCAAAGGATCAGCCCATCAGGCTGCAGTAAGTGACTCACTTCAAGTTGCCTGAAGTTTAAGAGGCTCTAAATAATGAGGTGCTTCAAGTTGCGCAGAGTTTAACAGGCCGCAACAAATGATTCGCTTAAATTTTGCCAATGTGATAAAAACATTAGTATATGCAACATTGGGTTTTTTCCCCGACTTTTATTATAACAACCTTCGGGCTCAACAAAAACAAGTATGGCTGAATTGAAAAGTGACACCAAACTTGTGTTCATTAATCTTGTCTTTGTACAGGAAGTAAAGGCCGTTGGGAATGCATTGTTCCCGCCTATGATGTGTGCTGCAGCTGCTAATGGCGACTTAACTGGACTGAAACATCTAACAATTTGTGTAAGTCTATTATAGGTAGCAGATTGACTGGTAAGCATGAGTTTCCAACTGATAATTATTGAAAAGACTGCTGCCGTGTTCAACCTTATTAGTGCCTCTTCCTAATTAGCGCTTCAGTGGAATTGACCAACTTACCAATATTTATCACTGCTCAGTGCACATTTATTATGAAATTTACAAAAACAAAATTAACAAAATTGCAGGAAAATCAACTGAACATTGAGTTCCACTTGCAGACCTGAAACTTTCAGCTTTTTAGCAGATTTCAGGTTTATTTTGTTGCTCTATAGCTTCAAAACTACAATTACTAGTTCTGAAGCTTTAGACGTATTTGTAACTGCTGCATTACTTTTTGTGGGGTCTTTAGAAAACTTTACCAAATCCATGGTAAGGAACAAATAAAATTTGTGTGTCTGCAGTTGAATAGTAAAAACTCAATCAACGCATTCGCTTGCCAGTGTTCGCATGCAGGTGTGTGTTGGTTGTTGCCTTTGAAAACTTACCATTCCAACCATGGATCCAGGATTGTCCCTATTTAGCTGACATATACATTATTGACTGCAAACAGCCTAAAAATGCATTTGATAGTGCATCCACTTTTGTTGATATAAAAATCAGTCCCCCGTTGGTTAAAATCCACAAAAATTAGGTATAGTTTGTGTGAAATGGGTCAACGTCCCCCGGTGGGGCGCAGGAAATCAGAAAAACATGTCCACGTTCATTGGTCCTGTACAGGATGCATGTACTTGTGTGTATGTAAGTGGCAGTCTTCAATAAAAGTTGTAAACTGATGATATCAATCACTTTGATACAGTAATTGATTATGTTGAGTCTTGCATTAGTCATTAACAGCTTTTATATTCATTTCATTTTATTTCCATATTAAAAATTCCTGCTTAATACATGTACATAGTTGTGTTATAAGTTTATTTCATTTTTTCCATTTAAACTTTTGCAAGTTTTCAGTAGCATTGTAACACAAAATTCAGATACATTCTGTGGACGGTTAATCCATGTAAAACTTTTGATGTACTTCATTCATTGAAATGCTTCGCCACATTTTCTTTATCAACGCCATTGTATTTCTACTCAGTTTGCTCATATAGGGGTGAGTCAAGTATGGTCCAATTCTTCAGCATGAGAAGTGTTTTGCCATGCACGCACAAATTGGCATTGTGTCTTTATCAGTGGCAGCACCAGAATATATTTAATGGTTAGGGAGTTTTTTGGAGGGTTGGATCTGACAATTTGCCTAAAAAGTGACAATTTTTGATCAAAAATTGAAAATTTTCTAGATTTTTTATTTTGACTGGGGAAAGATGGGGGAACCCAAGATTGGGGCAATTCTCCCCTCCCCGGATTAGCACTGCCACTGGTCTTCATACAGTTACCCTGTACCACACATTATTATTGCTAGGTGTGGATCAAATCCTTTTGCTTGTACCTGTGTCTAGAGAATTGTTTATATACAGCTGTAGTCTTTGTTTATTGTGGCTGAACCCTGTTCAAGTGGTGGGTTACAAAGCATTGTATTTTGTCTAGGTATGTATTGGCCCGGGGGGGTACTCAAGTTTGATTTTGGTAGGGGTGTGCCGCAGAGAATTTGAAAGTGGACCCATAAATATACCAAATTTTCAAGAAATTTGGACCCATTGATATACCAAAATTCAAAATTTTCAGCCAAATTTAACCCATATTGTCTTAGTTTTTACAAATTTTCCCTAATTTTTTTGGACAATTTTGAAATTTTGGCTAGATTGAGGCAAAATTGGGCTGTTTTTTGAGAAAATTGAAACAATTTTGAAAAAAGGACCCATTCATATACCAAAATGGGCTTAGAAAAAGGGGTCATTGATATACCAAAAGGCCGAAAATGCTACCCATATTTGTGGCATGTCCCTGTATGGTCATTTGTACTAAGTACCCCCTGGGTAGGTATGTTCATAAAATTTTGAAGTTCAATATTTTTAGCTGAAAGTTCTTTCATTTGAAAGAGAATAAAATTACCTAAACAATAAGGGGTCAAATATGTTTCTAGTGCATATACTTTAGAAGTTACAGACAAAAATAGTGTCACCAAATTGACCAAAATTTTGTGTGTGAAATTGTGACAGCAGGTGCATGTACAATGTACACTACTGTATGTGACCCCAGATGACCTCCTATTCTTTACTGTAAGAAAGCTGTTTTGGATGGTCTTGATTTACACACAAATTGCTTTTGAGCTAAATCGAGTGTCAACTTGGTGGAACATGGATTGCACTATGTGATAGTTTATGAATCCAGTATCATGCCAGTACCAACATAAGTCAACATCACTTAGGTTTTGGTTGTCAAAATTAATTTTTAGTAATTTTTTCCATTGAGCCCCACAGTAAAGCCATTTTTGGACTGTACAGGCACATTCCACTTCCCTATGGACGAATAGCGCCACCTATAGTGTGTGATATGAGCCTGACTACCCTGGGGTATTGGCCAACACAAGAAAGGACATTCCTGAATCTCATTAACTTGGGGATTATTTGAAGTGGCCGCCACTTATGACTGTTTGATATTTATTGATTCCCAGCGATATGGAGAAAAAGACATATGTAGCAACCAATATAAGGTATATTTTGGCTGATACGGGTCACATATTTGTATACCCATACCCTATAATAGTACAGTTGGAATCGGAGACACCCAAATCAGTAGTTGCAATAGACACATATAATTTGTTAAAATGTCAATGTATTGAATTGATATGCTTCACCACATTATTTTTGTCAACACCATTCATTGCATTTTCTACCAAGTCTGTACATATAGGGGTGAGTCAAGTATGGTCCAATACTTCCGCATGAGAATTGTTTTGCCATGCACGCACAAATTGGCAGTTGTTTCTTCATAAAATAATTACAAAGTCAGTCATGCAGATTGTATGGCTAGATTTGGATTACGTCTTGCTGTTGTTCAGTAGTATCATATTAAGAGCGAAAGTCCAATGTCCATGTACTGTAGAGATCATACAGTGGATGATAATATGTGACAAAATCTGAACCAACCAGGCTAAAGAACCCAATTTTGATAAGGGAATTATCATCATCATCATCATCATCATCAACTAGCACACAGTAAATAATTTATGCTATTGCTTAAATCCATACCCTAGCTAGCATACTTAGAACTATGATCTTTTACAATGCCAAGTTTCATGTGTGTGTTCCTTATTTTTACATTTATCTCAATTTAACCTTTGCCGCCTTTAGCCTGCTTGGATCAGATCGCATTGCATAAATTTATATACCTTTTCTCTACAATAGTACAGTTGCAATCAGAGACATCCTGTTGAGGCAGACATTTTGAGAAATGTGGGAAATACTATACTGGGAATTTCAATTCAATGAACACAGCCAGATATAGCGTGGCCAGCGTGTGCGTGCGACTGTGGGTGCGTAAAACGGAAGTGAATTCATCCATGCCAATGCACTTGTGATTGGTTGTTCATCTTGTAGTTTGAAATACGCGATATACATTCTCCTTTGGATCGTGTACAGCTGTTGAAAGCTGTGTTCATTCAATTGAAATTAGCAGTATAGGTTAGATTTATTTTGGTGAAGAGTAAAGTATCTGGATTGTAATATGTTAGCTGTTAGACTTTAAATGCACCCATTAGATAAAATTTATGAAAACTAAACGTTGAGAGCAGTACATATATACAGTATCTTTGACAACTTTTAATATCCGTTTGTGTTTTTGCTGGTGTCATTTCTGTTCATTTGTGCCTTTGGTTACCTATTCCTTATTGAATGATATCAATCCAAAGGGAAAGCAAAATGCTAACCTGCAAGTTATACATTTTTATGTCTTGCTTATTATAGGTGTGTGTGTGTGTGTCATTTTAGGTTTTGCACATTTTTTACTTCAATAATGTCTTTGCTTTCAGTATTTTGTTTTGGCTGTTGTTTCACCAGTTTATGCTGCTTCTCTCGCTGTCTTTCTTGCTCTTGTTTTCAATGCCTGTGTGTCTCTTTTTGCTCTGTACTCTTTTTCTTTCTCTCTCAGATCGTCTGAAGGAAAAGACCTTATGGCATCGCGTGTCTGTCAGTCAGTGTGTCTGTGTGTGTTGTCCGTCAACAATTATATCAGGCTTTTGGTTAAAATTTGAGGTCAATTTGAAAATAGGCTGAAAATAAAAAAATTCAATTGCAACCAAACTTTGGCCATATCTACACTATATAGGAACTTTCATGTAATAGTGGAGTTCAGGGTCACACAGAAAGGTCAAAGGTCATTTGAGGTCAACTTGTTAAATAGGCTGAAATTGGGGGAAAAAATGTCTCATATATTCTGATGACTTATCTGGGACCGCCGTCCTTATTATTTTTTTTTTATCTCTCTCCTTTCCTCAGTTGCATTATTCTGTCATTTGCTTTATGCACAATTTCATTGCTTATTTCATTATTTTTATGCTGTAAGGCTTTTGTTTTGTAAATCTGTATTCATTTAAGTGTATGGGTTGTACCTTCATATAAGCAACTATAACTGGCATGTCCCTTATTTTAAATTGGGGCCATTTAGGGTTTAACATGTAGGGTTTGTTCTACAGTTAAATTATGTAAATTTTTTCCAGATTGTTTATATGAAGGTAATACTAAATTTGTGTGATTCTGTGCTTTAAACTTTAAGTTTGTGTGAGTGTATTTTGCTTTCATTTTGCACAGAAAGTTACAGAGTGTAGTGTTAAGACTGTTATTATACTTTATAAGAAACACAATTTACAAAATGACATGTGAGTGATGTGAAGCCACCGATGTGCTTTCCATCAAATCCACATATAAACATCATAGTTATAAACCTGTTCAACCCATCATTGCCAATGCAGGGTGCCGACCTGAGTGGCGGTGACTATGACGGGCGGACTCCACTCCACCTTGCCGCGTGTACTGGTGACGTCAACATGGTGAAATTCTTGCTGGAGAGTGGATGCTCCATCTATGCGAGAGACAGGTTTGGAAATACGCCATTCACGGAAAGCATCCGGTGCAAGTAAGTGCATAAACTACAGCATTTAGTTTTCGTTGTTTGCTTTTATATTTTGTTGTCTGTCCCCGAAACGTCAGTTGTTTTTTTGTCTATTTGGTTTTGTTTATCTGCTCCAGTGTACTTTTGTACTGTTTTGCTAACACTTCTGTGGGCTCTGAAATTGGCCATTGTTGCCTATTTTTGTGCCTATATTGGTTGTTTGGTTTACCAAGTCTGTTTATGTGCAAAGTGATTTTCATCACTTGTTCTAGTGTACCTTTGTATTCCCATTGATCCTTGTTGTTTTTGCAGGTTTAGCACTATTGTGAGCATTGGAACTGGTAATTTTTGACTATCGAACTTTACCTACTTCTAAAGCTTACATTTACTGTTTTTGCATCCCTGCATATTGTCTAGTCTGTTTTTTACTTGTTTCCCCGCATCAAGTTGGTGTACCTTGCTTGTTTTCTTTCCTGTTGTTCAGATTCAAGGTATCCTCTTGTATCATTTATTGATCCTTGATGTTTATAACAAGGTTTCATAGTTCTAGTCCAATAAAACAGTACTCACTGTGGACATTTCGAAGTCTAGCAGACTCCTTTTTCAACAGTGTTGATGTTGTGACGATCTTCTGTTTACCGCAAAGGATGCTGGTTGCTTAGCATCGCGGTTGCCAGATGTATTTTCTTGAGAAGATCGTCAAACACGTGAATATAGTATATTTTCTCATGTTATTACACTCCAAACAACTCTCTAAAATTATTTTAATTTGTTTTTGTGATTTAAAAAAATATTCTACAATGTTTAGAAGTGATTTAATAAAAACAAACTGACACAGAAATGAAATATTCCATGGGGCGGCTGCCATTTTTACAACCTTGTGTTTGACGATCTTCTGTGGTGAAACAGAGCAGACTGGTATTAAATTAAGCTTAAAAAGTTACCTTTTCAGAGTCTGAATTGAGCAGCGACATAGCTTGCAACGCCATCACAGCGTCTTCATTCAGTGTAGTGATTACTCTCCTCCGGTCACCTGACCACCCGGTGGGCAGACCATCGTAGATGGCGGACAGGTCATATCCGGTATCCCTGTTGAGTGTGGGTCTTTGGGTCTTGATCTCTAAGGCTTCTCTGATTTTCCTGTTCCAAAAGTTATCCTCCCTTCCGATCACTTCAACATTGTCCAAATTGATGTTGTGCTTGTGATTGGATGTGTATGTTAACAGACCGCTGTAGATTGTAGACATACACAGGTGATGGGTGCAACCTGCTTGTAGTGCAGGGCGATATAGTCAAAATTGATACAATTAGTTGTTTTATTTTATATCCACATCATAGCTTATGCATTAACTAATATTCATTGAAAATTTGGAGTAATTCTATCAAGTAGTTTTAAAGTTACAGCCAAAAGTTTAAAATCAGATGTTAATTTTAGCGATTGCCTCATACAAGCCCCGAATATGTCTTGAAACATTAAAGCGCCTTTAGGGAAAATAAGTCCCCCACTGCCCGTGCAATGTTGAAACGTGCAAATGTGTTCAGTGTGTCTCCAAAGTGTCGCAACATTGAATGATGGGGGTGGGGAAGGGAAAAGTGTTAATTGATGGCCCAGCTTTCTTCTAATTCCAAATATTCAACATTTTTATCCACATTAAAAATACACTTTTGATTTCATTCAAGATGCCTAAAGCGTTTCAAGGACATATTTCGGGGATTGTAGTTTGTCAGCTCTGTCCAGTAGCGTTCTTACAACTGACCGTTTGTGCTCAAGATGGCGATTAGAATCAAAGTTTAAGTACTGGTCAGTGTGGGTGGGCTTCCTATAAATTGTGACTTTGGTGCAACCATCGTCATTGACATGTATGCAATTGTCCAAGAAAGGGAGTTTCCCTTCCTGTTCCGGTTCAGCTTTTGGTACGTGTTGTTGTCATTGTGCAAAGTTTTCATCTTTTTCTCATAGTCATTGGTGTTGAGTACTACAGTGGCACGACCTTTGTCGGCCGGTAAGATGGTGATTTCCGCATCTTTTTTAAAATCAAACAAAGCTTTTTGTTCTCCTTATGATGTTACAAGGTGGCAATTTTCAAGTGGTTTAAATCGCGATTTTGATTTAAATCGCGATTTAAATCAGTGATTCGGTTTCTGAATTTTCAGAATTTTTTGGTTTCTGAATTTTTCAACTCGTCCTGTAATTTGGAGATAGTAAATGAGCAATTTTTAATCCGTATATCCAATAACTGCTTCTCCGCTTTATGGATCACTGTATTTGCTTTTATTCCTGTGACTGCGGAATCCCATTTGATGCTGCGGGTGTGATATCCGCCTATGATCTGTTGACACTTGACCACCCACCGGGTGGTCAGGTGACCGGAGGAGAGTAATCACTATGCTGAATGAAGACGCTGTGATGGCGTCGCAAGCTACGTCGCTGCTCTATTCAGACTCTGAAACAGTAATTTTTTAAGCTTATGTCAATATGACAGAGTCCAATATCAGTCTACATGCTGCTATTAGCATGGTATTAAATTGGTTGATTTTAATATTTTTATTGCAGGCATCTAGAGGTAATTAAACTCATTAAACGTTCAGGAGGACATCTCGTACATCAGACAGATGAAGAAATAGGAACCATGCTTTGTGCGTAAGTAATGGCTTATGTTCTTTATTTTTCAGAATTGGTCAGTCAGGATTTATTTTTAGTATTTTTTTTAAAGCTCATAGCCAAAACATGCCTTTAATTGTGAGTTGAGATATTTCTGTACTGTATACTTCTTCATTCATGTTTTTAAAACAGTTTAGAAGTGTGTAGAAACTGTAAAAAACCTTTTCAGGATGTCAAAAATATTGAAAGAAAAAAAACTTTTTCTGGAATATCCAGATTAAGGTCAGTAGGTGGAGGACAAGCAGACAATCTTTTTTTGGCCCTACATACTGTAAAATTTGATGTCTTTAGTTTACAAAGCCAAAATTTTCAGTTCATCATTCAGTATCAATGTACGGTTTACCAAAGATTGGAACTAACATGACATTTTAGAACTTCATTCTTTTTAATCTGAAGAAGTATAAACATTTTCTTGTTGTGAATTTGTTTGTGTTTGACAGAGCTGTGTACATTGACGACAGGGATGGTTTGGAAGCGTTCCATACGGCAGGAGTAGACCTGGGTCTCGCAGACTACAGAGGGAATACTTGCTTACATTTGGTAGGTGTTCAATTGGTGGATGGAAATTTTTTTTTAAAAGATTGAGTGAAACATTTGTGCATGCAGTTGCAGTGTGACATATAAAAGGCTTCAAACAAGTAATACTCATTTTTTAACTTATTTCATACTTGATATAAAAAATTCCATGATTTTTGCTATATTTATTTAAAAAATTGTCACTAAAAATGTTAGAAATACAAGCAAATATAAATGCATCAACCCGCAAGAAAAATGAATGCATCTGAAAGTACTGCGCATAGTACACAGCAAGGCATTAGCCAGAGGGGTGTCCAGGTGTCATTTGGACGCCCTGTTTTCAATTTGGACACCCTAAAATTCAGATTTTTATAATGGAGTGAATAGGAAGTGGACACCCTGATTTTGTAGAATAAGGTATTTTTGACCATTTTGGACACCCTAAAGACACCCCTCTGCCTAATGCCTTGGTACACAGAGTGCGCACCCATGTATTATACATAATCAATGTATGATTCACATTATCTGATGTTTGCTCTGATTGGTTCTTGCTATCTAAGAGTGTATGAAATGTTTTTATTACATATCATACATACTATTCAAAATTAAACTACCACTCTGCAACAGGGGCCTCTTATAGAGTGTATGCAATGAACCAACCGGAACAGTATAACAATTGAAATGGCAGCCATGCTGGAGGACAGTTCTAAGATAACTTAAGCAGTATGCAGACTTTTTATTAGATGTACAATATTGTATGTAACATATCTACGTTATTTAATCTATTGCCATTCTATTTCCAGTAATGTTTAAGTTCTAACGAATGTTTGATGACGTAAAATCGATAATATATTTCTACCAGGCAGTCAAACTATTTATTTAACCAACAATTAACAATGAGAGTACTTTCCTGAACCTCTTGGACTTGAGGATGATTTGAAATGACTGCCAATTATGACTGTTTGATATTTATTACCAGCGTTGTGGAAAAAGAGACACATGTAGAACCGAATAAAAAGGTACCATTTTGTTGAAGGAGCAGAGTTCAACAATCCATAACCCCACTACTGGATATCGTTTGAAGTCAAACGATATACCAGTTTTTAAGCTTATGATATATATTTTCTAAACACAAAATAAAACAAAATTGACCGGGGCTGACTTTATGGCTGATTCGTAGTGTACGATCACATATGTACAATGTGTAATTAATACTAATTATATTATTTTTATTCTTCTTCAGGCTGCTCTGGATAACAGAATTGAATGCCTGTCCTTCCTTGTGGAGCATGTGAAAGATCTGAATGCTGTGGACTTCAATGGTAACACTGCCTTGGATTTAGCAGAGAAATGCGGACACAAAGACGCTTCAAGGATCTTGAGACAAGCATTAGAAATGATGGAGTCCAAGGAGTCGAATGAGGATTCATCGGATGGAAAAAATACTGATGATGTTTTTGCTGTTGATCAACATTGATAACCTGTTGAATGCAAGTTGAAAGCTGTGGTGCCCCTAATCACCAGGCTTTCTCTCATATAAGTTGTAGTAAATGTTGCAAGTCAGCATGGTATTGGTACTGATCTACTTACTTGCAAGCCTGATGAAAGCAATATAGTGCGATTACCCGTGCCTGTTGAAATATTATACAGTACTTAGGTAGAGTCCGAAGTTTACCGTTTTCTAAAATCCATTTTCCGTGTTGTAATCCGTGTTGTAAAATTTGTAAATCCGTGTCATGAATAAAGCTTAAAATGTATAAATAATGATATTAATGTCACAATAAAGTGTTCAATATTGCGATCAATGTGTTCTAATTGGAATATTCTCACGATAATAGGCCGACTATTACGATGTTTTTAGGGATATCATGGTTCATGCCTTTGTTACTTGGTAATATACCTTTATTTCATTATTATTAAACAGTATTTTTATCATAAAAATGGACGTACACAACTCATGATTGTTTTTACAATTAATTCCTCTTATCTTTTAACAATTTTTGTCACATCATACAAAAATGTAATTTTCCATGTTGTACCTCCGATTCCGTGATTTTCTTCCGTTTTCCGTAAAACGGAAAACTTCGGACTCTATACTTAGGGTATAGTCCTGCCCTTTTAAAACTGAAATCAGAGGGAGCCGTAACAAAACATTTGTTTTTTGTTTTTTGTTTTTTTGGTTATTTCTTCTTCTTTTTTTTCTTTTTTTTTGAAAAAATTCTGGAATTGCTTGATATTTTAGCATAAAAAGAGCAATTAAAAAATTGAGGGAATGATGCTATGTAGCCTTTTCCCTGGACGAGCTCCCATAAATGTTTAATGCCGCAAGTAAGTGCTCTGCAGTTTTCAGGATTTGGGCAAGTACCTGTGTTACAACTCTGAAATATACATACTGAAATATCAATTTTTAGCATTTGCATATAATTTCAATGTATAAAACAAGCCTCCAAGGTTTTTGCCCGACATTTGGGGATGTGATTATAGATGGAATTTCTGGAATTTGTTCCCAAAATTTGGGGTGAGATTATAAATGGACATACGACTATACTTGAATCAGTATGCAGCATTGGATATCACCATCACTTCGGATGGAAACTGAATCTTTTTTAAATCAGTCATTCAAAACTAAGTGTCAAAAGATTTGGCATGTACCTGTCAGTAGTAATAGTGAATTGCAATCATTTAAAACTGTATGGAAATGTGGTATGTTTTTATGCATTATATAGCTTCTTCATTTAACACAAAAATGCCATTGTCTTCCCTACAAACCACATGTCTTTGTAATCACTTCCTTAAAGCCAATTCAGTATTACAAATGTGTAATATTGTGGGATAGGTGGTACAGTTGAACTCTATTGGGAAAATGATGGTACTTTAATTGTGAGTTATTCATTTATTATTGATAATGTTAAATAAAAATGTTTTAAATAATTATTGTGCAATTACATATATTTCATTTTAGTAAAACATTTTCAACAATAATTTGTAAGCACAAAAAAAGTCATTTTTTCTGATAGATCAGAGGTCACATGCAGTGTTCGAAATATGCCTCAAAAAGTTACAGGCCAGCCGGGCTTGACCTTAAAAAGTTACCAGCCAGCCGGGCCGGCAACTATAGATGCCAGTCAGAAAAGTTACTGGCCAGGCCAAAAAGTTACAGGCCAATGGCCGGCTGACCGGCCCTATTTCGAACGCTGGTCACATGCACTTAAAAAGTTGCCAAAACCATCCCATAACGCATTATGAATTTGTAATGCCGAATTGGCTCGAGTTATTGCAGTTCATGCATTCCTATTTTTATCGGTGCCAAACCTTAGACTTGGGTATGTAGGTTCTATGCCTGAACACATTGTATACACAGTTTTGTTCTTAGCAAAATGTACTATAATAGTTATGCTATTGTTATTGGTATTTTGCCTTTATATAATCATGTAATACCTTTGGAAGAGTAATAGCACCTTCATTGCTAAACTGTGCCATGATTGACTGGGTTACTTGCAAGCTCCAAGCATGCCAACTGGTATGGTTTCACCCATATTTTGTATGGAAAATCTTGCAAAATATGGGCGTGTGCTTTTCTTTCACAATATGTGGTTCTTGCACCTGCTGCTGCAATTAAAACATGTGAACCTGAGCACTGTCTGATAGCTTGACCAGAAAGGGCTACAGTCAGGCGGCTGGTGAAGTATGTTATCAAGTATCATTTTCACAATCTCTCTTGCAAAAGTTTAAACCGCCCTCTGTCAACTCACTGAATCAGGAGTAATTGGTTACAGTAATTGATTGAAAGGACTGGGCGATAAGTTGCGAACTTACTTTAAAAAAAATGTTTTTTCTGTGAAATTTTTTTTTGATTTTGTGTTTTCAATGTTGGCATGTGTGAAGCTCCCTTAGTGACATGATACAATTGTAATTAGAAGCTCAGGGATTTTTGTTTCTAGCAGACTTCAATAAAGGAGTATACCCCATTACCCATATTTTGCATGAGCTGCCACACAGAGGGTTAGATCTCAAATGGAATTAAAGTGACTGTATATCCTGTCTTTCCGGTAAGCGCTACTCATTTGTTTACAGTGTGCAGTGCAAGTCAAGAGCTCAATCACTGAATATCACTTCAGTGAGTCACTTAACTTGAGCCACATTATTACTCTGCCTGCTGCAAGGTGGTTGTTGTTGTTGTTTTTTTGGAGTTTGCCATTCTGTGAAATATTTCCCAAAATGAAAGTCTTCACTCCTTTGAGTCATCATAATTCCCAACATGAGTAAGAAAATTGAAATTGATATGAATTGAGTTTGATACCTCACACATGTAAAAAGAATTCCAGATCAACAAGATCTGAATGATTTCATGAAAATTGGTGTTATTCAAAAGGTTGCAGGTTCAATCAGATCTTGTGGTGTACAAATGTTTGTGAGTGGATATCAATGGTTGTCATCGATCGGTAAGAACTTCCATTGACTGCAGTCTTATCAATTTGTAAAGCATTGCAGGAGTTATTACTCATCAAAGCATATCTTTTGTTGTTACTCATAAAAGCGTATCTGTTTACACAGTAACTTTTCATGTCACACCAATTTTCACAAACATTTTAAAATCTAGACTTTGTGGAATTTGTCTTTCGCAAATGAGGTAACAAACTGTAGCCAACGGAACTGCCCTCATATTGATATCAATTCTAATGTTCCTTGTCAATCATCTGACAATTATGATCACTCAAAGGAGTGTACCTTTGAGTGTTACTTTATAATGTCACTGGGCTAGTCCAGTTGAAATCCACACTACCCCTGTGGAAGATTTTGGAAACACCTTCCACAAGGGGAGTATGTTTTTCAAATGTAATTGGTCATAGTTAATCATTTTGAAACCCATACTCCCCCTGTATTATGGCTTTACCTCTATCTTCCACAACTGGAGTGAGTATTTCAAATGGAAGTTGCCTAAATGTCTGTTCTATTTGAAACTCATACGCCCTCTGTGGAAGACTTTAGCTAAATCTTCCACGGGGGTAGTGTGGACTGTAAATGGAACAACTCATACTGGGTTCTGTAAGATATGAATTCTATTTAGTTTTGTAAGACGTTGCATATAGTTATAACATATTTATTTATTTAGCCAGAACTGTTATGTGGTCATATACAAATGTACAAACATGAGATAGAACCACACATCGCATGCTAGAACATTATATTTTGTTTTATTTTATACAATTATAGAAATGATTTCTGGAACTGATGAATATTGCAAATGCTTAGATTGCATGTTTATGAATTTTGATATACCTCTTCAATACTAGGATCGTATATATTTGCTGTTGGTGGTTTTATTTGTGTGGGGTGGGAGATTGGTTTTGTGAAGGTGCATCCAAACTCACTGGAAAATACACAATGTGTTGGTGTCCCCGTTTGACGTGACACACAGTGCAGGAAGGGTTGCGTGTGCATTGCATTGCATTACTTCTGAGGACTCTCACATAACAACACACCGACATGCCAAGGATCTTGTGCTTAACAAGGACCTAAATACATGTCCTCGCTATGTAAACCGCGTTAAACTGCAAAAAATGAGGTTTTATACCCTACTACCCCCTCTATAGCTAATATCTTCGCAGCGTTAACCGTTTTAACACTTGTTCGGTATTACCGACTGAGGACATTTGGACTTGTCAAAATTTCTGTCATTTTTCAGGTCCTCTGAAGTATTTGTAATGCACGGTTGGGGGTGTGTGCAGTTGTGTGTACTTTAAATTAGCCTGTACAATGACAATTACAAACTCAGTCATGTCTAACTTCATGTTAATGGGCATTATGTATTTACAATGTGTATATTTTGTTCCCTAGTTCTGCAGATTTAATTATGTAATGGAATTATTCATGTTCAGCCGAGGATTGAAAACAAGCATTGATTGATCTTGTGATTAGAATTTTATGATTGTAGCTGTTAGAGGTGATTGGTCAGTGTGAATTTGATAAAAGGAATTGCCAGTTTGAATATATCAGTCCTCAAATATTGTGAAAAATGGATTGAAATGGTAAATGCTAGGTGATTTAAGAATGATATATTGAAAGTTAATAATGACAATCATATTTGTAACATAGGCATGGAAAGTATCGTAATATTTTCAATGTTTGGTATGTGTGCACTGTTTCACTCTGCACTCTATCACATGAGGTGTATAGGTTGCTAAGTGAATGCACTCTTGTTGATCTGAATGGAGAAACAAAGCAAGCATTTCTTGACAAAGCCTGGTTTACTGCAAAATGCTCTCTCCTGGTGATATTTCAGGATTGAATCGGGAGAGTTGTGTAGTTTTTATACCATTGTGAAGGAGAATTGTGTATTGTACTTGAGTCAAGTTTGAGGGGACCATTTTAGGAAAGTTCTAAGTTGTGCACCTCAAATTTGAGCCCTGAGTTTTGTTGTGTTTTCAAGAAGTACACATTGTTTTTATAATACATGTTTTTGTTTACAGGGTCATACGTTGCTTTATCCTTTAGTTGTTCAAACAGCACTGGGAATGGGATACAATTCATTAATATTGATGACGTAAAACAGGCGGATAATATTTTTTGTATTACCTGCATATTACTCACATGCACAAGTATGCGTAGCGTAAAATATTGTGAGATGCGCAAAGTTCTTCATCCATGGCATGGCTGCACTATTATTAAAAGCAAGTACTATATTGGACTACTTTTTAGTAAAATTTTGCAACCAAAATCCCTCAACGTATACCAACAAGTCGGGAAGAAATAGAATTCATGTTCACTAAAGGATAAAATCATTACCCCGGCGTGTTCTCACAAAATACGGGAAAATCTTCAGCGTCATGGAATACTGCACCAGACCAGTGACGTAGCCAGCACGTTTTCAGAGGGTGAGCAAAGGGAAGTAAACACCACTTTTAAGGGGGAGGCAAACTTTTACGAAAAAGACGTAAAAATCTAAATTTTGCCCCCTGGCTATGCCACTGCACCAGACCGTAGATATTTTCCCGTATTTTGTGAACAAACACGGGGACAAGTAGTATCCATTCAAATCATGAGTGTACAAATAGTTTTTGACTTGTTGTGAGATAACGAGGTGGTTGGACTTGGGGGGAAAGTATGCATTACTCAGGGGCGGATTTAGGGGGGGCAGCTGGCGCGCGCCCCCTCTATTTTTTTCTAGCAAAGGGCGCCGGCCTAAATTAAAAATACAAAAAATGAAAGAAATTTTAAAAAATGAACAAATGCGGCCATGAACAGCAAACAATTCTGGATCCGACCCTGTTACTGAATGTAAATATATTCTAGTACCATCTTCTGATGTCACCTTGGCACCAACTATGGCGACAACTCTCTAGTCTGAAGGCTTCCTAGTCCGAATGCTCCGTAGTCCGAAGGGTCGCTAGTCGGAACACTTAATTTACCATTCGCTAGTCCGAATTCTGAAAAAGGTTCACTTGTCCGAATATCGGGTTCTTTAGTCCGAGGGTTTGTTTGTTTGTTTGTTTTTTATTTGGCAAGATACAAAAACAAATTATGGAGACAGAAAAATCATTACAAAGCACATCAATGTGACAAATTATTTAAAGCTTAAATAAATCAGCCACAAAGCCATTTAGGATCAGGGCACACGGACAATAAAAATGGCAAGTCGGGATAACCCATTAAGCCCGCAGAAAAGGCAAGCTTATTTCCGATGGGGTCCCAAGAATAGTAAATAGTAAATGGTTCTCTAGTTTGAATATAGAGCCCTTATTCCATATTCGGCCTAGAGAACCTTTGGATTAGCAAACTTAATTTGGTTTTCGGACTAGCGACCCTTCGGACTAGAGAGAAGACACAACTATTGTAATTAAAAGAACTAAACATTGACAAGTAACATTATATCTGATATTGATATTCAGAGGAGTTTGATGTCATGTGTGCAAAATATATGAGATGTAGCATTACTGGTGTCTACTTTATAACTCTGGACATTTTAATGTTGGTATATTAATCAAAACGGGTCACTTGTGAATGTTGTGTGATTTATTGTGCGCACAAGTTTTGAGCAATGCAATGTAAGTAATATATTTTATGAAATATTTGTAAATTGTAATCAGATATATAATGGAAATGTATACAAATATCCAATACTAATGTAATATGGATTGCAAACCTTGCGCCAGTAGCATGTTGTGTGCATATGCATTGAATATGTAATTAAATACAGTGAAAATTTGGTTATAAGCATATGTGCCTATTAAAGAGTTGCTCAGACAAGAAGGAATATTAACGGTAGTTTGTTAAACTTCTTCATTTTTTTTTCTTTTAATTTATAAATATATCTGTAACAGGTATTTGAAAAAAAGGGAAAACTTTAACAAATGACCCTAAAAATTCTTGTCCGATCAACTCGTAAATATGCACATTTGCTTATTACCAAATTTTTACAGTAGACTGATTGTAAATACACCAAACTTGCATACAAGATTGCTAGCATAATCATTTGAAATGGTAACTTATTTTTTCATTATTTGTTAATTTCTTGACTTTTTGAAGGCGAGTGTGACTAAATCTTATTATAATTTGAACTTGTTACACATTTGCAGATCTTATAGATTAGGCTCCAGCAAAGGGAGAAATGGGCTATTCCATTTAAAATCCACACTACTCCTGTGGAAGATTTTGGAAATATCTTTCACAGGGGGAGTATGAATTTCAAATGGAATGAACACATTAGGCAGCTCCATTTGAATTTCAAACACCCTCTGAGAAAAATTTAACCAGACTCTTCCACTGAGGGAGGGCGAGTTTCAAATGGAGCTGCTAATGTGTTCATTCCATTTGAATTTCATACTCCCCCTGTGGTAGATATTTCCAAAATCTTCCACAGGGGGAATGTGGATTTTCAATGGAATAGCTCAATGCAGTACTCAGTGCTGAATTTGATTTAGGCTGTCAACATAGAGCAGTTTATTTTACCATGTTACTAGCCTCAACTCAACTTGAATTACATTCCCTAAAACAATGTGAACCCGATGCTGCTTCTTTCTACCAGCCTCTATGCTAGCTTTGTTTGTAGAATAACACAAATGAATACTGTAAACATGGACATTTTCGCGTAACTGTAATTTTTGCGCTTTTCGAGCTCGATGCAACTCAGTGAAAATAAAAGCACACAAATGTTCCTCTATGCATAATATGTCTGTGTGAAAACTTGGTGAAGCGTGAAAATTTACTCACACAAAAATTGCCACTTTGACAGTATAATATATATTTTCCTATACTAGATTATTTGAAGGCAACTCATTTTGTGCTGTACAAATCAATATAAAAAGTTCATTTGATGATGATACTGCATGCTGTAAATTTACCGCAACTTCTTGAAATGTAATTTAAAATAAAATTTTTAATAACTTATTTTGCTGTGATGTACAATCTTATGTAAGTTAAAAGCAGTCTTGATGAATAAAGAGTTTAACTTCGACACTACACTATTTTTCACTCACCTGGAACGTTTTCACTAGTTGGACTAGCGTCTTCAGCAGATGCTGTGATGATATCTTGTCTACCACTACGTATGAATATCCACTCGTATAAAGACAGTCTTGTTTGCTTTTTAATGTCTTAACAACAACGCTGCACTACCATTATTCAATAAGCCTTTTTGAAATATGGCGGGCACAAAAAGAGAGGGCATACTTTGATTTGGGTAATCTTTTGTCAGCTGAGAAGCATACAAAAGATTACTCACTTCAAAGTACGCCCTCTCCTTTTGTGCCCGGTATATTTCAAGAAGGCGTATTATGCATGTTTAGATTGTTTTCTTTTGCCATCAATATTTATGATAATATTTTTCTCTGAAATCGCACAAACAGGTTTTTGTAATGTTAGTGGCAAAGTTAACACTGATTTAATGATTTCAATGCTTTACTATCTATTTTTGATTTGAAATATTGAATGTAACATATGCACAAAGTGTTACAAATACACTACAGCATTCCTATTATGGCTGCCTGCACAGGTACACCGTCGCCAAGGTGCCTGACTGGAACACACAGAGTACCTACACAGTACTAATGCTGCTACTGCAGATAACCCACCAGCAACGGTACTGCACTGGTTCTACACTGGTACTCCATTGGTACTGCACTGTACCAGCCAAGTACCTTCATGTGGCGATGGTCACCTGTGCAGGCAGCTCCAATAGGAATCTTGTATTGTATTTGGGAACTTGTATGTATTTTATAGGTTAGAAGTAAATGCTATGTAAATGATTCTGAGCTCTCATGCTTTATTGAGTGGCTGAAACCTCATTGCTTTATTGTGTTTTTTGATGTCACAGAAGATGCATGCTGTGCTGTTTAGCTTTAGAGGGTATGCCGTTTGATATGCTGTTCATGATTGTCAAATGTATCCAAAGAAAACAATTCTGACAGGAATTTAAATCAAGCCATTTATTCTTTTGGATCAGTGATATAATAATCCTAAGGCAGAAATTCCACTTCGACCTCATCCTATTCGCCAGCGAAGTTACGTAATGTTACTATGTCAACGAGATCACACGCTTGAGTAATGAACCACGATCGAAACAATCACCACACAAAGTATATGGCACTCAAAGGCATACCAAAAGAGCGTGATCCGGTAACCAAGAGAATTACATAACCACTTCGATGATGAATTTCTTTTGTCATCATTTCTTTTATTATCTTTTGAAACGTTAGAGCATAGATAATAAGCTATTATGCAAAGCTAATATAATTGATCTATATTGGGAGTATTATGTTATTCTGATTGTAACGTCTCATCTATGATCTAGGTATGATGTATTTCTCAAATATTGCTTTTGTGTATTGTTGAAATCCTGAATTGTGCTACAGGGTTTACTGCCGATTTTTAGAGTTGCAGCTTATTCCTTAGTATTATAATTGAGCACTATTCTAATCTGTGGTATCACGAATAAACAATCATAATCCAATATGCACAGTTTCCATGGTACATTAATTTCCCATCATCTTTGTTACAGGTTAATTAAGTAGTAATTCTTGGCCAAGCTCAAATGTGCCTGTTGCGTACTATGCGCAATGTAAGGCGCATGCATGCTTTCTTCTGTATTGCGCTATGTGTGTGTGTTTTGCACGTATCCACCAGCGTTCAAAGTGTTCGAGCTTGGCCAAGAATTACTTAATTTACCTGTAGTATTATGATTAATAATAGAACACTATTATGTTGTATCAGTAATAAGTAAGCATATTGCTAAATCCATAATATTACCATGCACGCTTCCCAATTTACATGTACAATTGAAATCACCTATACTACATTGGATCATTACCTACTGTATTAGATAATGTATATCAAGTCTTATTCAAATGTTCTACACTTTCAACATGTTCAAATAAAAGATATATCGGAAATATATTTGCGGGAAAAAGTTGTGTGCTGAAGTCAATCTGTTTGAGTGTGTTCTCAGTCCGGGTGTCAAAAATAAAAAAGCGGGCTTGACTAACGAATGTTATGATATATTTTAAACAGTCATTCAGTAAATTTATTAATGTCATTTCGTTTAGTCTTCAATACTGAGGGTGGCAGGAGGGGGGACCGGGTGGGTGAAATATGCCCCAACATGCCCGTCAAAAGCAACCTCTGGGAGTCCCAGAAAAAATGGGTCCAACAAATAAAGCTATGGCTTCAACAATCATTCAGTATTATAAAAGGGCAATTTATGATCCACAACCTCACCCCACCCCACTTTTCTCAAAAAAAGGTGAGATTTTTATACCACTGGAAACCTCTGGTTACATAATGTTTATGTACAAAAAATTGCAGATTAATTCGTTTTGCAAAAATATCAAATTTGAATTACGTTCTGGTGTACCAAAACGAAATTACAACAGTGGTCTATGCAGCAGTGTAATACACATAATTATGCATAATTCGCAAATGCAAAATCGGAATCAACTGAAATTTCGGGAATAAGCTTTTTCGTGGATATCTACTGAAAAATGGCATAAAGAGAGGATGCTAGGATCACAAAGTGGGGGCTGCGCAATAATTATGAGCCTGTCGGGAGGTAAAATTTCCAAACGGTGTGCCCAACTTGCTTGACCCTCCTCTTGGCCACCAAAAATTGCTTGCCCCCTTTAAAAGGTGCCCCATATACCAAAAGAACTTGATAAAAGAGCTTTAAAGATATGATCTCGGGTATGTAGAAATGATTGCAGGATCAAGTCGTCTCATTGAAGGTTTTTGGGCATATCCATAAACTGACAAGGGTGAATTGGAAACACTAGTTGAAAAATATACCGTGCTATGATGTTGATAGATTTCACGAGTCACAATGCTATCTTCAGTAGAAAGCAAATATCAAGTCCAATGTGTTAGACCCGGGTGTTAGGTAAAGTAGTTGTACGAGGATCATTCGAAAAGTTCTACCTCCCCCCTCATATCTCAGCTCCTGCAAATAGTAGCCTATGCCTTCCAAGATATAGTGGTCAAATATGCTATATAGCCTACGCTAGGGTATTATCTAGCAGTTGAAAAAAAAATTTGTTTTGATATATTTTTCTATTTGTTATTGGCGAGGTAAAATGGTATCAGAATTCATTCATAAGAGCAGATAAGAACTGTTATCAAATTTAACGCTTTTTAAAAAAATACAAAATTAATGCAGAAATTGCCTGTATTTGAAAAAAAAAAAAAAAGCTAACTGGAAGCATTTTAAAAAACCTGCTATGCAAATGGCACGTGGCAACTGATCACCAAGTAAACTAATTTGAAAATTATTTTGAATCCATATGCCAATAATTTTTGCATCATTAATATAATCAAGAGGGGTGTTATTCATCTCCAAGGCAGATGGAAGGGGTACATCTCTTTTAAAACACACCTGGAGGGCCTGATACTTGCTGGGATTCAAACACAGTTTATTGTCACTGGTCCATTGCGAAAAATCATCTAAAACCTCTTGGAGCTTGCCAGACGTGGAATGAGTGCGATTCTCAGCAAGTGTCAGGTCATGCACATATTTCCAACACTTTGAATTATGACTTGAAATCCCAGAGGACCAACTTTTGTTCCCTGTGGAAGCCCCCCTTTCAGAACTTTAAAATCTGAGAATGACTGATTATATTTAACAAATGACTGATTATATTTAACAACATTCCAATATGTAATTGACGATTATAAGAACGGAGGTAGAACTTATTGAATGACCTTTGTATATGTGATACATGCAGCCCATATCCATGGTATATGTTTTTCAAGTTAAAATGCATTTTTAAATACTGGTCATCTTGCTGTGTAGTTACTTATTCGCATAAACATAACACTTGCATATCAAGCTAATCTCGTAGGTTACACACATATTTTAATGTAAATGTTTTTCAAATTTTTACCGTTTCTGCATGGTGCATCAAATCTTATTTGGTCACCTACAAATATTTGGGAAAAAATATCAATATTTTGCCCTCATTTGTAGGTGACATTCCAATATGTAAAATCATACTACATTTGACGAACCAACGTTATAAGAACGGAGATAGAACTTATTGAATGACCTTTGTATATGTGATACATGCAGCCCATATGCATATGCCCAAGAAACTCTGCCCTGCCCTGTTAACGTGTGTTAGTCGTTCATCATCATGCATGCACTGGAGCCTAGGCAAAACGATGTTAAAACGATGGAAAGTAACCAAGTTCGCATTTTGTGAAGAATTTAGAATTATCTGCCTACAACTCTTGAAGGTCACTGTAATTAAACTGCATATTTCCTTTTCTTAGTTTATAGGGCTTAACAATATAGAAATTCAACGAGATAGGTCAACACGAATTAACTCTTTTCAATACAAATACATTGTTCTCAATCATATGTTATTTCAGAATTTACATGACATTATGCAATGTATAATATATCTTCAATAGGCAACTCACACAATGTTCTATAAAATTGGAGATAACCAACTCTTAAATCTGAATACACCAAATGTTTCACGTTTAACACATTGCTATTTATACAGATAGTATTCTTTTCTATTAAAAAGATCTTGACACCGTTAGCAAAGTAATTGCGGCACATGAAACCAAATACTAATCCTCAGCTATATAGAAAAATACAAAAGTAAAAAGTAGGAAACTACCGTGAAGTATATAGAAAAATAGTATACTTGGATTAGCTGAACATCATCTGAGCTCATCGATTTGAAGTGTCCCAGTCGAATAATCTAGACAACACCCAGGCAACACAACATGTGCTTATATACTTAAAAAATCACCTACGCAATAAAAAAAAATGGTCTCATCTTTTATTACACTGCTATCTTCAGTAGATAGCATATACGTACTGTTCATTTTCAAAATCGTCATTTGAAGGCAACTCGTAGTATACTTTGTTCTAAAAATGACCCACACTATATTGTTATGAATGATCATTAATTTGCTATCTTTATAGTCAGCGAAAATAGCATACCAAAAGTACCAGCCCTTATTCTAGGCTTATTCTCTAGTCCGATGCCCAGGATTGCGTTTTATGACCTTTTATAACATTAATCTATGTTGCATTTTGATGTATAGTCTTGTCCATAATCACTAGAAACGGATGGGTACTTATCATTTTGATACAGCCTGTGTCAATGTGCGATTCGGTTTTCTTTAACAAAGCCTCGAGTCAACTTAAGTGTAACATTTAGCTAACGTAATGAAGAAACATTCACGTCGTACTTCTCAAAATGACCCCACTATATCATTATGTTGGCATGTATTTGAGGCTTATTTGCTAATATCCTCCGTAGACAGCATACCAAAGAAGAGTTTCCTTTCTCTTAAAGGTGGGTAACCTGATTGACAATCTCATCCCCCACTTTACCTCATCAAAATGCTGATTTTGGTATCAGATGACAGCTCATATTTTTCTCATAAACATATTGAAATTTGGCGTTCCAAATCGGTATATTTCCGAAGAAATCATCAAAAAACTGCCCAATTAGGCCACTAATTCGGCAGTTTTTTGATGATATCTTCGGAAATACACTGAGTTGGAAATTCTAATTTCAATATGTTTATGAGAAAAATAGGGCCTTTCACTTGAAATCAATATTTTACATGATCATGATGATTATCAGTAATAAAAACACTGTAGACTACCAATATCACGCTGTATAAATGTCGGTAATTATAGGAATTAGTCACATTTACAAAAAACATTTACATGTTTTTTTTTCATAAATATATACTCATAATAGTCAACGCAGTAGTAATAAAAAATATTTCCTAGAAGGAACATGTCTATACTGCTGTCGTGAGTAGATCTCATACCTAACGGTTGTATTTTCTATTCAAGCAGTCAAAATGCTATCTACTGTAGATAGCAGAGAAATCGTTCGCATCATTTTTAGTATAGCTACTATATAGCTAGAGTATAATACTTCCTACTTGAGAAACCTTCTGCAATATACATTTGACGTATTCTGCTATCTTTAGTGGATACCGGTAGCATACCGTATGAAATTGGTTTATTTTATTAGTTTACTTAATTGATATTTGAAACAGCTTTATTATACCGTCTTTTGAATATAGTGCTTTCTGCGGCATTATTATCAGTTGAATATCACAGGCGTTAATTTGCTATCTTCAGTGGGCCTACTTAAAGTACTTTACCAGCCACATGGTGCCCACGTCGCGGGCATTTCCTAGCAAGAATATAAATGAAATATCTTGCGACAAATTTATAACTTATTAGCATCATGTCATATATATTTTAAAAGGATCATGTCGTCTACCATACCGACGTCGATCGGCGGACAGGAACAGAGACGGTACAGGTTTAACAAGTGAAAGAATTGAGTATTGAGATCGTGCGACAAATTACTCATTTGGGTTGACAACATCCCAGATTTTCAAAAATGTCGTCTGTTATCGACTGGTGCGCGGGCAGAGGAGGTTAATTATTCTGATTAGTCGTTTGGAGATGCAATAAGTTTTCCAGCAAGATGATTGACCACACCCATTGCTAATGTGGCAGGTTCAACGACCAATTAACGTGCAATGCAACCGCCTTACACAGCATCCAATCATGTTGCTCAATCCATATTGATGAAAGTGATACGTACAAATTGAAACTGAGTCTATAAAAACAGATAAAATTGACAACTTTATAAGGATGTTTATGATGTCAACAAATCACCGTGTTAACATGTGGTTAAATTAGGGTTATAAATATTTTTGTGTCTAAACTTCACGTGCAGTTTACATTTCTGACTTACTCTGACATGAACGCCGTTTTATCGAAGCATAAATGGATGTTGCTTACGCATCAGGCCACTGCGAATACCAACGATTATACGGGGACTCATCTCGAGTTCCAGCTCTAAACTCTACGCAGAATAAACTGCGACGAAAACGCAACATGCATCGCTCAACGAGCCGAGCGTCGAAGCAGCGTCGAGACTTGATAAATACCGAGATAGCCGTATTACGGGATCTGCTTCCCCTGCCCGCTACCGTAAAGACGAGACTCTCATATCTACATGTCATGTCCCTGGCTTGTGTTTATATCAGGAAAGGGAATTTTTTTCACCAACAGCAAGGTTAGTTGTTACTTTTTAATATTCTATGCTATGGTTACTGAGATTTTATTTGATATTACACACACACGCTCTCTCTCTCTCTCATCTCAAAGACCCATTTTGTATTCGAAATTTTTTTTAAACCTATTTTCTCTTGTAAAAATGTCGAGCGTTGCCAACTTTGCGTTAGATTAATGTCCTATATGTTTGCTCATGAAAAGGTTTATTTGTGTTTGTTGCCACTTCTCCCATGTGCTCTTTCCTCCTATCAACGGCGCGGTGTGGTCTTTATAAAATCAGTTGTCTAATGGGGCAAAGACAAAAAATCCCTTTTTGATCAGTTGCGTTACTGTGATTACGCGCGAAAAACTCAATTTTACACTATTTTAGCCCAAAATTAAGGTGATATTTTGTGTTTACTAGGCCAAATTTCAGTTTTACACTATTTTTGCCAAAAATAAAGGTAACATTTTGTGTTTACTGGGTCAATATTCAATTTTACACATTTTTTTGGGTGGGGAGTTAGGGGGTGAAAATTTCTTTTTGGGGGATGAAATTTTCTTGTAGGGGTTGCGTTAGCAAACCAACTCATTGCGGGGTCAACCCCCACAAAGACCACACTGCTTATCACCAATTACTCATCCTTACATCATGATGACATGTAAAAATGTTGTTCAGTCACTACCCGTTAAACAGCGTAGTTTAAACTTTTGAAACAATGTTTTAACAGGGTATACGGTAGTAATATCTATTCTAAAGACCAAAATGGGTGACAATGTACGTACACTTTTGTTTTTCCGGTCATTAAAAAGAATATACATCCAGTCTTGCATCCCAGAGCATGCATACTATCCCTTTGCACATGCTGCAGCCGAAAGCTCTTTGCCTTTAGTTTTACATTACAAAATGTCTGGCCGAAAGAAACCCCATAATAAAACGTTTTTCTCGCCGTCATTCTGATTTCACAGTGTTGAAGTAGAAAAAAGTCTTTATAGGCCTATAAGAGCGTCCAATTAATCAAATTCGCCATTTTGTTTAATTGAAAACTTTTTAAACACGTTTACTTTCGAACATGAAAAGTATGAACTTTAATTATTTAAAATAAAAGTAGACAATAACGTACCATAAGTTTGAAGATTATGTTATTCAAAAAATGTTGCTATCTACTGAAGATGACTGATATCAGAGTGTTTTAATGTCGCTATCTACTGAAGATAGCTGATATCAGATTGTGTTAATGTCGCTATCTACTGAAGATGGCTGATATCGGATTGCTTTAATGTTGCTATCTAATGAAGATAGCTGATATCAGATTGTGTTAATGTTGCTATCTACTGAAGATGACTGATATCAGAGTGTTTTAATGTCGCTATCTACTGAAGATGGCTGATATCAGATTGTGTTAATGTCGCTATCTACTGAAGATGACTGATATCAGAGTGTTTTAATGTCGCTATCTACTGAAGATAGCTGATATCAGATTGTTTTAATGTCGCTATCTAATGAAGATGGCTGATATCAGATTGTTTTAATGTCGCTATCTACTGAAGATTGCTGACATCAGATTGTTTTAATGTCGCTATCTACTGAAGATGGCTGATATCGGATTGTTTTAATGTCGCTATCTACTCAAGATGGCTGATATCGGATTGTTTTAATGTTGCTATCTACTGAAGATTGCTGACATCAGATTGTTTTAATGTCGCTATCTACTGAAGATGACTGATATCAGATTGTTTTAATGTCGCTATCTACTGAAGATGGCTGATATCAGATTGTTTTAATGTCGCTATCTAATGAAGATGGCTGATATCAGATTGTTTTAATGTCGCTATCACTGAAGATGACTGATATCAGATTGTTTTAATGTCGCTATCTACTGAAGATGGCTGATATCAGATTGTTTTAATGTCGCTATCTAATGAAGATAGCTGATATCAGATTATGTTAATACTGCTATCTACTGAAGATGGCTGATATCAGATTGTTTTAATGTTGCTATCTACTGAAGATGGCTGATATCAGATTGTGTTAATGTTGCTATCTACAGAAGATGACTGATATTAGATTGTTTTAATGTCGCTATCTACTGAAGATAGCTGATATCAGATTATGTTAATACTGCTATCTACTGAAGATGGCTGATATCAGATTGTTTTAATGTCGCTATCTAATGAAGATGGCTGATATCAGATTGTGTTAATGTTGCTATCTACTGAAGATGACTGATATCAGATTGTGTTAATGTTGCTATCTACTGAAGATGACTGATATCAGATTGTGTTAATGTTGCTATTTACTGAATATTGCTGATATCAGATTGTGTTAATGTTGCTATCTACTGAAGATGACTGATATCAGATTGTGTTAATGTTGCTATCTACTGAATATTGCTGATATCAGATTGTGTTAATGTTGCTATCTACTGAAGATGACTGGTATCAGATTGTTTTAATGTCGCTATCTACTGAAGATGGCTGATATCAGATTGTGTTAATGTTGCTATCTACTGAAGATGGCTGATATCAGATTGTGATAATGTTGCTATCTACAGAAGATGACTGATATTAGATTGTTTTAATGTCGCTATCTACTGAAGATAGCTGATATCAGATTATGTTAATACTGCTATCTACTGAAAATGGCTGATATCAGATTGTTTTAATGTCGCTATCTAATGAAGATGGCTGATATCAGATTGTGTTAATGTTGCTATCTACTGAAGATGACTGATATCAGATTGTGTTAATGTTGCTATCTACTGAAGATGACTGATATCAGATTGTGTTAATGTTGCTATCTACTGAATATTGCTGATATCAGATTGTGTTAATGTTGCTATCTACTGAAGATGACTGATATCAGATTGTGTTAATGTTGCTATCTACTGAATATTGCTGATATCAGATTGTGTTAATGTTGCTATCTACTGAAGATGACTGATATCAGATTGTGTTAATGTTGCTATCTACTGAAGATAACTGATATCAGATTGTGTTAATGTTGCTATCTACTGAATATTGCTGATATCAGATTGTGTTAATGTTGCTATCTACTGAATATTGCTGATATCAGATTGTGTTAATGTTGCTATCTACTGAAGATGACTGGTATCAGATTGTGTTCATCTTGCTATCTACTGAATATTGCTGATATCAGATTGTGTTAATGTTGCTATCTACTGAAGATGACTGGTATCAGATTGTGTTAATGTTGCTATCTACTGAATATTGCTGATATCGGATTGCTGTAATGTTGCTATCTACTGAAGATTGCTGACATCAGATTGTTTTAATGTCGCTATCTACTGAAGATGACTGATATCAGATTGTTTTAATGTCGCTATCTACTGAAGATGGCTGATATCAGATTGTTTTAATGTCGCTATCTAATGAAGATGGCTGATATCAGATTGTTTTAATGTCGCTATCACTGAAGATGACTGATATCAGATTGTTTTAATGTCGCTATCTACTGAAGATGGCTGATATCAGATTGTTTTAATGTCGCTATCTAATGAAGATAGCTGATATCAGATTATGTTAATACTGCTATCTACTGAAGATGGCTGATATCAGATTGTTTTAATGTTGCTATCTACTGAAGATGGCTGATATCAGATTGTGTTAATGTTGCTATCTACAGAAGATGACTGATATTAGATTGTTTTAATGTCGCTATCTACTGAAGATAGCTGATATCAGATTATGTTAATACTGCTATCTACTGAAGATGGCTGATATCAGATTGTTTTAATGTCGCTATCTAATGAAGATGGCTGATATCAGATTGTGTTAATGTTGCTATCTACTGAAGATGACTGATATCAGATTGTGTTAATGTTGCTATCTACTGAAGATGACTGATATCAGATTGTGTTAATGTTGCTATTTACTGAATATTGCTGATATCAGATTGTGTTAATGTTGCTATCTACTGAAGATGACTGATATCAGATTGTGTTAATGTTGCTATCTACTGAATATTGCTGATATCAGATTGTGTTAATGTTGCTATCTACTGAAGATGACTGGTATCAGATTGTTTTAATGTCGCTATCTACTGAAGATGGCTGATATCAGATTGTGTTAATGTTGCTATCTACTGAAGATGGCTGATATCAGATTGTGATAATGTTGCTATCTACAGAAGATGACTGATATTAGATTGTTTTAATGTCGCTATCTACTGAAGATAGCTGATATCAGATTATGTTAATACTGCTATCTACTGAAAATGGCTGATATCAGATTGTTTTAATGTCGCTATCTAATGAAGATGGCTGATATCAGATTGTGTTAATGTTGCTATCTACTGAAGATGACTGATATCAGATTGTGTTAATGTTGCTATCTACTGAAGATGACTGATATCAGATTGTGTTAATGTTGCTATCTACTGAATATTGCTGATATCAGATTGTGTTAATGTTGCTATCTACTGAAGATGACTGATATCAGATTGTGTTAATGTTGCTATCTACTGAATATTGCTGATATCAGATTGTGTTAATGTTGCTATCTACTGAAGATGACTGATATCAGATTGTGTTAATGTTGCTATCTACTGAAGATAACTGATATCAGATTGTGTTAATGTTGCTATCTACTGAATATTGCTGATATCAGATTGTGTTAATGTTGCTATCTACTGAATATTGCTGATATCAGATTGTGTTAATGTTGCTATCTACTGAAGATGACTGGTATCAGATTGTGTTCATCTTGCTATCTACTGAATATTGCTGATATCAGATTGTGTTAATGTTGCTATCTACTGAAGATGACTGGTATCAGATTGTGTTAATGTTGCTATCTACTGAATATTGCTGATATCGGATTGCTGTAATGTTGCTATCTACTTAAGATGAAGATGTCGCTATGTATGACTGGTATCAGATTGTGTTAATGTTGCTATCTACTGAATATTGCTGATATCGGATTGCTGTAATGTTGCTATCTACTTAAGATGAAGATGTCGCTATGTAGGCTATGGCTGATATCAGATTGTGTGACTTACGTTAAGCAGAGAAAAAGCCGCTGGTTACCAGAGGTAGCCAACAATTTATTACCCGACATTTTATCCAATAAAGATTTGCAAAGTATTTCCAACCCTGTATGCTTTTTGTACATGTACCAATTTCTTTCAATTTGCTTGAATTTTCAGAAACCGACTGCGATCGAATCGACGATGTTTGGACTACAGAGCACCGTGCTGACTTCACACAGGTAGGGCAGATACCACGACAACAATTTTAACAGCAATATATATTTATATGAAATTATGAAGTTTTTATATTTTGAATTCCATCGCATTAAGGGGTTTGAGCATTAAGGTAGCGATCTCCGAATAGTTTTTCGATAAATTCATTAATTTCTCAAAAAGTAAAAATCCCAGTTTAACAAATAACGGTTAAAATGAAAGCCATTATTGGGGGCATAATTATCGTATCATTATAATAGGTCTGACACCAATTAAAACATGTGTTGTAATGTCTATGTTCATAGTAAAATGTGCTCACGCTCTTTTTTACAGATGGCCTCGAATTCTATAATTAGGATTGTCCGATTGCTTGAAATTAATAATATATTTCTGAAAAGCGTTTCTGCTTGGAATGTAGATACCCATTGTTGATCTTACTGTCCGTGATTATAATTTATGAGTTCTTTTATTCGACAATTTTCGATGTCTTATACATACGATAAAGGCCGCGTGCGAAAATCCCGCTATTTTTAACAGTATCGGTTCTATTAACCAAAGAACCATCTACATTAGTTCCCTACAGTTTATCAAAAGCACAGATACCAAAATAAGGCCAAGTAAAAATAAAAACATGTTTCTCGTCCGGGTTTTTAAAATTAGGAGAATGAGGGCTTTTTATTTTTATTTTTTATTGGAAAACGACGCTAAATAACTGTATTTGGCACCATGTTTCGGGTATTCGACATACAGATTGATATCTGAGAAAAAGGAGGAGGCCCTTTTTATTTTATTGTTTTGAGAGGTAGGCCCCTAGTGATCACAAAACTCTTCTTAAATTATGTATTATGCATTTACAAAGCCGTAAAATAAGTTTCAACTTCTGAAACATCTTTTTCTACAAGTTATAACTGAAAGTTTACAAAATAAAATGAAATTTGAAAAATCTTCAAAAAATGAGGAGGGCGCGGACGAGAAACATGTTTTTTTTTACTCGGCCTAAAGGCTGTGCTACTGAGAGATTTTAAATGAGAGCCACAAGTGGTAGCATAAGCCATGTAAAAATGGACCTTCGTAGGATATCGCGTTATTGTAAGAAGTTAAATTTCCAGTAATATCGTCATCATGACGATCTAAAAAAATCATCAAACTTCAGATTTTGGCACCTTTGTTAGTGTCATAGATGTGCTAACGTAACTGCTAGTCGAAAGCTGTTTATTAAAGACAAAATAAAACATTTCACATGAATCTGTAATTTCTCTACTCATAAGCATTGTTACCCAGCAAACACAAAACGTTTTCGACATTATTCGCAAAAGGTTAGAAAATGTTGCCAGAAAACGTTTAAATGTCGGGTTATATAAAGAAACGTTTTCATTCCCATTATTCCAGTCAGCAACATAATAAAATATTGTAACATAAACCCGTAATGTTAGTTAACTTTTGACTAAATTATATTGCAACATAATGTTATTTAAGTTTTGAAGTTATTATTTAATTGATTTTCCAGTTTTTGCATTTACATCAACCATAGTTATAACTAAATTTGATTTCTTTCGATATAATTCTGATTTTTTTTTGTCGGACCCAAATGCACCATTCCACAGCTCAACACAGCCCAAAGAGCAAAAGTTACTCACCATGCTCACCTGTTTGTCTCTAAAATGGACATAGCTCGAAATCCCAAGAAAGAATGACTGCGAAGTGGTGTCAAACGAAAGGAAAAAAAAGAGAAGAATATAATAAAAAAATGTATTTTCTTCACCGGGGTGATACTCCCGGGTCAATATTCCTATTTTTTTCCAATTCACCTCAAAAACGGAAGTTTGTTTAACATATTGTTTCTACGTTTTAAAAGAGACAGCTTTCTGTAACACAGCAGAAAACGTTGTGTAAAAAAACAGGACAATTGCTGGCGCAGCTCAGCTCAGATATGCAACTTCTTCAGGTTAAGAATCTCAAACCAGACTCAAACCAGAATGGTTCGTAAACCGGGCTTGGTCTTATATATCGGACTGATTTGATTTAGGAAAATGTTCAAAATACAGTTAACATTATAAAAGATCAGCGTAAAATAACTTGAGTTTTTAACCAGTAGGCAATCCCAAAAGCAAGAGCATCTATTTCCTTAACCAATCATGGTAGTAATTAATATTCATCACATTCAATGGGCAAGGAAGAACAATTGTGGCCCGCTGTCATCATTTGCTCTACGAAACTTGGCAGAAAAATGACGTTTTAACGTCATTTTTAAAAGATGTTAAAACATCTTTTTTGTTATCATATAGAATTGAGGAGGTCATTACCGTAAGTCCATAAAGAGCATTCTATATTGTTAAAATATCATTAATTAAGACAATTTAATCACTATTTAAATCAATTGCTATTAATATACATGTAAAATCAAATTTCTAATTATTACGATTTTTCACTTCAATAGACACATAGGCTATCTCTCAAAAGTCATATTTTGGTAGATATGTGTATAATTAGCCAATCTTCATAACAATTTTGTGATTTTACGGTAAAAAAAAAAGGAAATGAAAAATGAATTTGCTGTTTCAGCTGACTTTGAGACATAACAATTTTTTTAGCTTTATGCGAATGAAATTTAAAAGTAAATGCACACTTGGGGCACACACTACCATCACTCGTCTCAAATAAGTTGGCCTTTTAATATTCTGGATTTCTTGGCGATCTGATCGACCCCCATCCCCCTTTTTGTAAACATTTCTTCGGGCAAGGTAAGTGAACCGGAATTCACCTTTCAACAACCGGGATCGGCCCATAGGCAAATGTATTGTTTTCAGATTTAAAAAGTACACAATTGCTGTTTAATTATTTTAATTGGTCTTGACTTGATCGATCAGAAAGAGCTAGAGCGAGAGCGAGAGAGAGAGAGAGAGAGAGAGCAAGCATAGGTGGTCATAAACTGATATACAACTCATTATAGAATGACACATTTTTGCAAAAGATTCTTAATTTCTTAATTTTCAAATTGGTACCGTTCACATGTCAATCCGTTCACAAAGACGACTGTTCACTTGACCAGCCAAACGTCAGTTTATTAGAATATTCTTGAGCCATTTCATTTTCTCCATATCCCATACATTTCCCCCTCGTAAGAACCCCATGATGGATGGGCATGTATCAAAACTACTGACTTAAGATACGCTGCGTCTCATATAAGAAATAATCATCATCTGTTGTAATTGGGAAACCTTTCCTGCATACGTCAAGATAAAATAGCCCAAGTTTTCCTTGATTGAATAAATCCAGGATACGTATACATCACTATAATAAACGTCTAATTTCCCGGAGGGTCTTTAGTACGAACAATGTGCATTAATCTATAGCTCTATCAGACGGGTCCCGGGTTGATTAAGTTTGTTTCAATTTCATAAAGTGTTTTGGTTCTGACGGTATAGCTTAGGATAATGTTGCTTGTCTTTATGTATTGTTTAGTTATATACTTGATATTGTAACAGGAATCAATAATGACTATCATTACGGGTAGACACTTTCAATTACCACTGCTGGTATAGATGATAGATGGCGATTTAGCTCAGTAACTCTCGCTCGTTCCTTCCACCGATCTTTCCATATACTAGTTTCGTTCACTCGCGTAAATGGTATATAGATAATAGTACAGCTTAGTTCATTCCACGTAAATCTACTGCATATATGACAGCGGTAGATTTTGTTAATTGGAAAAATGATAGATATTATGCAAAAGGGTTAAGATAATTCCAAAGCTCATTTATAGAACTCTGTAAAATGGCATTTTGTTCTATTTCATTTAATCTCGATGGGATGTCATTTATCCCAGACGTTTAACGAACATAGCCGTCAGTTCTATACAACGATTATTATCCAAGGTGATATGGTCGTTTAGTTTCAGTATTGCATTGTTTCTAGGGAGTTTGAATCACTATTGTTACACCCACGGGATAACAACTTTCACCTTTTCATAATCATTTTTCTTTGGTAGTTTTCAGCACTCTCAACAGGTTCATCATTGATAGGGGCTGTTAATCGCTGCTATCTACGGAAGATAGCGATTTCTATCTTGAGCGATATTGACACACTGAAATCGTATTGGAATGATTGACTTGTGCGAACAGAATAATGATGATAAGAAGCGACGACGATGACGATGATGACGATGATGATGATGATGATGATGATGATGATGATGATGATGATGGAGGTGATGATGATGATGATGATGATGATGATGACGATGATGATGATGATGATGATGATGATGACGATGATGATGATGATGATGATGATGATGATGATGATGATGGAGGTGATGATGAAGATGATGATGATGATGACGACGTTGGCGATGGTAACGACGATGATAACGATGATGATGATGATGATTGGACAAATGACTAATCTGATAATAACTTTCATTCTCATTGAGACGTCAGTATTTTTATTATTCTGAAAATGACAATGTTACATGTCCCTTTTTGCTATCTTCAGTAGATAGCACGTGTTCAGTTTTCTCTCAAGAATAAAGAGATCACACATGTCCAATTCAAGATTTTTTTGTTTACATTCATTTAACATGTTTAACATACAAGGCGTTGAACGGCGAAACCCCGGCTTACAAAAACATATCAACCTCCTCTGACTCTCAGATCGGCCTCATATAGCGCAATACTTTACCCCGGTACTCCAGGAAGATGCCGCGAAATCCAAAACATACTGCAGCAGTTTCTTAGTTGTTGCACCAAGACTTTAGAACCGGCTTTAACAACTGAGTGTACTCATAATATGCTTTTCATTTATGTACTATATTGTAATTTCCGTTTTCTGCCCATTTGCTCAACCATGTCAACGGAATTATAAACCTTGGTTTGTTTGTTTTTAATTCTGGCAATGATTGTATATTATGTTGTCTGCTTAATGTACAGCGCATCGTCGCTATATAAATTCTTGTTTTAATAATTATAAAGTAAGTTAGTGACATGTTGCTTTTGATTTCAGGCCCTCCATGGCTTCCTTGTTGCACTGACATCCAATGGGAAGTTACTTTACATGTCTGAAAACGTCACTGACTATCTGGGACATTCAATGGTAAGAAAACA
Organism: Amphiura filiformis; assembly: GCF_039555335.1. NCBI lineage: Eukaryota > Metazoa > Echinodermata > Ophiuroidea > Amphilepidida > Amphiuridae > Amphiura > Amphiura filiformis. Next base: position 78,782,684 of record NC_092632.1, on the reverse strand, counting down.
CGTTTAAATGGTCTTCATATTCAATACCTCGGAAAATTTAAATATAACTGTACTTTCCGTTCTTGACACGGGTAAGAAAACCCACTGAGAAAATAGTTCTATTAAATTTGTTGAAAGTCACCACCTCTTTTGAGACACTCTCACACACATTATATACATCGGAGATATGCGCAACTTTTAACTTGAAGAGCCAGTTTGGTTAAATGAGGGCTGAAAAATATCCAATCTTGGTTTATAGCAACCAAAAAGCTGAAAGAAACTTATGTAGCTCTTGTAGAACCATTGTTGCAGCAAATGGATCATTCTAGAACCTTTTTAGTATAGCAGAGTTCCAGAACAAAAATAAACCATATCCAATTGACGATATTGTTCTCTGCGTATAATGCACACGATTTATAAATCTTAAAAGAAGCTTCTATATTTCAATCTTACATCACTTTTATTCATTAAAAAGGAAAACAAAAATATCATGGAATTATATCATGGAATTATATTCAACCCTTTGTAACTTTTTGTCAGGTTGAGTTACTTTCTACTGGTGGTAGTATCTATGACGTCATTGACCCACGTGATCATGCTCTTGTTCAAGCACATCTTGAATTCAACAATTCGCCAGGTATTTCGTCACAATTAGGTAAGATTAGAAAACAACGTTTTATGTCAGGAATGATTGAATTGTGTCAGACAAATAAACAACACTAAACTTTTAAAATTAAAAACAAATCAGGTTTTGCCAGACGAATTTTTTAAAATAAAAAACAAATCAGGTTTTGCCAGACGAAATAATAAACTCAATTTAGGTTGACCAAAATCATCATAAAAGTGAAAATTCAATACACGATTAGGTTTAAACAAAAGGAGGGAACAATCTATTGTATTGTTTTTGTTCGGTATACACTAGTATATAGCAATTGAAAGGCCAATTACCAGACTAATTTCTGTATTATGTTTTTTTATATATTTTTTTTTGGTGAATATTATTGCCCGATAGATGGGTCCTGATACTTCAAGTTCAATTACCAATTCCCCACACATTGACCACATATTAAAGTTTGCCTCATCTGACAAAATAGAATCATATTTGTTAATTGAATAGCTAAAAAAAAGTGTGCTCTAATTCTTAAAGGCCCATTCAGTGATTTGCTCATCCGGATGACCGTAAAAATCATCAAAATTCAGATTTTGGTACCTTTGTCATTGTCATATGTGCTAACATAGCCTGTAAGTGGTTCAGCCAAAAGCCGTGTATTTAAGACAAAATAAGACATTTTACACGAATCTGTAATTTAGACTGATACAGTATCTAAATTAGCTACATGTATTTGAATGGGGCTCCAATTTCGTCAGTACTGCTGTTTTCTTCGTTTTTTGCCAAATTTGTCATTTCAAAAGTACCAAATAACAATTTTAATGACTTATCCTTCACTTTTAAGCAATTTATAAAGAATTTTATTTTTTTTTTTACACTTGCGCTGGGATCACTGAATGGGTCTTTAAGTTACCAAAATCATTGAAATCGATCAAACCGAAAACCTGGTATCTCAAATTTGTGGATTTGTTATCAAATTGAGTTTAACTATTTTTTTTATAAGGGCAATGACATTAAGAATTTTCTCTTTTTGTACAAAATCTGTTTTCTTAAACAGTGTAAGGCGATTACGTTCCACGCATGATTGACGTTTCTTATGTGACGCAATTAAAACAATCGGATGTCGGGCCTATCCCGATCAGGTATCAGATACCTTGGATCATTATAAAGTCTTAATTCCCCACGAGACTTTTTGGTCAATTTTCCCTCTCAAGATCTACAATTTGATCAAGATCCGTCAACGTGGAAAATATGCAACCAAATATTGCAAATCCCCGCGAAAAATCCTCTGTAGTTTTAGCGCCACATTAATCGTCCCCATATATTGTACTTTAATTGACATAAATCTCGTAAGCGATTAGGAGGTATTTGTTTTCAATTTTACGCCGATTAACATTTTAACGGCAATGATATGCCCAAATTGGAATCATGTTACTAAATGCGACATCAACTGAGGGAGGGATCGTTTATGCATGGTCTCTAAACTTCCATGGTTTATGCATGCCACTAACCCCGCCATGTGTCTAGGAAAGCGAGAGAAGCCTAAAGGCATTTCAGTCATGTTATTACCCAACTTCAAATTGACAGCTAAATAACTGGCTTCTTTTGTTGCAATCATAAAGGCACACGCCAAATACTATATAGTTCAAGAGAAGTGTGGTACAAGTAAAATGGTAGTGGTGAAATTCAGTTTTACGATCAACAATGGTTTCGCGAGAGCAGCATAATCTGTGCTATAGCTATCTACTGAAGATAGCATTGTCAGGCCATTCGGGATGGTGTGGTAAATCATTTTATGGGGTAGCGCAATTCAATTTCGAATTCGTGGGTGTTCCCTGTATGATTAAAAATACTGACACAATTTTTTTGGTGATTTAGAAATAGCTATATACGAAAAGGTCACATAATATGGTTAATTTTAATTACCTGATGGTCATGACACGAGTTTGAGAGTAATTGCTGCGACTAATATACGTGACGTTCAATTTATCTTCTTATATCGTCGAGTATAGCTGTGTAAGAGTCGGATGCATCAGTGGGAAATCCCCGTAAAGAAGTCCAAATGAGCTTCGTGACTACCGTCGATCCACCTAGGTTAATTGACCATTTGTTTTAATATCTATTAGCGACATAAATCACTTATGGGGCGGACCAGACGTTACTGTGTCGAACAGATTTATTTCGTTAAGACACAGTAACCTACCCATATCAATGAAAATAGCCATTATTGTGTTTTCTTAAAAGACGCGATTAAGCTATCACTGTTTGGGAAACCATGTGTGAAACAAATATAAATCACTTCAAATACGTCCCTTAATGATTTCAATTTGTACATTAAGTCAAGCGATGTGTGATATGAAATGGTTTCCGGGCTGTTTGGAGTTACTCTGAGCGTAAATCGGACACTTATTGGAGTTAAAAGATTAGTGAAAGCTCACGAGTGCCTCTGGAAAGAAGCAATGGTGGAAGTTTTGTTTTAAATGAACTTTTTCACCACTTAGTTTTTGTTAACTGTTGTGCTTTACAAATCGATATGTGACTTGGGTTGTGCGTTTATTGAAAAAGGTAAGATGCAGCGATCTTATCATGCATAAGTTAAAGAAAGTAATGTAATATAGCCAAAATTGGTAGATATAGGAAACAAATTAAATGTCGTTTTTACGTTCATAAATGCAAATCAATAATGTCACGTAAATATGATTACTGTTGTTCATGGTTGGAAGGGGAATACCTAAAACAAAAGAGAGGTACTGCCCAGAGGTACCATCATGCATCTGTCATGTGGCACATGTGTAGCCATTATAGTTTTGATCTCCTAAACATGAACAATGAGAAAAAGTATGATCATGATTACAACATAAACACGTCCAAATCCAGTGCCAATCTTCTAACGCTTTATCATGACACGTTCTTTGAGGTTGCAAATCTTAAAACCTAATGCCTTTGGTTGTAGTATAGTAGTAGTGTGTCTATGTCTCGCCAAAAGCCCGTGCATGATATAGGCCTACAGGCTTATTATTCTGTTTGAAAAAAAATCTCTCTCTTGGTCAGATGACGCAGGATTG